>NW_020653743.1:7856895-7952196 GCF_003589595.1 Hyposmocoma kahamanoa | reverse complement strand
CTTATAAGTGAATTAAGTAACTTGGGGTGAGGTCACACGGGCGATGCCGTTGCGTTGCGTCGTGTCGTTGCAACGCACCACAGCATCCCTCCCCAGTTCGTTCCTGGCCCCTTGTCCGATGCGCACGCGTTCTGTCACCGCGCGGCATTTCAATGTTTCACGTGGCATGTAGTTCTAATTTATATTTAGTACAACGCAGCGTCACCGCTCTAGCGTCGCGACGCCGACGCAACGCATCGTGTGACATAGCTCTTACTGAATATCTTGATAAACGCAATGGAATGGTATAACGACCTATTTTGATAAGCTCAATTTATCATACTACGAAATCATGATATTCTGAACGACTTCAAATTCTACATTGACAATCGTTGAGTAAACGGATACACGAAAACGTTATAAAATGTCGCATTTTGGAATTCAACAAAAAAATTGTGTCAACAAAACTGTCGGTGTATCTACCCTCGTCTAAATAATCACTGAGATATGTCGAAGCGATTTTGGTAACAATAGTTGTTCGGCCACCGTGAAGCGCTTTCTACTCAGTTGCGTAACATTTCACACAAGGCAGGTTTTAGAAAGGAATACCAGAGAGGATCTCAGGCTTGAACTATTGCTTTAAAAGGAGATTAAATATGGGCTATATTAATATGGAACATATTATGGATGCTCAACTATTGGGCACACAAATCTAGGATCCGCGATGATGTCTTCTAAAGGTCTACGCAATAACGACCTCAGTGGCCCAACGGTTTGCGATGTGGGCACTGGACGAGGAAGTCCAGGGTTGGATTCCCGCCAGGACCAATATTGGAAATAAACTTTTCTAATTTGGTTCGGGTTCTATTCCCGTTCTCCATCCTACATCCGTCCTAAACAAGACGCATGATGCGAATGAAGCTTCATACTTGATGACGGAGAACGCACACACTTAACATAGCCCCGCACTAGGGAAACCTTGTGTCGCGGGTGCCATGGACACACACATAAACCACCACAAATTACACCCAAACGCACGATAGAAATAAATGTAGGCCATGTAAATATTTCAGCAGGCCCGGGAATCGAACCTGGGACCTCTAGGACCAGTCCGGCACGGTAACCGTTCGGCCACGGAGGCAGTTGAAAACGGGAACAGACAGAACTTTACTCCCGTAAACCTCCCGATCTGGGTGTTCTTGCCAGACTCCGGAGTGAATAACATTGCTCTGTTACGTACAAGGAGTTCGTTGGTTTGGAAACCAGGTAATTCGTGTAGTTGTCTGGAACGTTATTATTAATATTACATTACACGGCGACCAGGGGAGTTGAGGATTCATTTAGGATTGTTTTTTCTTCGTACCTAAAAGAAATGTTAGAGACTGGTTCTGAGGCTTGAACATTTCCTTAACAAGAGATCAAAGAAGTATTGATTTAGATGTTCAACTATGACCCTTAGAGGTAGGTTGTCTTTTCAGGATCTAGGCCACAGTCACGCCGATCCCAGGTGAGCTGAAGATTTTCTCTTTAATAGAGATTACTATTTAGAAGCAAAACGGCGTTTGTATCACGGTTTTCTACTAGGAAGATAATTCATAAAATGAGGATTGCGTGGCGCTGATAGATGCCGATAGACAAGGCTGAACGAGATATGCTGACATTTTGTGACAAATTACCATAATAACACTGAAAAGACCGCATGTCAGTCTCTATATCATATACTATTATGTATATACATATACTAAGATTTAAATTCAAATAGTTTGTCTTGCCCATTATTTTTAAAACTTAGTTTAACTGTACATAGATCGTCAAGATCTATGTTTATCAGGCATATAATGACGTCATTATAACGTCAACATATGATTATATAATAGTGCTATAATAATCAGGAATCTTTCCAGTGCCTAACTTGGAGCCTTGTTATTAACGTCTTTGTAATAGTACCGCCTGATGCGGCCATGATAAGGCTATGTCATTTCAGTGGATTAACTGTTCCTACTAACATATTGTCTATAGTTGTCTATTTGGATGTTGATGGTTTAATAACCGACCAGGCGTTTGAAAAAAACACTGCATTATTTTGGGGATAATATTAGAGTTCCGCTAAAAGTACCGTAAGCAAGTTTGTGTATTATTGGATCATATCGGATTTTATTGATCTTTAGCAGCAGTAGAGCTCCTTTTGAAAGAGTTCATCCAGGGAAGTACCTTATCTATTTCTGCCACCAGCAGTAATGTCAGCGTGGAATTATAAACACGTGACACTTGTCAACTTATGTCTCAGCGTGACAGACATACCTAGTGGCAGTGTCCTTCGGATCTTTGCGATTTAAAGCTCTGAGTGGCTGTGCAACTGCTATGGACAGGCGTGTCGCTTAAGGGCGCGTTCCCATTATGTCGTGACGACGAGATAGTCGTGCAGTTTAAAGTGTCGTGTCTTGTATATTCAAATGAAGTTGTTCACATATAGTACACACGATTAACTGTCGTTCACGACTTTTTCGTTATGACGACAGACTATCGTGACAATGGGAAGAGCTAGAACGACATCTGACGATAAATAATTAATAATAAAACGTCACGAAAAAAATGTGACGACAGATAATGAAAAACTTCAAACAATTCCGTCGTGCAAACAAGGCGGCCGCCGTAAATCGATAAATTGTAGTCACGATCTAATGGGAAAATCTAGACACGACTATCGTTCAACGATAAAATAAACATCCACGACACAGTCACGACAGATAGTCGTGATATGGGAACAGGCTAGACGCGACAGTGGCACTGTCGTCCAAGAATAAATATAACTTTACGACATAATGGGAACGCGTCCTTACACCAGGCGCACAACTTGTTCGTTTTGTCACTTAGTAGCATAAAAAAATCTGAACACATCCAAACGACAACGCGCCACCCTATTTGCAACCTCACCCAGTTTGAGCTGTCAAATTGACGTGCCTTTTGTAACCAAATAATTATAAATTTTTTTTATGTAAAAAACGACCTGAAGTTCTTTATCGCTTTCGCTGTTTTCGTTACCGCGGTTTCCTCAATAATTACTCTACACTGTAGAGGAGTTTCCTCTCATCCGTCTACAATATTCATCATCGAATCAGCACTAGGTCACTATGACATTTTGTTTTCATTGGAATTACATTCATGTGCAAAATTTTATAGAAATCGGTTAACCGAAAGTGGGTGAAAGTCAATAAACCGGTTTCATCCATTAATTTGCCACACGAAGGATCGTATTCTAGAACTCTACTCAATGCTCAAGTCAGGATTTGAGTATGGTTTAAAGCACTCGAAATCATACTCAAGTCCCTGCCATTAGGGTCGTATTTCCAGTGCTTGTGTTTCCAGTGTAATCCTGACTTGAGCATTGAGTAGAGTTCTAGAATACGACACTTAGAGGTGGAACATTTTCAAGAGTACCACTGCTGAGACACATCCTATCCAATAATAAAAGAATCATCGAAATCAGTTCACAAATGTCGGAGTAAACGCGTAACATACAAACATAAACAAAAAAATTATACAGACGAATTGAGTACCTCCTTTTTTGAAATCGATTAAAAAAGAGGTATTGTAATCGTTTCTATGCTCTACAGACTGTCCACGACTGCAGTAATATAATACAACTACATACTTTTTTAAAGCCTATACTATCCTACTGCTAGGCAAAGGCCTTCCTCCCGTCTCCCCACACTTCTAGGTTATGTGCCACTGAGGTCCAGTCTTTTAGGTGCGCGTCTAGCTCGTCTCTTCATAGACAATTTGGCGTACCGCATGGTCGTTTTCTATCTTTGGGGATCCATTCTGAGGCGGACTTCGCCTTTGAAATTCCAAAACTAAAACAGCTGTTTCATACAAAACGTTTATATTTAAACGACTTTTTATTTATCTCCCGAAATTTCAAAACGGTTTCACGCTTCATGGCCACGGACTGACCGGCAAGCGTCTGTCGACACCAACATGTTATTTCATTTTTCGCGACTTCAAGACTATATACACATTTTCGAAGAGTAAGTATAAAGGTTAAAACAGCACTTCAAGTTGAACTCAACAGTTTATCAGTAATAATAATAATAATAGTTAGCCTATCTAATTCAGCTTGAAAGGCGGCATGTTATTAGGCTACCATGGCTTTTCAATTAATCAGTAACAATATTGTAAGTACCAGTTATTTGCATGATTATAAGTTTAGGTAGGTATGTAATATCTCTAGGTGAAAGTTAACGGACCTTAAATCTGTTTTTAACCGAATTCAAAAAAGGAAGAGGTTTTCAATTCGACCGTACTTTTTTTGTGTGCATTTTACGCGATTACTCCGTGAATTTTGTGGAATTTGTGAACCGATTTTGATGATTCTTTTTTTGTTGGAAAGAGGATACTTTAGTATTGGTTCCATTTAAATTCGAAGAAAATATTCCATCTCCGAGGATAGCAAACTAGGGAATGAATCAGACTTCGCGCACTTTCCGGTAACAGATTTCAATAAAACTCGGCAAATAGATGTAATTGACGAACTTTCAAGGTAATTTTTTTTATATAAAAAAGTTAAAATTATGTTAAGTCTATTTTGCAATTCAGATGTTTCTACAAACTTTGCTTTAGAATGCTGAAATTAAGTCCGGTCGTCGTTTGCTTTTTATTTAACATTTATGACTTTAAAATTGATTTTAAATGCCTTATTATAATTAAGACGTTCTGTAGTTACGCTCTTTTAAGGTTCTTTGCCTGTCACCTACAGACATAAACTACCATTTATTCTTTTAATAATCAGTTTAAATGTGTCGTGCAGCCCACGCGAAACGCACATCTTTTCACATCGCTGTAATTACATTGATATAAAAGTTTTCCTACCTGCCTCAAGTTGATTCCGATTTAATAAGTGTGCTCACTTCTTTAGCTTTATTTGTAGCTTTGTTTGTAAAATCTGGTTCATGTCTAACTTTTTAATCAAACATTCACGGTAATAAATGAAAACGTTCAATATAGAACTGATAACAACACGTAAGTGCAACATGCTTAACACCTTGCAAGTCTTAAGCTATGTTTAGATCACCGTTTGATCAGTTTGTCCTTGAAAGTTTAAAGTGCGTGTAAATTCAAGTTACTAAATAAGCTAAAAAATTAACATAATACGTTAGCGAGATTCCACACTATAATTATGGGCAATAAATGAAAATAACATTTTAAAAACCTTTACTGCGTTCTGCTCCTTGGTATAAAATGGAGCCAACCAACATAGGTTCGTTTACCTGTAACAAAAAACAGGACATGGTTAAAAAAATAAAACAAGTTTATATTGTACAACGACAATAAGCGAATTGAAGTAGCGGTAGATAGGTCTAGTAGGTTCTCCAACTACAAAAGTAACTTAGTTACATATATATGAGTAAATCTATAATGGTCAATGATAGACTACTGATGGATACACCGTATAAAAATTGTGTTTCTAGATGGAATATTGACTCTTACGGACTTGGTGACAGTAATGAAATCAATAATTAAGTTCATCATCATACAAACACCGGCAAAAAAGGGAGAATATGAAAATAGTAAAGTTTATGTTTTTAATAAATAAGAATTAGACATAAAGTAGCAATTAAATAGTTTAAGACGATGCACTTAAGGTTTGAGACGGTGTAGAGTGAAAACAAAAAGTGTTAGAAAATCAGCTATTGTTACGTTTTATAGTCTACTTATCTGACTCTTAAATACTAACGTAAAATAATAATATTAATAATCTGGTTGTAATTGATAAAAAAGTGCAAAATGGGATTTGCGTACTCTTACACTGTACTGACTATGTGTAAGAGTACGCAACATCTTTTTTGATAGAACTCAAAATCACCTCCATACCTTTCTGGTAATGTGATTTTTTGTCTCCGTATGGATGAGCCTTTGCTCATGGAGAGCTGAGAAGAGTCTACTCGTGCCACGGACATACCCTAGTTAGAGTGGTGGTGGTGCTTCAGGCGCACTTGCAGCCGATATATCAGACACATTCGGAGCACATGCCTCAGGTCTGTTAAATCTTTAAAAATACTAGACTCGCAATTGGTTGAGAAAGAGGCATAGCGATAGAAATTTTATTCAGAAGTAAAGAACACGTCGAGTTGCGTACTCTTGCACACTTCAGCCATTTCAGAATAAAACTGCTACTAACCCCATATGTTGCAAGTGACCAGAATCGTTTGCAGTTTGACCTCTAGACGAGTTTTTGGCCGATTTCATACAAAGTCAGTTTTTAAAAAAATATGCCTGGTTTAGTCTCAGTAACAATTTCAAAATACCAAAATTTTTTATGCAAATACATAAATATTTTCAAACTTAGGTAGTTTCTTGGTTTTCAATATTTTTTAGCACTACAAAGTGACACTGAACTTATTTGCGTATTGCAAATAACTTCTCGGCAATGGATGCGTCATCTTAGACCAGATTACCCTACTACTATTCATACAATATCTGGAAACGCAGTCGCAGCACTGCTGTAGTGACACGTGCGCGCCACATATACATTAACAATTAGTGAAGTTAGACGTAACGCACAGCAAAATTACATCACTGGAGCACTTCTATAAGCATCTAATTTAAAGACGCCCTTCGTTACAGCCTTGCATGACTTTAATCGACCTTTATTGAAAAAATGAAATTAAATAAAATGCACATATTTTTTTAATATTCTGTAACAAAGATGAAACAGCTGAAAAATAAAAAAATATATAAATATAAACAAACTTTTTGAACTAAAGTTTAAGAAGTAGTTCGAGGTACTTATTTACGCAAAATCAGCCTCTCCACTAGACAAACTCGTATTAGCAGGAAATTAAAACAAATTAATTTAAAAAATGGCAGTCAACTAATTGTTTATTTGCAAATTAGATCTAAAATAAAACAAAAAAAAACATTACCGACCCGAGTTTTAGGCACTGCATTATTTTAGGGTTTTTACTAGTGTTCCGCAAAATGTACTGGTGTGTGTATGTTTATAACTTATCCCACTGGAACATCATGTATTTTATTAAGCTTAATTAGAAATCTATTATACAGGTATAATTGTAGTGTAAGTTTCAAAACAGTTCTTAACAACCACATTAAGTCCAGTTTTAACGCGTGATAAAAAGTATGTAACATTTGTTACATATTATAACTACAATTGTAATAAGATTCAATATACTGGCTTGTTTGTCGAAGTTGGGATTGTTTTATAGATAAAGTATCATAATAACTAATGTTCATTTTCTTTATAATAACCAAGTGACGGTACGGACAAGTCGCACGACTAGTGGTAAGCGCACGCCTATCCATGACAGTTGCAATGCCATTCAGAGCTTTAAATCGCAAAGATCTTATGAGCACTGCCACCGCGCCCGTCACCCTGAGACTGAAGTTGACAAGTCCCATGTGCCTGTAATTTCACTAGCAGCCTTACCCTTCTAAACCGGAACGTAGTAATATTCACATTACTGCATGGCGGCAGAAATAGCCAATAGGTAAAGGCAGAAACAAAATAATACAAAAGTGTAAGTCTAAACAAATATTCAGCTTTGAATTCGAACTATTATAATTTATGATAAAAAAGAATGTAAAAAAAAATATCTCGTAGTGTACAGTCAAGAGCATATAAAACTTTAGATTGGAGTTTGGACCTTTCTAGACGCAAAAGCCATAGAGTTGAATTTAATAAATCTGAAATGTTATAAGCTTGAATCGCTCTTGACCTTTATTACGGGAGCTTAAAGTTTGATAATAAAAAAAAATTAAATATTATCAATGATGACCAAAAAGTCTCCGATCTTCGAGCTGGTCGCTTTGTTGTCCCAACATTAATTTTGCCCAAAACCTATAAGAACATCTTGTAGCAAGACTCATTCCATTATCAGAACGAAATAAAGACATTTCGGTAAGCAAACAACACATTCGCAAATAATATTCCCCGTGTTATTAACCCTTAAAGATCGAAATATTAAACCAAATACCATTTAGAAATCAGATTAAACAAATCAAAACCGAACCTCTGCAAATAAACTTGAAAAGACAAACATACAGACAGACAAATTTATCAGTTCGTGTGTACACGGTGTGCCAATGACTGGCGAACAGTACGGGCAGTGAACCAAAGACCTTGGCTTCTGGACAACAGCGAAATAGTCGGGCTTTTTTTTTTTAATTTGGATCGATTGTATTGATAAATTGTATTATGCACAGGTATGAAATGTTCGCAATTACCTGGTACTTTTCTTCCATCCAACTAAGGAAGCATCGCATCGCATATAAAACCAGATACTGTCTTAACTCCAAAAATGATGGAAATGAGAAAACACGATTTGAAAGTTTAAAAAATTACTGAATGGATTCAATACATTTATATTCTCGTTTAAATAACTAACCATTATGTATAAATAAAATAAATCCATTATTAGGAATAAGATCCATTTACTCGTGTTTTCTCAATTCCATTATTGTTGTGTTACGGCAGTATGTGTGACGTATGGATAAATAAATAGCAACACATACACAAATTAACAAATACTTTACAAAGAGATATAAGCATTCGCATTTACAAACTTAGAACAATAATTTTTAGAATCCTAAATAATTTACCAAAACATTGATGACTTACCCAACCCTGAATGATTTTGTGTTGAGAAGGCCCTGATTCGCCATAGATGGTATAGACCAGAGTGGACAAAATTTTTGATTAGGGGCCAGAAAGCAATTTCATGGGGGCCACAATAGAAAGAAAATGTATTCTCTTCTGAATATTTTTAATTATTATTACTGTGAAGCGTCACGTTTTTTGAGTATACGTTGACATATATTATATGGTATTTTGTGCGTCGATATCGACGAGCTTGTCAATATATTTCTGAGGGCCATACACTCCTACTTCAGAAGGAACGTTGCGTTGGCGGGCCGGATTAAAACTCTTCACGGGCCGGACTTTGCCCAACACTCTGGTATAGACCTTGACAGACGATAGCGTTGTTATTCTGCCAGTACCATTGAAAGAGCAATTGCACCCATATAGCCATGTCGCCAAAGTGCAAATATTTAAAAATAAATAAAGATTTGTTTTAAAAAACAAATTATTCGAAATTTAAATCCGGAATTATAGTTTCATATCCTATGTGTAACAATCGCGAAAACCTAAAAATAAACACTAGAAAAAATAT
Organism: Hyposmocoma kahamanoa; assembly: GCF_003589595.1. Taxonomy (NCBI): domain Eukaryota; kingdom Metazoa; phylum Arthropoda; class Insecta; order Lepidoptera; family Cosmopterigidae; genus Hyposmocoma; species Hyposmocoma kahamanoa. Next base: position 7,943,029 of record NW_020653743.1, on the reverse strand, counting down.
TATACAAAAATGTTAAAATAATAAATGAATAGTCATACTAATAAGTAACATAACTCAATAAATTATAGAGGTGCACCTAAAAATAGTCGAGCTTCAAGTATCTAGGTATATCATTTCACTTCTTTTTATGGTTCCATCTTTACTTTTAAATCCTTTGTGGTAAGAATACCAACTCAACATCTGTCGACCTTCATGAAGGAGGACTTTTGGCCGAAAGGTGTCATATTCTGACGTGTACGAGGACAGTTATCGGACACACGTAAATAAGTAAAAAAATAAATAGTGTTAGTATTTTATTCTATTATTATGTATGTTAGTATATATGAGTCTTTTGTGACCTGAAAAAAAATTTAAAAAAATGGAAATTAAATGATGATTTTGCCAATGTGAAAGTTGAAAAAAAAATGAGTTCCATGCAGCGAATGTAAAACAAAAGACAGCATAAACATGTAACACGAATTTATAAGTATATATGGATTTATAAGTATATATTAAATGGAATTTACATAGAGTAAAAATATGGGGAAAAACACTAAAGTTAAAAGATTATTTAACGTCTCAGGCGCGGGGGAATTTTGGATGTAGTAAGTTACAAAGCGGGACAGAGATATTAGGGTACCATACAATTGGTTGAAACAAATGTTTTCCAAGTCACTCTTCTCTACACCGCACTCGCACCGAGAGTGGGCTCAGACACAGATTTTAAGCAAAAAAATTATCTATATCTATGTATCTTCTCCAAACTGTCAATTAACGTTTAAAAATGACGTCACGTTAGTTATTTCTTCAGGCCAGTGCATGACCATCGCACACACTAATGCTATAGTAGCGCAATTAGTCGGTAGACAAGTGAAAAATTTTATCTACTCTCGCGAGATTATTTGCACTAATGGAAAATCAGCAAAAATCTGTTTTCTCTTTACAAACCTGGTCTTTGTTATACAATTATCGAGAAATAAGAACCGCTAATATTGGGTTTTAATATTTTTATTTCATTTTTTTTCAAATAAACGAACGTTTCGGAGTCCACCATGATACCATGGTCACGGCTGACAGATCTTGAATAACATCGTCCACACAAATATCCAGTAAAACATTCAAAGTGATCAATCCTGTGGTTTTAATTTAATCGCAGTGATATGGCAATGACCTATATCTTATCGTTACGTCAAGCAAGGTGCTTCGTACACAATACAGGCTGTATCATAAAGGTACGACCACATTGACAACAATCTAGAACTCCTTGGCTGAAATGGTAAGAGATTTACCACAGGTCGACATTTTGCAACTTCATGTTTATACACATAAATGTGTAGATACAGCCGTTAGACATAAACGAAATTCATTATTTTTTTTTATTCTTGTCTCACAAAAAATTGCATAAACTTGGGTTGTTTCGTATAAAAATTTACGAGTTTTGTGCCCGTGTAATTTTGAAACTTTATAATTGAACGGGAAGTTGACAAACAACCACTTTTAACAGAAGAGTAACGAAATTAGAATATTAATTTATAAGAAATTGACAAAATATATTTAGAAAAAAAAAACAAACGTTCACCAGTCACATAAACGTTATGACTTTTTAACCGACTTCAGAAATAAGAGGAGGTTCACAATTCGACTGTATGTTTTTTTAACGTATATTACGCAATAATTCGCGGTTTGTGAACCGCTTTTGATGATTCTTTTTTGTTGGAAAGAGGGTACCTCAGTAGTGGTCCAATTTAAAATTAAAGAAAATATTTCACCTCTAAGGGTGGCAAGTAGGGGGTGAATGAATTTTGTGGTCGGTTTTTTAGTATTCTGTACTGAGATTATTATATTTCATAGATCCGTTTATTGTTTAGTTACTTTCCCAAAAACGTTACTTCTCGAATTTGGTAAAAATAATGTTTTTTATGTTACCAAGCGATGAAAGGAACAAGTCGTGCGCCTGGTGTTAAGCGATACGTCTGTTCATAGCGGTTGCAGAGCCACTTAGAGCTTTAAATCGTAAGGATGTGAGAAACACGACCACTGCGCCTGTCACTCTGAAACTGGTTAGAGCGAGATTAGTTGACAAGTGTAATTTCACTAGAAACCTTATTCTTCAAAACCGGAACGCAGTAATGCTAAGATTACCGTTTGGCGGCAGAAATAGGTAAGGTGACAGAATTTCCTGCTACTACTAAATTTGTGTTCATTGTATGTAAAATTTTTCAGTTACTAGGATTTCTATCCCTGAAGAACGTGCCTAAGCTGGTCCCGCCGCTCTAACTACTTTAACTTGTATAGCAGTAGAGCACCTTGTGAAAGAGTTCGTTCAGGGAAGTACAGATACCTTTCTGCTGCCAAGCAATAATGTGAGCATTACTGCGTTCCGGTTTCGAAGGGTAAGAGTGTTGGTGAAATTACAGGCACATGGGACTTGTCAACTTACGTCTCTGGGTCTCGAATGTAGTGGCAGTGCCCCTCAGATTTTTGTGATTTAAAGCTCTGAGTGGCACTGCAACTGTTATGGACAGGCGTGTCACTTACCACCAGGCGCATTTCTTCGCCACGTCGCTTAGTAGTATAAAAAAAATTACTCTTTTCTACTACAAATATACGGCTGTGTTTCAAATTGTAGAGTAGGAAAAGCCAGCGATATCGCAGGCACTGGAGACTAATAATTTTCCATGTTCGGCTGCGCATTTGGGGTATTAATATGGGATACATCCTTATAAACAAGCGACGAGCATTGTTTCCCAGCAGCTGAACCGTCTGACTATTTGTCGGTTTCAAAAGCTACACAAGTCCCTTCCTTATAACCCTCTGCTTATGTCTCGTAAACGGTAAACATTTCAGTACCTCAACCAATTTCTAAATCTGTATTCGCCAAAAGGCAATTTATAGTAAAATCGGCACATTTATGTAACACTGTTAACCAAAAAAGAAATATTTACCATCTAAACTTGTGCAATTGTAAAAAAGCGTTGACAAATTGGCTGTTGACACTTAATTTTGAAGAAACGGAGAACATAATCACTACTTAACGTATTCACACACAATACTCTCTCACGAATAAAAACATAAGTTTTGTAATTTTTTTACTTATGCTGTTTGTACATCTATTATATTGCGCGATTCTATACTTTGTCTCCTCTATATAGTTTCTACAGCAATAAAATTTGTATCCTATAATAATAATAAATAAATAAATAAATAATCTTTATACCAAAGGTAAGCAAAACACAATTCATTATATTCATTAAACTCTACTACTCATTCGTAAGGCAGGATCTTCCGAGAGAAATGTACAATAAATTGAAGACATTGGCAAATAAACACTTGTGTACATTTGTCATTTACAACAATTATTGTAATTAATTTAGGTTTAAATTTAAGTTTACATTTATCTTCACAACATTTTTTGTACATTTGTTAAGCTTAGCATATCGCATCATCTTAGTTAACTTGTGTAACTAATTACACAAGTTAACAAAGATTGCACTAATGCAATTAGTTTTGTAACTTAGAAATTAATAGTTTGTTTCATACAATTATAAGATAAAGGAAGAGCGGGATTTCCTGTCACAGGTGGATGACACCTACTAGGAAGTCCCAACCTTATAAAAATAGAAATAAACTTTTTTCATTTTCAATAACATCAGAAAAAAAGAATTCGGATATAAATCGCGTGTGTTTTTTCAAACAAACCAACGTTTCGGGTCTTTAAATATCCTGCGGTCAGTCAGCCGTGATCGTGAATATACGCGATGTAAAATGGAAAATATAGTTTCATTTCCAAAAAAAAGGGTGTTCATAAAAACTGACACTGTTGCGTGAGAATTTATATCGCACATCATAAAAGCATAAGCTAAGATAACACCAGTCGAACAATGAACTTGTAGCTGTAGTGAAAACCGCAGATATTGAATCTTTGTGGTTGTGCAGATACAAATCGCAATTGAATCGAGATGTATCGAGATGTATCGATTACATTATCGCCTATATACGATTGCAACGGATGTCTTACAAGATAACTGTTATCTTCCATCCACTTTTATACGATTGAAAATATAATTTTTTTATTATTTATCTTGTGGTAGATTAACCAGAAAGCATGCCTGGGTCATAACTGCCTTTGTGGCCGAACGGTTACCATGCTGATCTGTGACGCAAAGGTCCCGGGTTCGAGTCCCGGGCCGTGAAAAATATTTGTACAGCCTACATTTATTTTTCGCAGAGTTTGCGTGTAATTTGTGGTTGTCTATGTGTGTCCATGGCGCCCGCAATACAGGGTTTCCCTAGTGCGGGGCTACGAGTATGTGTCTTATTTATTTATTCTCGGATTAACTTTTTCTACCTAATTTGGTGACAATGTTTTTATTTATAGTCTGTCTTTTTTGAAGACGGAGTAAAATGATAGTTCGTTGCGCGAAAGCGATGCCCGCTTGCAAGCAGCTAGTGATTGCAGTCGATAATGTTCTATCGACTATCGACTGAATATTGGTCACGCTTATGGAATAAGTAGCCAAAAAATAGTCGTAGGCCTAACATTCGTCCAATTACAGAGCACAGATTCATTTGAAATGTAATTTTTTGTAAGTTCATACAAACATACACTGTTTTTTTTAATGATGAATTCATTTAGAACGATGTCTATTTAAAATGCAAAAAGGAGGCGTATTTTAAAGATTTTAATTTTAATTTTATTTAGATAATCAAATCTGCTTATTCTTGTTAAAATGTATATTAATAAAAATTTATCGAGTTCTTAATATATACAATAAAAATTTATTTCGGTTCTAGTAGGCTAACTGTCAAAATAAGAATAAAGATGGCAATAACGCAATTCTTGGTCATTATAACGTTATAACATTCACAATTCAGTATTTTTTGGCGAAATTTTATCTTCTTTCAAAAAGTATCGACAACAACTACATGACTATTTAAAATTTTATGAAAACTGACAATCCTGCAAAAGTCATTATACCTGTGTTCAAAAAAGACAGATTATAAGCATTCAAGTAAATCATCGATTTTTTATTCATTTTTGAGCTGTTACTATCCCACTGCAGGGCAACAAAGGCCTCTTTCCCTTTCTCCACACATCGCGATTTAACGCCGCTGCAGACCAAGATCTCATAAAAGGTCTTCCAAGTCTTCTTTCTCTTGCGTTTCGTGGAACCCTCTACGTGGTGGCATCGAATAATATGAAAACGAAGTTACTCCACGTAATAAAAATTGCTACATAAATTAGGTAGTGAACACTAACGCGAAATGATAGTCCTATTAAGGCTAACCTATCGTCTAGGTAGAGTTGGGCGTTTAAACGAAAAACACATAAAAAAGTTTGCTTTTTAAAATAAGCACATAAGCACGCTTTTCATTTTAAGCGTAGGCCTTGGTCAGTTCAATACTTAACAATTTTATTTTTTACAACGTGCTTATGTTTAAAGTCCCGCCATCCATGTTTCCTGAACAAATTAATTCGTCAATGTGAATAATAATTTCATAAATAAAAGAAAACCTCGGGTTTTACAAATAAACTTACTTATCTTAAAACCTTTAGTGATCTACTCTTGCTTTTCGCTATCAACACAACGTCGCAAGTAGGTTTTTTTTTTTTAATAAAAGTCTACGCGCTTTAACGTTTTTCTAAACGAAACTAAAAAGGTACGCACGCTTTTTTAAAAAAAAGTACGTTTTAACGTCTAGAAAAATAAGCATCTTTTCCCATCTCTACTCCTAGGTATGAGCTTTTTGGTGAAGGGAAACATTGTGATGAAACTAGCACGTCGAAGAAGGTTCACTACCCTAGGAAAATGTGTAAAATCCCCAATCTATATTGGGCCAGAGTGGCGGACTATGACATAAAAGCCTCGCCTGATAGGGGACCCGTGCCCAGCAGTGGAACATATAAACGGGTTGATGATGAAATTAATGAGAGAAAGAAAAGTAAAATACGAAACTGGTACGGCTTTTTAATGTTACTAATCAACTTGTAGTAGATTATTACGGTTTCTGGTTACTAAAAGGACCACCTCATGTGCCCGATAATATTTAAGAAATTGGATACGCAGTAGCCACTCCCTGTGTAACGAGATCGCAGGTATTCTGCGACAGTCTATCCGCCTGCCAAACATAGTCGTTACAGCAAAAAGGACCTTAAGAAATAGAAGTAGAAGAAAAACCAATTATTATTATTTTACACATTTGAGTGTAATTTAGATAATTTTCTAAGAACTACAAACAACAAATATACTAATGTGTACCATAAGTGAGAAAAATAAATAAAACCAAAATGGCCGCAATACAAAAAACAAAAACAAAGGCTATCTCGAAGTGATAAGCGACGGGTGCTAGTTAAAAAATAATATAAAATCTAACATATTGGTTTGGTGTTGTAAAAAGTCTGTTAAAAATGAAATAAAAAAATATTTGTTACATACACTGTAGACAAATATTGAAAAACTGTAATGTTGGTATCTGAATGTAATGTTTATGTGACTGTAATATTAAGCGTAGCAACCAACTCCCGATAAATAATTATGAAGCTTGGGAGAACCTTATCTTATTTGTAAAAATGTCATTGGAAAAATAAATAAATTAAAAAAAAATCCTAAATAATACCCTGAAAATAAGCAAATGATCGCAATTTTATTAAATTGAACATAAAAAAAGCAATCATGATCGGCACTAGTCTAGACTTTTCTAGTGTAGCTGACCTTTGTTGAAATTTTATAGTATACGTATTGCTATAGTGCATACAAGTACGTATTTCTTTTGTTTGCCGTCTTCTTCGCCTCCTCTATTCAGTAAAATTCTAAATCGCATTTACATCCCGCCTGCATGACATATTCCAAATTTAAAAAATCCTCACTTGAAGAAAAATGCACTAATTTCTGTTACTTACATTCATTTTAGTAGCTGTAGAGCTCCTTGTGTAAGAGTTCATCCAGGTTAGTAGGTACTGCCACCTTTACTATTTCTGCCGTCAAGCAATAATGTGAGCATTACTGCGTTCCGATTTGGAAGGGTTATAGGGTCAGCTTTCGCCATCCTTCTTTGAAAGACAATTAAAAAATCAATTCTTATCCATACCCTGTAACATTACAACAAGTACAATTGCGTCAGGGTAACACCAAATGAGCGATGCATATAAATGCATATAAAAAAGAATTGAGAACCTCCTCCTCTTTTTAAGTCGATTAAAAATACATTCTTATTCGTTAGTAACGTCCATGCAACTTATGAATTCTTCTGTACGTACTCAAAGGTGTGAAACGGTGTAAGAGAGCATTATTAAAAAATTCCTTTTTTAATTAACAGTTTCGTTAATTCCACATAGATACTGCCAGTGCGTTCCAACAATGCATATCTCACGCAATTAATCCGGAGCAAATAAGTTTGTATCACCTCAAGTAACATCTTGCTTTCTACCGTGTAATTGCAGATATCGAGTTTACTTACGAGAGAATATAATTACACCTAACCTACTTGTCGCGGTGTGGTATCTTTTGAGAGATCCGCGTAGATTTTTATCTAGGCGGATCTGTCATCATTCTTGATGATGCTTGATACTGGAATAAAAACATTGCCTTTTACGCCTAAATATAATGAATGTGCCAGACAACCGCACCGATTACCAGGTCTCAAAGCCAGTGAAGAAAATGAAAATATAGTACCAGCAGAACTCCAGGTGAAAGAGTCGTACTAGAACTCCTTGTGAAGGTTATCGTCCAGAGAACTTTGCCACCTTACCTATTTCTGCCGTCAAGCAGTGATGTGAGCATTACTACGTTCCGGTTTGGAAGGGTACGTAAGGGTGCTGGTGAAATTACAGGCACATGAAACTAGACTACTTATGTCTCAGGGTGATGAGCGCAGTGGTAGCGGCACTCAGAACTTCGCGATTCAAAGCTCTGAGCAGCACTGCAACTGTTATGGACAAGCGTGTCGCTTACCACCAGGCGAACGACTTGTTCATCTCGTCACTTGGTATAATAAAAAAAACTATGAGTTGGGGGGCCTTTTTGGGCTGGGGGACCTGTGACTTTGTGACCCACTCTTGTATTGCTACACCAATGGTGTTGAGTAGAACAGAAGCAGGTGCCACTTCTTTGGGAAGGATTTTAAGACGACGCTACGGTTTGGGGAACAAACAAGTTGTAGTAACGTGTAGGTTCGTACTTTCGGTAAAACTTTCCGTATTTAAAATCGCGTGTGTTTGTCTTGTTCGAGTAAACTAAATTTGCCAGTTCTTTACAGGTCTCACGGTCACGGCTGAAAGTTTTATTTCCAACATGTAGCACTAGGAAAACCTAAGAACTCGATATATTTGTAAAAGTTTCATCGAGATTGTTTGGGAAGTTCAATTTTGGGTTTGGTAACTTTCTCTGACCCGCGGCTTTCTCATGTGTTTTTAAACACAATTTAAAGTTGCATTTAACAAAGTAAATTAGAACTTCGGGGGATTTTTCGTGTGAGTTCATAATAACTGGCGTAATTTAAAAAAAAACAATGGAAATTTTTTTATTGAGAACACTGAATTACTTTGTCCAACTTGCACTTGGCCACCATTATTTATAATTGCAGTGAACTATTGTTGCATTCGTAACTGACATTCCTTTGAAAGCATTTTCTGAGATTTACTTTCAAATCAGTTTCGATTACTTTGTTAACGACTTAAAAAAGGCATAGCTGCAGCAAATGCCTTGGATAACTCATTTGCTCGTCATAATTGTTAGCTTTTTGCAGCCCACTATTGAATATAATCATCTTCAAAATTGCGCCAAAATGTTCGATACTATTACATAATCACATGACGCACACACTCATAGCCAAGGGAAACCCTGTATCGCGGGTGACACTAGACAACCACATATTACATCTAACTCACGAGGTAAATAAATGTAGGCCATACAAAGCGTATAGGCCAAGGAAAAAGTTCCGTACAGGCAATTCTCTACACTTGCAGCAATTTTACTTGGAATTCATCAGTTTGCACTGTTGTGTTGGATAGGGTACGAGCCAATTTGGGAAATGGACTTTTTTAAATTGGTCCTGGTTTGGGTGTTCCGAAATTCCGTTGATATGGTACTCACAGTACAGGGAACCTAGTTAGAAGCCAGGTAATTGATGTGGTTGTTTGGCACACCATTATCATTATAATATGTTCATTGTGACATGATAAGTCGCATTAAAGTAAACATCTCGTGGTTTGTAGGAAATTTTTAAGAAAGAAAATAAAAGAGGTGTACTTAATGCGGTGTATATATGTTGTTTGTAGTAAACAAGAGTTTTAAAAAGTTTTAACATATATATATATATCTCTCAAACAAAGTATGTTTTTTATGATACCAAGTAACGGGACGCACAGATGGTAAGCGTCACGCCTGTCCATAGCAGTTGCAGTGCAACCCAAGATCTTTAAATCGCAAAGATCTGAGGGGCACTGCCACTGCACCCGTCACCCTGAGACATAAGTTGATAAGTCCCATGTGCCTGTAATTTCACCAGCAACCTTACTATTCAAAACCGGAACGTAGTAATAATCACATTACTGCTTGGCGGCAGTAACAGTTAAGGTGGCCGTACTTCTGGTAGGAGCTCTACTGCTGCTAAATGTATGCAAAAATGTGTAACAAAAGTTTCCACTCTAACGCGACGATATAAACAATCATAAATCGGAAAAAACTTTTAAGTGTTATAGATTACCAATACATCGCTGCCGCGTTTTGCCGCATTTCAACCAAACCACAATATAATTTGTTTTAAAACATGCGTAGGCGCTCCACTAACAGGTCAGTGCGACGACCTCTCATTACCTGTGACAATGAACTGCGATATGGTAATGGATTAAATGGTGTTAAAAATTAAGGTAGGAATTTTCAATGATCATCGTCGCTGTCACAATATCGATGGTTTTCTACAAAAATTGGTCCATCTGAAAAACATAAGATTTAAATAATTATAACTTTAAAAAAACGGACCTCAAAAAGTTGTGGAATAAAATCTATGTACACGCTAAGTTTTATTGACATCGGACATCGGAAAATGTGAGAAATCCAGTAAACCGGATTCATCCCCAATTTGCCATCTTTAAAGGTGGAATATTTCGAAAAGGACCAATATTGAGGTACCCCTTTTCCAACAAAAAAAAAAAAGAATCATCGAAATCGGTTTACGAATTGCGAAGTAATCGCGTAACATACACACAATAATTGTAACTTTTTCATTGGAAAAAAAAACCTACCTCAAAAGTTTCCTTATCGACTTTTTTCGTTTTCCATGGGATCCTCTCATCAGGTTCTGACTTCTTGGTGACAATGGGACTATTACGGACTCATTTGCACATTTTATACTTTTTTCTGGTTGTCACGGCGACGAGGATTTGTTGATTACATGTATTGTGTAATGTGAAAAGTCGACTTTTATTTGCGGAAAATAATTACTAGTTCGTGATATCCGAAACGAACCCGAAACAGCATCGTCGGTATCATGGTCCACCTCGAGATAGATAATATACTCTTTCAAACAAAAAATATATTTTCAAGATCGGTTCACAAATGATGGAGAATCCGGTGAGTATACAGACATGCCTACAAAACTTGAGGATTTTCCTCGATTTCTATGGGATCCCCTCATAGACAATGGGACCACCACGAGAGTGCACCATTTCTAACAAAAAAATAATTTTTAATTCGGTCATTAATTGACGGAAAAATAGGAAAACATACATACAGCCGAGCGTATAACTTCTTCCTTTTTTGAAGTCGGTTAAAAAGAAAAGAAAACCTGTCGAATCGAGAACCTCCCCCTTTTTTGAAGACGGTTAAAAAACTAATTCGTGTCTGGCGTGCGAAGCGGATGAAGGAATATTTTTTGTTTGAAAGATGATAATCATCCCAATGCCGTCTCATGTTCACTTTATTTAATGAAAAGCTCGTAAAGTGTTCATAATAAAATTTTGCATATTGCATTTAATAGATCTGTGTAATAAATAAAAAATAAAAATTGAACAACTTTTGAAAGTTACTGATTACTTAGCACGATTAATTGACATTTGGAGTTTAGAACCCGTCTTGCAATGTTATTATTATTATATATTTACTAATATCTTATTTTCAAAATATTATCATTAAGTGGCAACATGAACATTTTGAGAATCAAATCTTTTACTCGTTTCATAGGTTTGCAAATTGTATGTGAAATAGTCAAATTTATAATCTAAAGATCAGCAAAACTCGGATCTGCAAGAGATTTTTTTATAATATTATTATAGTAATTAATGGATGATATTGTTGGTAGTTTACAGTCGTGTAGCTCACCATCAGACGCATGACTTGTTGGCCCCGTCACTTGATATAAAAAAAAATAATAATTATGTCTAAATTAGTAATAAAACCGTTTGTTACTAGTTTTGTACTGCTGGTTTTCGTACCTAACAAAATAAATAAACTTTGCTCTTGAAAGCAGCCATTTGTTTCGTGAAATGGTGATTCATAGGAATAGTTCTGTGAATTAGCACCTTCTTTATACACGAAATAAATAACAGTTCATTATATGCTGACCTTCCGTAATAAGTGAAACTTTTTCAAGTGCGAAATGTGCGAAATTTGGTAACATACTAGCCTATTACCTTACTTTAATCATGTAGACTACCACGCCTATCTTCTAATGTATCCACTTGAACACTAATTTATAGCTAGCGATTTTTGCTCCAGATTGCAACGTGCCTATGTAAAAACCTAACAGAGTTCCGTATCCGTAAAAACGTTACATTAATAAAACAATTAAGGATAATATTAACGTGCCAGATAAACACATTAATTACTAGGTCTCAATCTTGATAATTCCCTACTAGAGATATGCGATCGACGTGAAATCGGTGTGGCATATATTTGAACTGACTCCGTGGCCAAACGGTTATCATGCTGGACTGCCACGTAGAGGTCTCGAGTTCGATTCCCGGACCGGGAGAAATATTTGTATGGTCTCTATTTATTTCTCTCGTGAGTTTGGGTGTAATTTGTGGTTGTCTAGGTGTGTGTGTTGTCCATGGCATCCGCGATACAGGGTTTCCCTAGTGTGGGACTATGAGTGTGTGTGCGTTATATATAACATTAATATTTAAGGGTAATAAAACATTAATGATGTTATTTACTTCATGGAAAATCATTTCATAGATTTCGCACAGATGGCGCTGCAGCAAAAAAGTCGTTAAAACCAAAAACAAAGATCTGCAACAAGCACATAGATAAATTCGTAAGGTCTGCTGGTCTGTTACGTCGTAGCTCAGATGAAAGAGCCTCAGCCACGGTACAGAAAGATCGCCGGTTCGAGTCCAGCCGGATGGAAGGAACTTTTATGTGTTCGATCTTTATATTAATAAATTAAAATATATTTATCAACTTTTGTATCGATTTTTTACATTTTAACTTGTTCCTTAGCAAATATGGTAAGTACTATTACAAATAATAATCAACTTAAAGAATGTTCGTAAAAAACAGTTACTTAAAACAAAACTAGATTAATTTAAATCTAGTATAAATAGGATTTACGTAGACGTTACATAATTAATTTTAATTGTACGGAAATATTGTATTGAAATATAGTAAATAATTAACAAAGAATTTTCGCCACACCGATTTTACGCCGATCAATATCATCAGCGGCGGCGGCATAGAAAAACGCACATGTCTCCATCATGAGTACCAAAAGCAACGAAATAACTCCAACGGCACTATCGAGAACACCAAGCCCTGGACAAGTTTAGAAAAGTTCGTTACTTAAACTGGACCTAACGGGAATCTAGCTCGAGATCTCCTCATTTAGCGCCCACAGTGTTAACTGCTGGGTCACCGAGGTCGTTAACATATTACTAACCGCAACATTTATTGTTTGGAGTACTTACATAAACAGCGTACTAATTACGGGACAAACATGATTCGTGCCGCTAGAGACGTCTGGCGAAGTAGTCGGACGTCGCTAGATTTCGCTCAATATATATGGCAAAAAATCGCGTGGCAATATTTCCAGCGACGAGGTCGCACGTGTTCGTCCTATACTTTGGAGACACGAGACACGTGTGGCTAGACATTTGGTCTCTTACAATTTTGACGAAAATGAATTATTTAACAAAATTAAAAAGAAAAAACATACAGTATTAAGAAAAAAGTAATAATTTAGGTAATTTATGTAACATATTGAGTAGGTTGTAATTTAAACATTATAAATCAACCGGACACACACACACCACAGGACAATGGCGACTCATCATCGAATGTTTAGAAATCAATGATTCACAGAACAGGAAAAATATTCGATTATATTTTCATGGGGCATCCTGAATGCTTGGCATTGCCAGCTTGTCTGTATAGTCAATTAAAAAGTATTCTCTCGGAAATGACGTCACAATGAGCTCTCTCGAGTTACGCGTGAGCATGAGCGTTACGAGACCAAAGTCCTCGCGCACACAAATAATGTCAAATGCAGACCATTTCTCTAGCTTCATAGCAAGACGATGATATCTTTACTTTTCACAGATCTTTGTAGAGAAATATCTTTGTTATACTTCGAGTAGTAGACAGGATACTTAAGCGGGTCGCCCGTCCTGCGCCCGCGCTCGGTGTGTTGTCGATAGACGATAAAAACACGGAATTAAACCCGCCGCGGTCCCGACCCGACCGACACTTTTTTTCTGTGTGTTTCACGCTTTATTGTGGTTTTTCTTTCAGTTTTTGGCTTTTGTGTTCACCAAAACTATTACCAATTTGATGTTACCACAATGAAACTTAGTAAATAAATGGCTTATGATTTACAAATTTAAAGAAATGAGTAACAGTTCTATAGCTATATAAAGAAAACTAAATTTCTTGTCTTGTCATACTTTAAGTAATGTCATCATTGCTTATTTATCCTCAAATTAAATGTACAAGTTACAAAATTAAAAAACTTCGTTACTCATAAACTATTGTTTATTAGAGATGTTGCTAAGTGAGAATTAATTTGCGATATTATATTTAAAGGAGACCCTTTAGCCCAGAAGTAGGATATTCACAGATTGATATACCGACCTGGTCTCACATCGAACAGTTTCACCTCATGCCTCAGTCATTTAGAGATCAAAAAGAAAAATTAAACTTTAACTACGTTTGCCAAACTGCAAAGCATCGGGGTGTTACGAAAAGTTTTCTTATTATATCTTCTACCTTATATCTTTTGTTTCTTATATTTGTAAGTACGAGTATGTTTAGCAGTGGTAGTGGACGTCAAGCAAATAACAATTGAGTTAATACAGAGCAGAATTTACGTGGGATTCGGAAGCCGTCGACTGTCTAAGGAAAAAACATCGCAATTGCAGATAGTACTTTTCAACTCAATGCATTTATTACCTATCACGAAATTGCGTATCCAAGTTTTAGAGTCCCGTTAACGATCTCATAAAAATACGGATTTCCTCCTCCATTTCGTTTAATAGCTCGTTTACAAACACGTGAACTACTATATCTACACTAAATTACTAGTATACATCTGCCCTCCTTGTCCTAACAACATATTTGCATTTTGGTAACTTTCGGGATGTTGGCACCTAAAGTATTTTTTCTTTGGAAAATGTCAATTACGTTTACGTTTATGTTTACATACTGGTTTTGCTTAACAATAAAACTGAAAATAAATAAGACATAAATAACCGCTTACAGAGGGTTGTAGATCATGTTTCGCTAATTCCAGATATCGATGCCTTACTTTTTAAGAGTATTTTTTATATAGTACTAAATGACGGGACGAACAAGTAATGCACCTGATGGTAAGCTACACGCCTGTCCATAACAGTTGTAGTGCCATTCAAAAGCTTTAAACCGCAAAAGGCCTGAAGGGCACTGCCACTACGCCCGACACTCTGAGACATAAGTTGACAAGTTCCATGTGCCTGTAATTTCAAACACACCCTTCAAAACCGGAACACAGTAATGCTGACATTACTGCTTGGCGGCAGAAATAGGTAAAGTGGCAGTACTACCCTGGACGATCTCTTTCACAAGCAGCTCTGCTGCTACTAAAAAAGAGTGATTATTCAGGAGATGACAAAATTGTCTACTTATTTTAAATTTCTTATCAAGGGTGATCATTTGGATGCATTACTTTAAGAACAAGTAAAAGACTGTGTTTGAATATGAAGGAAAAGTGATGTGAAGTCAGCCTGCAAAATTTGTATACACAATCCATTATTTTCATTTCAGTAACTTTGTGCTTTAAGATACGAGTTTGAGAAAATAAGGGGACGATATGCCAATAACTCACTTTCGCTAAAAAAGTTCATTGCGTTAGTTATGATAAGAAAGATTGACTTGTTAAAATAATATCATACACATTATTCGACGACCTAGGTGACCCAACGGTTTGGTCAATTTGCGAAAAGGACTTCTAAATTGGTTGCGGCATGAGAGTTCTGGGCAGGCATCGCCTCGGAGTGAATTCCGTTACTCTGGTAGGTACTTATACTGTGTGATTGTTTGGCACGTTATTTATTGTTATGACAGCCAAATAATCTAAAATGAAAAAATCACGAAAGACCGTTCGAATGCGGACGTAAATGGTGCGTCTGGAAAAACCACGCTATAGACACTGAAGACCGAAAACCGTATTTAACCGAATAGATATTCACTCTACAGTACTATGTATAATGCTAAACTATAATCTCAGTACAGAGTACTAAAAAACCGACGTCAAAAGTACATGGAATTGCATATAATTACCAAGTTTCATTGAAATCGGCTACCAGAAATTGCGCAAGCCCGGATTCATCCCCTAGTTCGCCACTATTCAGGACTTGACACAGGAGATAATAAAAATCGATTCTCACTACTCAAAGTATATTGAGAGAGAAAAACATTTTGAATTAGAGAATGGCAAAATCAACCATTAAAATAATTGCTCCTTATAATACAATTTAGACGCTAATTATAAAAATGAATCTTCATGCGTGAACAGGTGGATGATTTTCTTCAAAATTAAATGGGACCACTATGGAAGTACCCTCTTTCGAACAAAAAAAGAATCATGAAAATCGGTTCACAACTACCGGAGTTATCGCGTAACATACATACATACAAAAACAAATGTAGCCGAAATGAGAACCCCTCCTTTTTTTAAGGCGGTTAATATTTATTAGATAGTACGTTTCTACGTAACATATCACAACTCCGGTGAAAAACTGACTTAAATTAGATTCGCATAAAATTAAAACGAGTTAAGTTTAATTTTTTGTTTTTAGGAGTACATTTGAAGAGCTTTTAAATGTTATATACGTAATCTTTCAATGAGAATTGCACCATCTATTGAAATATGAAGGAATGCACGTGTCCCTGTATTATACTTTTCGCAGTTAAGACAGGGACAGTTTTACCGGAGGTGCGATGTCTAACACCTATCTACAAAACTTCCCTACGAATCGTAAGTAGTTCGTAATAGTAAGATTGCAATTTGTTCAACCCAGAGCTTTAAATTGAAGTTCTAAGAGGCACGCCAACCGGAGACATAAGTTGACAAATCTCAAGCGCTTACAATTTCACCAGCACCCTTCTTACCTTTCAAAACACAATAACGCCCACATTACTGCTTGGCGATAGAAATAGATAAGGCAGTATTTCCCTGCACCAACTCATTCATAAGGAGCTCTACTGCTAATATAATTAGTAAGTTATTAAGCTAACTTATACTTATATGATAATGATGGGAAAAGTCGCTGGTAAAAGGAAAGCTGGTCGTAGGAAAAAATCGTGGCTGAGAAACATACGAGAGTGCACTAGTATAGCGAGTGCCGCCCAATTGTTCAGCCTCGCCAGAAATAAAGATAAATATGCTAAGCTGACTGCCAACCTTCACTAGTTGGAAAGGCACCTTATGAAGAAGAAGAAAAGCTAATCAAGTTCTTAGGTTTTCGCGATTGTTACACATAGGAAATGAATCAATTTTTCTGGATTTAAATCGCGTATTTTTTTTTTTCAAACAAACCAACGTTTCGGGCCCTTTACAGGTTCTTTAATATACACGATTTAAGGCGAATATTTTAGATCCCGTTACGATGTAATAAAATCAACGCGGATTTCCTACAAAAGTTCGCAATTTGGTTTAATTGCGCGTCTGTGAACTCGTGAACTATGGAGCGATGTGCGGACCGGACAACGACCGCGCATGTAGGTCACGTGACGTCACCGCGTACACAGAAACATGGAATCTGCTGCGTCGCAAGGTCGCGATTATTTGCGTTATAGAAAAACTTGACGTTAATACGTTCGTAAGTCATATCTCCGTTCATTTTGATACAAAGATATTTGCCAAAATTTTTTTTAGTTTTCACACTATAATTTTTAGTAAATAATTAAAGAAACGAAACTAGGAACCAACATGAATATTTGGATATATCGCACGCGATTACAATAGTGTTGCAACTCAAAAAATGTGAAATTTAACAGTAAACATAACATCATTACTGAACCTAAAATTTGCTTCTCTACACGTATATATATATATATATACAATAAAACTGTCGTTACAATATTGCAAGAAACATTTAAAATATATCTACTTAACTCAATATGAGACACACGTTATGTGAGCTAGTTGTGGCCAAAATAGTCTTATACATAATTGTAATGTTCTTTCACGGGAAGTGAGTAATTCGTTTTTCATCGATTCTAAGAATATACAGTTTTTGAATTAATACGATATTGTATTAACACTGACTTAAAGTGATATTATAAGAGTTTTTGCAAGAACTTGTTCAAACATTGCCGTTTCAATTGAATATGACATAATAAATCCTAGTTTAATTTGCTAAATATTTTTAAAGTTATTGTATTACCCATTTTTGCTTCGTACATATGTCATTAAAAAAAGTTTGCTCACAAGTATTATTTATTGGATTCAATTCTACTTTTAATAGAGAAAATACTTAGTTGAACAAAAAAAAATTGAGTCGTATTCTGTATAAAGTATTTATTAAAACATTAACAACTTAAAGTAATTTCTGTTCTAAAATACAAAAACTATAGTTACACTAAACTGTCGAAGTGTAGTCCCAACAGCAGTGTGCACATAACTGATTTTTCCCTTTATTTTAATACATTCGGCAGGGTAGTGCTAGTCCTTGGGTATCCCCAAATTGACGAAATTAAATCCCAACAGAAGTGTGCACAAAATACCGATTTTCTCCAGCTGCGAGCCCTTGAGTATCCCAAATTGACGAAATATATCCCAACAGCATTGTGCACAAAATACAATGCATTCGGCAAGGTAGCTGCGAACCCTTGGGTATCCTAAATAGACGAAATTAAATCCCAATAGCAGTGTCCACAAAATACTGACTTTTCCCTTTATTTTAAATATTCGGTAAGGTACCCCATTTGATCGGTATTCACTTAAATCAAATTAAAAAACTACCAATATTTATTTTGGACAATGCTCATGAACCATGTACGGTCATCGACATTGTTATAGGCATGGTGACGTCACCTTTCCGACACAAAAAACATGCCTAGACATATATCGATTGGTTAATGACTCTATGATTGAAAGTATTAGTTTGATAGGAGTTAAATGTATGTCATACATTGTATGGGATATATAACGTGCAATTGTTAGTAATAAAAATTCAATTTAATGGCAACTTAAAATTTAAATATATTTTAATGATTGATGAGAATGATGTATCGCACGGAAATTCCATGGTAACGACTTGTTCCACTGTGTTACGCTCACGCCAACACTGATTTTTTGCTCTCATACATATGACGAATTATGACAAATTAACCGTAGATTTAGGGTGTATGATTTGTATGGTCAATGGGGTCATATATCACGGTGTGATTGAACTAATATGATAATGTACGGATGAGGTATTATGAGTTAGGAACGTATTTAAACTGAACTGAACTGAATTCTGAGCGTTTAATAAGAGCTTATATTCGAAATATCTTTGTAAAACTGTGGATTTTTACTGGTTAAAGTTATGGCAGTAGACGTACATTAGCATCCAAATAAAGTTTTACCATTAAATTTGTAATTTAAAATATCGAGGATATGCCAAGTCACGTTACACCGGTTAGAATGATTAAGGCTGAATTTCTAAACCCAGTTTCTCTCACTCACATTATATGTCATCAACCCATTTATACGTCCCAATGCTGGGTACAGGTCTCCCCTCAGGCGAGGGTTTTAAGAAAGTCCGCCACGCTGACCATTGGGTCACGGGTTGGTTGCAATACGTTTTCCGAGAGTTATGAATCTTCTTCGACGTGCAGGTTTCATTACGATATTTTTTCGTAACCGAAAAGCTAGAGGTCCGAACCCGGATTCGAACCCACGGCCTCTGTTTAAGAGAAGATAGGTGAAACCATTAGGCTACCACATTATATACATCGTAATATAATATTTTTAAAACAAGTAACAAGAACCATAACGAGTGTTAGGTTTTAGGTTTTTCATTAATGACTTAAATGATAGTAGTTGAAAGTTGGTAACGACCCTAGTCCGCGTGAACCAGGACACCTGAACGGATTACTTCACGGCAGACTGGTTCAAGTTGAAACACGCGCACAAGCCCGTCATGGGCCGGTGTGGATCTCACTGGTTGGTTCAACCAGTTTATCACGAGACAAGCCATAAGCGGCTCCCGTTTCACACAATAGACGCCTTTAAATGTGCGTTAAGCAGAGACCATGAACTTCCATTTTCGACGCTCCTGACAATGCTCTAACGTGTCCTCCACTCTTATCAGTCTCTTCAAACTTGTCTGGCCTGCTTTTCAACCTGCCCTTCTTTAAATACGTCTCCAATCTGAACAAGAATATACAGTCAACTGCATACAAATTCAAGCTAACATTTTTGTTCGAATAACGGACATTGTCACAGGATACTGCGACTGACATTTCCGGCACTAAATCGAAGAGGATGAGCTAGACATCCTTCGGTGCGTACAGTCGCGTAGGTTTCTGTGAACTAGAGAGACGCTTCGGCGTCGGGAGGTGAGCGTGCCAACAGCTCCGCCACCAAAGTGGAGATTTGATAGTGGAGTTTAGAGTCAATGGCTTAGCGGTGGCAAGAGGCAACCGTTACTTGTGCAATTCTCAACGGAAAGTGAGCGTGCCTACAGCTCTATGCACCCGGGCCCGCTCACCCGAGGCACTTGAAAATCGGGTGAAGTCCGTGACAACCCATTTCCACGGGCCGATTTGGTCAGGACCTGAACTTATAAGGTCTCTGTGCTTGTACAGGTTATAGTGCTCTTCCCGCCTAACCAAAAGATACATAGGGTGGATCACTATAATCAAAACTTAATTAGAAAGATAAGGGACTATTCGAATAATGTGTGCCGTCTGTGCAACGGAATAAAATCCGTCAATGTGTAGCTGGACGTGTTGCCGCCTGTAATTCAACTTTTCACATTCGTATAATCAGTAAAACAAATTATTTACTTAAAACACGGTAACAATGACGATGTATCTCTACAGTTTTAAGTTAATATGACTTCATGACTCTATAAATTATGTATGCAACAGCACACAATAACTCAATTCTATATCTTTGACGTCAAAATGTAGAACGATGCAATTGGTACAATACACTAAATAATTTAGGAGATTGTCGCTACAAAGATATATGACTGAGTTAACAATTGGGATTAAAATAACGATTATTGGATTGGGTTTAGATTTATGGAAAATTGGATAAATGCCTCGTGGATTCTTTCGAATCAACCACTCGATACAGGGGGTCTACTCTCAATCTCCGTCCGACATCCGTCCGAAACAGTTACTGCCAAATAAGCAATACTTGACCAAATGACAAGACGCGTGATGCGAATGAAGCTTCATACTTGATACTTGTCTTTTAATTTTGTCGAATATTACTTATTTGACAGTAATTGTTTCGGACTGATGTCGGGCGGAGATAAAGAGTAGACCCCCAGCTGTGGGGTGTTGATGATAATAATAATGCGCACACACTCCTAACCCCGCACTAGGGAAACCCTGTAACGCCGGTGCCACGGACATACACAAATTACACCTAAACCCACGAGAGAAATAAATATAGGCCATACAAATAATTCTCCCGGTCCGGGAATAGAACCCGGGATCTCTGCGTGGCAGTCCAGTATGGTAACTGTCCGGCCACGGAGGCAGTCAAATGATGTTTCGGTCCAGCCGTCCAATCACGTAAGGCCAGTTTACAGACTTCTGATAAATTATTAGTAGAAACGGTAGTATGAACGGAAACACACAGTCAAAAAGACATGTCACCACTGGGTTAGCTTCCCCTTTATGCGGTTAGCCCGAAAGGTCACATTTTCCTTGGAAATGAAAGAAATTGTATACGTATGTATTTAAACGCAAAATTATAATATCCATTGTACAATACAACCACACTAATGGCGTGGTCTCAACCTAGGGAAAAGTTTATCCAGCACCCACAGTACAAGCTGTTGAGCCATAGAAATTGTCTAGTAACACATACGTTAACTGCCTTTGTGGTCGAACGGTTATCATGCTGCTCTGCCACGCAGAGGTCCCGGGTTCGATTTTGGGGCCGGGAGAAATATTTGTAATGCCTACATTTATTTCTCCCGTGAGGTGTGGTTGTCTTTGTGTATGGATATACGCAAAGACAACCATGCCCATGGATATGGGCACCCGCGATACAGTGTTTCTCTACGGGACTATGAGAGTGTGCGATTAAATAAACATGCGACTTAAGCTTGTTTAAACCAAACGAATGTAAATGATGCTAAATGCTCATGTCTGACCATTGTCTGCCAATTGTTACGCCGTTCGTGAACATTGGACATGGGCGACATACTTTGCTCGGTTCGAGTAACGGTAACTGTGACGTCATTTTTCACTCTCAGTAATGTGAAAAGAAAATGCGTTGTTCATTTTTGGTTCACGATTTGCTTTTGTTTAAGATAAAGGAAATTTTGTTGGTTTGGGAAAGAGAAACGTCATGAATCACTATTATAATATGGATAGGTGTGTGTTACGTGTTATTCTTACCATAAAATTTAATAACCAAAGAAATGAAAATTTGTTACTTCCCTATTAATTTAACTTTTATGTAGAGCCAATAGCACGGTCGGTAAACCCTAAACTAGTAAGATTTAAAATTAACTCTATGCCACTAACTAACGATTCAAAGTCCGAAGCGTTTTGATGACTGCGACTCGTAGAAACTTTATTTACGACTTAATTAACTTACCTAATGTGTTTTTTAACTTACCTAATTTAAACTCTTATATATTAGGCTGCGTTCATATTGCTTACCTGTAACAACAAAAATAACTCATGAGATAATAAAAAATAACTCACGAAAGCTTGTGAAGCCGTCTTGCAATTTGTATACCTTAAGAAACGAGAAACCATACCGGCTTGCAACTTATTTTTTTTTTGTAATGTCAAGTGACGTAACAAGTCGTGCGCCTGATGGTAAGCTACACGACAGTCCATAACATATCTGAGGGGCACTGCCACTGCCACCGTCACCCTGCGACATAAGTTGACAAGTCCCATGTGCCTGTAATTTCACCAGCACCCTTAGTCTTCAAAACCGGAACACTAATTAATCGAACACAATGTACCTTGGTTTGATCTTAATTGACACCAACGCGGGGATATTTTGGTCAGCGATGCCCTTGTGTATAATAATATATATTTAACACAAAAATGGAGTTCCTTACGCCGATTGGCAAATCCTTTCACTGCTGGCAAGCGTTACAGGCCATGCCATCGATAAGATAAGTAGAACTTATAAGGTTTTGATTATTTTGAATATTTTTGGCAACACCGAGCTTTTTTGAGATGGTGAGCGTGTTGAAACTGACTCTTAAGTATGAGCGGGTGCGGGCCGGACACGGGTCGGGGCGGGCCTGCGGCGGGTCTAATTTCGTGTATTTACATTGAAGACAACACCCCGTCTCGCGCCCGCGCTCTGTTTGTTGTCAGGTGCGGGTCGGGTCGGGACTATAGCGGGTCTAATTCCGTGTATTGTAATGGACGACAACACACCGTCCCGCACCCGCTCTCTGTGTGTTTCACGCTTAATAGTGTTCTCGCCCGCCCAGTACATGGCGTCTTTGTGTAAGCCATATTTGGCATTGCAAACAGAGCGAAATATATTTTATTTTCAAAAATCGAAACTTAATCGCGAATAAAACATGTTTCATTAGCGTCGACGTTCGGATGTGTTGCGACGTGCATGTGGGTCTCGAAGGAGCTAAATCCCTAAATCCATGTTCTTGTCAGGGATATCTTCGAGACCACGGACGTTGCAACACGTCCAAAACGTCATGGTAAATAAAATATATTTTATATGCGAAAAAGTCCCAATTTAAAAAAAATCAAACATTGTGTGAAAAGCGATAGATAAGAGCGAAATTCAAATGGAGAACTTACATAAAAACAGCACAACATGAAATAATAAACCCGTTGTAATAAAACATCTCCTGTACACCGCATAAATCAAAAGTCCAAAAGACATGCCTCGTTACGTTTCAAACAATGGACAAGTCATGTTACCGTTATACACATTTCAACGACAATGTCGACCACCCACTAAAATACAACCTAACAACTTTTAGTGGCCTTTTAATTCGTTCAAAGCGTTCAGTCCGTACATGTGGTTCCTAATCAATTTGTAAGACCACCCATGGGCACGGTAAATAAGTGACTAAAAGATTAGCAAAATTTGGCGTAGAATAAATGTCAACAAAATAATTGTTCGAAACGTAATTCAAGTTCAGAATCGGAAATTGACGCTTAAATTTTATTTTTATCTAACATTACGTATCTAGCAGGGAGTATTAATAGTTATCAAATACTTCATTATTCTATTCATATATCATACACAAACTTTACAATAATTTGCCAAGTAAGTATTACTTCTACATAACCCAATTACCTACATAATATCTATTTAAATTCTAATTACGCGAACAGGACGTGGGCAGAGCAAGCCTAATGATGAATGAATAATGAGCCTTGAGAAAAATGTTCTTTTTCTATGCCATTATCGGTCGCCTAGCAAAATTTTGTTGTCAAACATTGTATATCGAATTTGGCAAGAGTATAGTTAAATATATTAATACTGATGTTGTAACAACTAGGGCGAGTTCATAACACAGTTGCAATCCAGAACCTGCATTATGCAAAATCGGCCAGACTAAAGTGGAACTGGGCAGGGCATGCATTCAAACGGATGGACGTATGTATTATCTGCACCGAGTGGGTGACGACTACCGTGACGTAAGAGGCAAAATAAAGCGTGGCCTTCTTGACAGCTTCTCAAGCTATTATTATTATACAGGACATATAATAGGGACATGTGGAAGAGCATAAGAAATACCTTTGGTCAGGAGTTGCACAACAGTGCCTTATAAAATTAATGTATATAAAAACGTCATGTTATTAGAACATTCTTTACAAAAAAAGACCACAAAAGTTTATGGAATTACATATATTTGCCAAGTTTTATTGGGATCGTAAGTGGGTGAAATCCAATTAACGGGATTTATACCCTATTTATTTATATATTACCCTAATTTGCCACCCTTAAAGGTGAAATATTTTTTTCATATTTGAATGGGACCACTACTGAGGTACCTACGCCCTGTGTAACAAAAAAAAAAGAAACACAATGCGTTTGTATATAACGCAGCTTTAGAAAGAAAGTGACCTAATTCAAAAAATGAAGAAAATAAGTTTATACCGTAAAATGAGTTTAAAAATCATTGTTCATAATGATTTTTAATTTGGAACTGGCTCATTAAGGCTCGAATGGCACAGACTCTCTATATGGGTCTTTTTAATATGTCTGAAATTCCACTTCTGCGTCGATATGTAAACGCCGCATTTAGAATTGAATCTGTGTCTGCAAAGACAACACGCCAACACAGTTGGTGAAAAAGTGACGGATTAACAAGTGAGCCGTTTTCGACTTAGTTTATTACTTAGACGACTCTCATTCACCTATATTACCATAAATTGCTTAGCTGGCTTCTTAGTAAGTCATCTTATCAAAAATGTTCAGCAAAAAGTGACCCTGTTGCGACTAATTTTTACAAAGCATATTTTTAAATTGTTAGATAATAAAATAATCGTGGATATAAAGTTGATTGTTTGATTATTATTGTTCTAGGACTAAAAAGTAATTTCGTTCTTCAAGAGTAATAAATAACGTGAACATTTCAGAATTTGAAAATTTATTTTGCGTATTCCCTAAAAGTTAGAATTTTGTGTTGGATCACTTTTATTCTAAAGGAACGATATGTGCATGCAGCCGGATATTTAACATACATTTGTAGATAAGTACAAATTGGTGTAAACCGTATTCGACACATATACCGTGAGGTCGGTGACCGATACAATTGCGTAATCGACTAAACAAACGTGACAGTTTTCATCTCAGACCCTCCTAAACACCATATAAATAACAGAATCAATACATCAACTAAATTAGACGCGTCTGTGGAAAGACCTGACCTAATAAAGTTTCTGGTTGCAAAATCAGTAGTTATTAAAAAAACAGTAACTAATTGTAGGTGTAATTATTATAATCACTTATATTTTGTTTGGTTGTGGTTTAATCGAAAGAAATTAATTGTTAATCTACTAATCAATTTGACCTCGGTAGCCGAATAGTTAGTACTGTAACCGCTGTTCGAAGAGATCCAAGGTTCGATTCGCTGTAGGACCAATTTGCGAAACGAACTTTGTAAATTGGTAGCAGTAGAGCTCCTTCTGAAAGAGTTTGTCCAGGATAGTACTGCCACCTTACCAATTTCTGCCGCCAAGCAGTAATGTGAGCATTACTGCGTTCCGGTTTTGAAGGGAAAGTGTGCTGGTGTAATTACAGGCACATGGTATTTGTTAACCTGTCCCAAGGTGACGAGTAGCAGTGCCCATCAGATCTTTGTGATTTAGAGGTCTGACATCGGGTTATGGTATATCAAGAGGTGTCGTGCTCCGTATACTACACCCCCGCTACAGATTTGGACTCGGAGTTGCGGGAACAACCTAATGTAGATTCTCGTGATGCTAATAGACATCACTCACTGAAGACTGTCATTGTTACTGTGCATAAGATATAAGTTATGACAGTGAGTGAGTAATTTTATAGGATCATAAATGAATGACTCCAACCGCTTTATTATTAGAGACTCGTATGATTGTGTGGGACAGTACATGTGATCGATAATGGTATCTAAAAAAGAACTGAATTTTAGAGAAATACATAGAAAAGAATATTAATGCAAAAGAAACATTATACAGTTCATCATCTTTACTGTAAGTCCAGGGGTAATTTGAGATGCAGGTTTCTTTACGATTTTCTTCACTTTTAGCGACAGAGTCCTTGTAAACTTTGACGAATATACAGAAATTAAAGTGTACGTATAGAGATACGTGCTGCCATGCCAATACCAAGTATTGTACTATTCTCAGTACACTTCTCTCACACATACTCCCAATACACTCGCATGTAATTCACTAACACTATATACATATCTATAGATCTGATACAATACAGACATGGAATTTAGAAAAAGAACTCTTTCACAAGGAGCTCTACTACTACTCAATTATTAATACTCGTCACATGAAAACATATTGAGATTCTAAAGAAATATGGAGATTATAAACCTTTTTAATTCTTGTCTGGGTTTTTTGTAATACATTTACAAATAATGATACGGGCGATGGTGTCAGCCAATGTCCCTTGCGTGCTCCAGCCCCCGGGTCGGAGTCGAATCGACGGTAAAAGGCCGAACTGTTTGACGTTGGTTCCTTGGTGGAAAGGTCGTTGTCTTTTGTTGCGTCCCACTTAAGACAAACTTCGCGGTTGGCAGGTTCCGCGGCTGATAATGCCGCGAAACTAAAACATGCTAAATATTCTGCCTTGGAGCCGATGTACGACTTCGTACCGGTCGCGGTCGAGGCGGCGGGGCTCTGGGGTTCAGAAGCTCGGGACATGTTTAAAAAGTTGGGTCGCCGACTCAGAGACAGGGGCTGCGATCACTGTTCAGTGGTTCACTGGTTCAGCAAGTGTCCATTGTCGTTCAGCGAGGCAATGTTGACAATATAATGGGAACTTTTGAGCCGTGCACGATACGGGGCGGGATTTTTTAAAATCTCTTGCAAATGCCAGTTTTTTTAATTTTAGTACCTATTGACGAAGCCCAGTGCCGATCTTTAATTAGAAATATCAATGTAACATTTGTATTGAGATGAAATATGACTTAGGAATAATGATACTACGTATTCAAGATTCAAAGTTGAAGTTCCCAAAACGCATGTCACGAGCTTTGTTTTTTAAATCGAACCTTGAGCGCATGGACTTAACTTGGTACTATCGTCTGAGTAGTGGTTGACCAGTGGACGAATCGTATCTCTCGGTGAAGGAATATGTTGTGATGAAACGTGAAGCGTGGCGTTCTGTGGCCTAAAAGTCATCAGAGAAGACCCGTGCCAAGTAGTGGGAAGTATAACGGGTTAATGACGATTACCGTCTGGCTGTCTGGCACATTTATTAAATTACCGACTCCCATAAAAACAGAATGTCAAATATTTAAAACATACATTTAAATCTCGAAACATAAATCTGTATCTATTCGTGTTAAGATTTACGCGTAGGTATCTAATAATAAAAGCCCTTCCGGATGTTAGTGGATCGAGAGCTGATGGCTGACGAGCTTTCTACATCATTTAGGTGACGACCGATGCTTACAGTCGTTATGCGAAGCTGGTAAAGAAAAAGTGTTGGGAAATGATTATAAGTAAACGCTTTTGTGGTTACGAGAATGATTAAGACTGACAGAATGAGTATGTTACGGAACATTGGAATATATTCTAATATGGATATTGCTGTCAAAATTGTACACTAGTCCCACCATTTCAAGGTTTAAAAGTAACTGGTCGTTATATATAGATAGTGAAGATTGCAATGAACGTAGCTTAAAATTTATTTATGCACTGTTCGCAATATCCACAATAGAAGACTTTATCTTTTTGGACCTTTCAAGGTTTGAACTGCCTCAGTGGTCGAACGGTTACCATCCTGGTCTCGCACCGGGAGAAACATTCGTATGGTCTACATTTATTTCACTCGTGACTTTGAGTGTAATTTGCGGTTATCTGTGCGTCCATGCAGGGTTTTCCTAGTGCAGGGCTACGAGTATGTGCGTTTTTAATTCAGGGTTTTAAAAAATAAAGCGTTAAAGTACAACATAAATTAAGGTTTTCCGTATAAGGTTTATTTATTGAAGATAAGCATTTCCATTACTAATGTATGTAGCGTTCGATGTCGAGTTGACATTCTTCATATTGTGAGTGAGATAGATAATTTAGTTACTAAAACTGTACCAAACCCATATCACCGTCACAGCACTCGAGTAGAGACAAACCTAAATGCAAATTTACTCAGCAGCAGCATTTAAACAGCCAAAAAAATATTTACTCGGAATCGCTCAGTAAAGTAAGAATATCCTTAGCCTTATACGTCATATGAAAAGCATATGCATCGATTGGCGCGCCGACTCTATCGTAACCAATCAAGCATAGAGTAACTTCCGCCATGCAAAATTACGATTACTGCACATCCGCATTTACGTTGCAATGCTGCCAACTTAACTGAGAAAGTTGGCAAACTCGACCATAATGCGCGTTTGTGCACTGCAACAGATTGGTTCTGAATCCGAGAC
The DNA here is from genome assembly GCF_003589595.1 of Hyposmocoma kahamanoa. Classification (NCBI taxonomy): domain Eukaryota; kingdom Metazoa; phylum Arthropoda; class Insecta; order Lepidoptera; family Cosmopterigidae; genus Hyposmocoma; species Hyposmocoma kahamanoa. The sequence goes on along the minus strand of NW_020653743.1, from coordinate 7,914,312 downwards.
TATACAAATATAGAACACTCGAACCCGCTTCGGATGTCGCTTGTGCACTAACATTGACAGTGACATTTCTGATCGTCATTTCTCGGATTCGGAACTGGGGGTCTACTCTCGATCTCCGTCCGACATCCGTCCGAAACAATTGCTGCCAAATAAGCAATACTTGACCAAATGAAAAGACGCGTGATGCAAATGAAGCTTCATACTGGATACTTGTTTTTTAATTCTGTCGAATATTACTTATTTGACAGTAGAGTAGACCTCCTGATACGAATCGGACGAAGTGCGCAAACTCTATATCGGCTATCACCTTACCTGTGCTATAAGTGTGCCGTTTTAATTTTAGCTAAGATTCTTCTTTTAAACATGGTAGCGTCATTACCGGTTTTGTCATAATCACAAATACGTATTACTGTCATTTCCTTACAGCACAAGAGGTAATGCATTTTTAAGATATCAAGTGACGGGATGTACAAGTGGTGTGCCTGGTAGTAAGCAACACACTTACCAGCAACAGTTGAGGAAGTTTAAATCGCAAAAACTTGAAGGGTACTAGCTCTGGACGAACTCTTTCACAAAAAATTCTACAGCTACTTAAAAAGTGTTAAAAGCTGAAATCTTGTAAAAAAGTCGAGGGGTCATTCAATGGTGTTGTGTTAGGGCGCGTTCCCACTACTTCGTGACGACAGATTGTCGTGCAGTTTACAATGTCGTGGCTTGACACGATTAACTGTCGTTCACGATTTTTTATCGTTACAACGACAAACTGTCGTCATAGTGGGAACAGCTAGAACGACAGTCGTCAGACGATAAAAAAAAACGTGACGACAGATTGTCTCAGCTCCTATTGTCGTCACGTTTTATTTATCGCTGTCCGTACGTATTCTGCTCCTTGCCCTACGCTCACGTACCCCGCGTCCTCTGCTCGCTTTGCAGTAGCGTTGGGTCGTAGCCAGAGATGGGCAAGGAGGCTGACGTGAAACGATAAATTGTCGTCACGATCTAATGGGAACAGCTAGTCAAGACAGTCGTTCAACGACGAAAAATCGTCCACGACAGATAGTCGTGATATGGGAACAGGCTAGACACGACAGTCGTCCAACTATAATAAAACGTGACGACATAGTGGGAACGCGCCCTTATTTCGAATCCACCATTGCGTCTATCTAGACAAGGTCTACTGCCTCTGATACCTCACACCTGTGAGGTCTTTCATAAATAGGAATCAATCTTAAAGACGGCGCTGATACTATTCCGCATGAATTCATTTACCAATCAAAAACTAAAACATGTGTAGCAAACTTGTACTATTTGTTCCTACATTTGATTCAATACGACATTGAACAAGTAAAATACAAGTTTTGTGTTATATAGAAACTAATAAATTACAAGTACAGTCACAACCTTGGCTTCCTCTTTAGATAATTGGACATGAGAGCACAAAGTTATGAGCTTGAGATGTGTGACCGAAATAGTGTATGTGAAGGTTGAAATTACGTAGTACAGTCGGAAGCAATCTACAATTAAGTTATTTGTGAAACAGGAAAACGTGCAATAATAGATTCGTATTTTAAGTTCAACGTTGTTACGTCCGGTTTCTGTTCTTGGGCACTACTTACGTGTTAATCAATAAAAACTTCAATTATTCATATTTTCTATTAATTTAAATTTGATCATAGGTTTTTAAATTTAGAAGAAAAATTAGTAAATATTCGCTAAATACAAAATTGCGGTACCTTGCATTGCATGTGATGCAATGATTAAATGAACATGAACGTTGCAACTTTTGTAGTTTAAGAAACAAATTCAAAATTAATAATAAAGAAAACACGCTTGCATAACCTATCCATTTATAACATATATCTTTCTCAGCCCAGGTGACTTTCTTTGCCACCAGAAACCATTTTGGTTTTCCATGTTTTGTATAACCAGAATAAATTACAATTGGTAAGCCGTGGTAGCCCAATAGCATGACCTACCGCCACTCAATCAGAGGCCGTGGGTTCGATTCCGGGCGCGCACCTCGGAGTTTCTCGGAATTTATGTGCGAAATTTAATTTGAAATTTATTATGAGCTTTTCGGTGAAGGAAAATATCGTGATGAAACCTGCACGTTGAAGAAGGTTCACAACCCTCGGAAAACGTGTGAAGTCCCTAACCAGTATTAGGCCAGCGTGGCGGACTATCGCCTAAACCCTCGCCTGAGAGGGCCCAGCAGTGGGAAGTATAAATGGGTTGATGATGAAATTACAATTAATATAATCTTAATCTCACATAATAGTGATAACTCTCAAAGTGCAAAACAGAAAAAATTGGCACGTGGTGTACGAGGCAGAAAAGATTGGGAAGCTCTGCGTTATTGGAATAGATTGCGCGGTGCAGGCTCAAACCAAAACTGAAAATACGGACGAAATCTCGAGGAAACAATATAAATAAAAATGGCATGCGCATGCCATTGGGGAGTTGACCTCTGTAGGACGAATTTAGCAACTTTGTGTTAACGAACGGCCGTGAACAAGTGAGGCTGTAAGATGGCGTAGGTGTCATAACGATTTCTATTTGCATTTGCACACACTTGCTTATACGTATCTAATTAATTCTGATTGAATAGATAGATGGATTTTACAAACTAGCGTTTAAAGGAGTAAAGGTATACTTTTATTTTATTTATTTAGTGCTTAACTTATAGTTATTACAATATTACATAAACTAAACTAAATATGGTGAAGATCTTATCTGATTGCACAACTAACTACAAGTGAGTAGCTTACAAAAACAACGTAAACATAGATTCAAAATTTTTACTTTAAGTTTTATATTTTCTATTTACTACAAATCACTATGTACAAAGTCCAGATGATTCCATGACTGATAATTTAAATAAACACACTAGAGAGTATATTTAACATTCACAGAATAAGAAATGTATCTCTTAAGATAACTTTAAATAGGTACCATTTGAAGGAAGATTGTATTTCCAGATGTGCGTCAGAAATAACGTCAACTATTAATTATCTTCTAGTTAAGTATAATATAAACAATTTCCGACAATTTCACAAAGAGAACTGACACAACTGTTTAGTGTGCACCCGTCGCATAGGTCGTTTTTACAGAATTACAATTAAAGCTTACAGTTTAGTCACAAAATATGCTGAATGTAGAAATAGTAACTTCTCTTCAAGTGCTGTGTGTCGGTCGGGCGCCAACCTCGAGCGGCATTTTATGTGCCCGGAGCGATGACCCCCGGATTTGCGCCTTACGCAATTCATACGCTTCTTTTTGCCGATTAAGAACTATAAAAATCAGCTTTACCCGGATCTAAATAGATAGAAATATATTTGCCGATGTTTACTGGAAATTGACTTGAAGTTACTTTTAGTTTGTTTTTGTTTAGTTTTCGCGTGCAAAATAAAATCTAGATACACTCAATGAATTAATCGTTGCCAAGGTCATTACACTATCACCCTTGCCTACTTAATATAATTTATGTACTGTATATCGACTAAATATAATACCCCAAAAGAACCCATTTTGCACGCAATCCGGTCGGTCTTTTTATCAGCCACAAATCCATCAGCTAAAAGAAAAAGATATCAATTTAAAAGCTCAAATGCTTTTAAAAGCGTAATTCAAACAAATGCAACACTGCAGTTGGACTGCATTAACATTTTTAACACAACAGTGATTCTGAATAGTGGGGCTAATAAAAGTCGAGACTCTTGAGTCGTTTTATTGCCAGACTGCTAGTGAATCTTTGAAAAGCTGGAAGAAACAGATAGCCGACAGAGAATAGCTTAGATGAGCAATATTTTCTTCAATTTTAAATGGGACCAATACTGAAGTACCTTCTTTCCAGCAAAAAAGAAGAAGAAGAAGAAGAGAGGGGCACTGCACCCGGCACGTTAAGATATAAGTTGACAAGTCCTATGTACCTGTAATTTCACCAGCACCCGTCAAAACTGTAATACACTTATGCTAACATTATTGCTTGGTAGAAATAGGTAAGGTAAGGTAAAACTTTTTCACAAAGAGCTCTACTGCTTCGAAACATGGTTGCGATAAAACGTTCGTGTGTTGTGCTAACGCCCGCAAAAGATTCTGAAGTATTAGATCCCTGTTGCTGAGCACCGTCTCCTATAATGAGAATGTTAAGGCCGGACAATTGTTATTAATCCGATTGCGATAAAATTTACGTGAGTTGTTGTGTCCACGCCTGTAAGGCTAGATTGAGAAATTTTCAAACGTTTCCATGTCACTGGAAACGCATACATCTTTTTTTATAATACATCTATAGTTATGTTTCAATAGTGAAGCGCTTTTTGGAGATCAGTGTGATCAGGATTTTGATCTCAGTTTTCATTAAGTAATTAATGTACAAAATTTATAACATTTAATGTTTACCTTACCAAGAAATTATTGATGAAGAGTCTAATTACGTTAAAAATTTAATTATCACATAATTTATTAACTCATTTAAAAACTTTCTCGTTACCGAAAATAAAAAACAACTGAGCGTCAGTATATTTTTCTCGCTTTCTACCATCAGTACGGTAGACGCATCCTGTTTATGAACGCAATCGAATAACCGGTAATTAAATCCAATTTGGTTTCCTTTCAATAAAACGAGTTTTCGGAGTCTAGCTTTTAAACCTCCGTTCATAAAGTTATTGACTCTTATTTACTAGATGGTAAAATTTATATTGTCACTGATATCTTAAACCTCCCGTTCACATGAAGTGATGATAGATGTGTGTCAAAGATCCTGGAAGTACCTTTGCTGATAACCGGCACAAAAAAAAAAAAATAATGTGCCAGATAAGTACACCACTGTACACGCAACCACATCATCCTGTAGGTACTGTGAGTACCAGAACAACGCAATTAAGAAAAGTAGAAATGTTACTAGGTTTTCATGATGGAAATGAAACTACGTTTTTCAGATTTCAATCGCGTACATCTGTTTGTTTACTTTTTTAAACAAACCAACGTTTCGGGTTTTTTGCAGGTCTCATGGTCGCGGCAGAGTGAGATCTGCTATGATGCATGAGATATATCATGAAAAAACAAATATATGCGATTTAGATCTGAAAATGTATCATTTCCAAAAATATTTCCATTAATTTCCAAGAATACTTCGTTTCTCAAATATCCGGGACCTCAGTGAAAACCGCTGAGTTACCCAGATCATGAAACCAAAATGAAGGTAGGTAGGTCCCTTGGGACAAGGATCATCTGACAAACCAAGCGTATACCGCTTGTCCTATCGTATATCTACAGAAACAATAAACCTGGTGGTAAACCATCAAACATCATCCACAATTAAATCGACCAAGTTCACGACATCAAAGAACTTTATGACTCCGAGTCTCTGATTACACAGATCTGAGAAGACACGTCAAGTTTTGTTCCGAATTTTAAAATGGACAATTAAAGGTCGTCAGCCTGGTTCGAGAGTGAGCTAAATGACTGCTTTAACAAAGGATTGCGTGGCTAATGATGATATATAAACGTCAATTGACAAGGCATGCTAACGTCTGGTTCTAGTTTAAATTGACACACTGAGCTCGAGTATTTGCGTAGTGACTTGGGTATACCTAATTCTTCTCATGGACTTATGTCCAGAAAGTAACAGCATAGTATAATAAGACAAGTAGTGTTACTCCATACAAACTTGTGCCATAAAACTTGTACGGACCAGGGTTATTGCTGATGCAGGTTTTTTATACATTAGCGGATGCTGATGCACATTAAGAAAACGCGAAAAAAGTACATCCTTACTGATTCTATCCACATGAAAAAGCTTTGTATTTTGTTTGATATCGTAATAAAATTTTTATTGAAATATTATTTCAATGATTTTGTGATATTTATTAACAAAACAATCAATCTTCATGAAAACAATCAACCTGCCTAGCGTAATCGTTGTGAAATGATACCAAAGTTATATGTTAAAAACAACAGCTGAGCTGCTTTTTCGGCTTATTGGCTGTTTCTGGAAGGATTGTAAATTATTAAAGCTTTCCTTTTAGGTCATGTCACGACTCAATGAATCCCAATGAATCCGAAATGAATATCAGCATCGATGAATGCAAATGCTGATGCGGATATTTTATTTTGTGCAGATTATCCGCGGATGCGGATGCTGATATTTGAAACAACCCTAATACGGACGCATAATTTCGCGGTGAACTCGAGTTGCATAGCGCGAGACGTCTCACGAGCTATTAATTATAGAATTGACGTGTTCCCTTGGACATCAAATTTTTTTTTTTTAATTGTGTCATATTTACTTCATTTTTTATTTATTAATGTATATATTATATACATAATATATACAAACTCGCGGTTTTAGTTCAAGATCATACTCCCAAAATCGAGATGCTGATCCGTGACGCTGGTGTAAAAATATCAATATATGTATAAGTATTGCATTTAACAAAGGTTACTTCAATACAGCACGAGAATACTGTGATGTATACCTTAATTATGTTTACAACCTGTAGATACAACTAAAACCACAATGTGACAACCCTACGCTCCGAGTGACGTGTAGGCATTGACGCACCGAACAGGCGCGAGTTGCACTACTTGTCTTATTATTCTACGGTAACCGGGTCTTTGTACTGCAATTCGACTGCCAAACGTGGCAGTACAAACAAATCCTCTTGACGGCTTTTGTACATTAGTAAACATCAATTAAATTCGTAATTTTCGAAAATATGTTAGTAATTTACAGTCTACTTGGTCCATGCATTAGGTTTTTCGCCATTTCACATCACGGTCCGTTACACCGCCATTGTCTTTTTTTTTGCACTAAATTCGTCAACATGTGGGCGTCGCTTTTTGCGATTTTAATGACGAATTGATTGGGGCAACATTCTGAATAATAGCGAGTGTCATTATCAATGTAGGTCTATGGGTTAATGATGAACGGACGGACTTGAAAACAGGCGAAGAGCATGTTGTGCGTTAATTTAGAACTCCGTAGATATATCTTCTTTTCGTGCAAGTGTGGTAAAAAATACTGAGTCATTTGAGAGATATATATTAGAGAAAGTATTTTAAATATGGCTATATTACATCGAGATATTATTTTATTTCTAATAATAAGTCATTTTGCTTCCTAAGATTTTTAAGAAGTTTCTTGCTTCACCTTCGAATCGAATCTACCAAATAGTTAAAACAAAAAACATGTTATAATATAATATTTATAAATATATGTATGTAGAATTCATAGATAATATTTTTTTAAACACTGTCTAAACTGTTTGTTGCTCACCTTTAGAAATTTAGATACGCAATTGGACTAGGCTTTTAAAATATAATAATACATGAAATATTGTAGTACCTATAATAGTTACTAAGTAAGTTACGACTAATAGTGATGATACCAATGAAAAGGGTCAAAGGATTGTATCTTAAATTGAAGATGAAAGATACAAGAAAAACAAAAGGTTATGCATCCTACGCAGCAATAATGCACAATTTTGTATTTTAAGGTGATTTGAACTGTAAAAAGTGAGATATGACCAACGTTAGATGACACAGACATTTTCATCGTAAAGAGTTTTTACAATATACGACAACAGAACCCTAAAGAAATATCTCCCAAAAATTAGTGTAAAAAGGACCGTTGTGAAACGGTTCTCATTGCATTAAATGACTTTTGGTGATGACTTGTCATCTGTTCAAACAATATTTGAATGGAAACTTTTGCTGAATAGTTTCTAACCGACTTCAAATAAAGGAGAAGGTTCTTAATTCGACTGCATGTTTTTTTTGTATGTATGTTACGCGATAACTCCGGTATTTGTGAACCGATTTTCATGATTCTTTTTTTGTTGGAAAGAAGGTACATCCATAGTGATCCCATTTCATTTTGTAGAAAATCATCCACCTCTAAGGGTGGCTGATCACGCATGAACATTCATTTTTATAAATAGCGCCTAAATTTTACTTAAGGAGCAATTATTTTAATGGTTGGTTTTGCTATTCTCCAATTCCAGGCGTTTTTCTCTCTCAATATACTTTAAGTAGTGAGAACCGATTTTTATTATCTCCAGTGTCAAGTCCTGTATAGTGGCGAACTAGGGGATATTTCAATAAAACTTGGCAAATAGATGTAATTCCACGTACTTTTGAGGTCGGTTTATTTAGTACTCAGTACTGAGATTATATTATGCTAGACTTGTTTCAGTTGTTATATGATCAATTCGTTTTGTGTGATGCTTTGTTGTTGCTTTTTAAGCACTTGTAAGAGCGGTCACACACGACGAATTTTAGCAGAGATGCAAACGCGATGGAAACGCGATTCAGTAGCGATGCAATCGCTAATCGTCTCTAACTAACCTAACCTTTATACACGCGTGCGATTTTAAGCAGCGACGCAAGCGCGCGACTGCATCGATATAAACGCGCGATTGCATCGTTACACTTGGGATATAAAGGCAGGCAGTTTAAATCGCAAGTGTCGCGATGACGCGCGCGATGTCGCGCGTTTGCATCGATCGCTAAAAGTGGCCGTGTGCAACCACTGTTCAGGGAAGTTTCCGGCTACATAAAAATTTATATAAAAACAAAAATCCGACAGCACATCTCCTTCCATTTAATTAATATTTAATTGGTTATGGAGGACTTCATCACGATCTTCAAAAATATATGGAAAAACAGCAATTTGAAAGTATTTTTCTTTTAGCTGTGGGTGGGAGAATATGGGTCTATTTAGGGTAACGAATTATTTATTCCCATTCATACCGCTGCACCGTATGTTTTTGGACCCGAAAAACGGTTATGCCTTTATATTCGCCTATCCGGTACAGAAAGTCACCCTGAAAGTAGAACTCCTGTGTCAATTTTGTATATTAATGAAGATATTATTTTTTATTTCTTTTTTGTTTTTGTTTTTTTCTAAATTTGACAATATGTCCAAATAACGGATTATTTATCTATATTCTATAAAGCTTCATAAAAGATTTACTAATTAATGCACAATACAAATATAATTAAACTTTTATATATATCACGAAAATCGTGTTTTTAATGTTTTTAGTTTTTATTTTTTATAATTTTATTTCTAGGTTTATGGATTCAATTTACTCTAATTACTAATAACAACCATACTAATGACGAGAAAAAAAAAGATCCGCGCGCTGTAACATTTCTTCAAGATATATTTCCAGTTCCCATCGCGCATTAAACCGGCAACATGGTGAACAATGCTTTGTAAATAATAAACAGATATTAGACAATATCACATACTTTGCTCTGATCCAAAAGTAAGTAACTAAAGGACATGTGTCACGGAAATCTGAAACAACGACGGTACCACAAACACCCAGACACTAGACCGAACCCGACTTCAGAGATGGCGACACCATGAAAACCAGTGTGCAAGACACTCGACCACGGAGGCCGTCGTTTGTGATATAGGGTTGTCACAAATTAAAGTTTTTCAATCAATATTCAATCGTTTTTAATTTTTCTGAAGTGTCAAAAATTTAAAATGAATGCAAGAATTTAGCGTTTTATAATGAAATATAAGAAGTATCTTATATTTCATTATAAAACGTTTGTTTTTGTATCCAGAAATGTCATGCCAGTCCAAAGCTGGTTATTGATTTATCCGATACGGAATGCGTGACACGAAATGTTATAAAATTTTATCGATGCGGGCTATCTCGCCCGTTATTTGGTGTGCGGATGTAAATACATTTGGATAGAAAAAAAACTCTGAAAACGACCATTTAACGGTATATAAATAATGTTTAGACAAAGCGTGGGGTTAAAGGTCGTTTTCAACTATCCCACATCTTTTCGATGTTAGTTGTTTTATTCTACACTGTTAACAAATATCATTTTAAGGTTTGATCTCACACGAGGAAAGCCTGTCTAGGCGATTCACGACCTTACGCCAATAGCATAACATGTGTTCGTAAAGCGTGTCTCATAGTATCAAACACGATTGTCGCATTAACGCACGAATATAAGTTGTATTGCATTTTCGCATACCGCCACAACTGGCGTCACAGTGTGCGAGCTGCCTTAGGCCCGGCGCCCACTAACGGGACGAGTCGGCAAGGGATTTTTAGATGACGAGTAGTAATATACATTAAGATTATGACATTACAGTTCCAATTTCAATGATAATGATCGTAGCTGCAAAATAATGCTGCGGTATGCTTAGGGATGCCGAGCTCTCGGAATGCCTTGGCAGCCGTAGGGATGCTCGGGAAGACAAATCTGAAGAGAGACCAGACACGAGCACGAGTTCACGACAGGTTCAGGATGGCTAACAGGACGCTTAGGCTTTCTTAGGGATGCCGCATCGTACCTAGGGACACCATGGCTTAATTGCTATCAGTGTGCTCTTACATGTAAGGATGCTGAAGGGTCCCCTGCCGGGCCTTAGCTGTATTTACATTAGACAGATTCTAAAATAATATCTACTAAAATAAAATGCATTAAGAGATATCAGTTTAATTTATGGCATTAAATTATGTTCACAAAGATAAAGTGGAAGACGCAAAATTATAACTACAAATAAATATGCTGACATTTAGGTAGCTTTAAGAATGTTTCTAACGAAAAACAATAAGATCACAGAAATGTTAATGCTTCTATAAAAATTATACCACAAGTTAATTCCAGCTTCAGTAAATTACTAACCGAGAAAACCGGAAAACGTTTTGATTAACTATAACACTATGCAGATTACTTCATACAGTGGCATATAGTACTGGTCTGTTGTTTAGAAAATTATTGCAAATGGGTCATTTGTTTAGTTAAATACTTAGTAGTACTTTTATGCAACTTGGTATCCGGGTGACGCATTTTTTTATGACACAGTTGTTATGTATTTTCTAATGCATTTCCGATAAGGTTATTAATTACATATTTATTGGTAACACACCTACGCAACCCTGATATTAAGATACAATTGCGATTAAAAATGATACCAAAAACGGAACGCAAATATAATCCAAATGGTATTCGTTTTATTGCGTTTGGGCTAAAAGTTGAACTTAAACACGGTATACCGCGTGGTAATAACCACCAACAGGTAAAATAAATCAGTGTTTTTCAAAACCGTCATGTAGATGAAAATATAAGCTCCCAAAATCGAGATTTTTATCAAACATTTCAGTTAACATATCAGATTGCATTTTCTTGGGATCGAGTCAATATTCCTATAAAACAATTTATGGAAATGGATAATCCATTTCACGTGTTGGTTACGTTAGCATGTGAAGTTATTGAATTCAATTCAATGACATTCGAATACAGATCAATCTTTCCTTTCATTTGCTTATCATTTCTGTTCTGTCTCGAACCCGCAGTATACAATTCCACATTTTTATGTATAGTGGTCCTAGTTACAAATAAGGGGGTCACCACATTTATTAACGAGGAATCGGCTTGAGCCGGCCAGATGACTGATTAATTTTATTTTGAGATTGTAGCGTTACTTTGGTCGTGTGGTGACCATACTATATAATTAAAAAATCATATTGCCCGCAATGGATCATATCGACTCATCCGAAGAACAGAGTCCGATGTGATTATATGTATAGCGAAAAGAGAACAATTTCGTTATTCAAACTAAGGCCTATGTAAAGGTGTTTTGAGAATTGATATATCTTATAGCGGAGAAGAACGAATGAAATGTACTATGTCCTGAGAACAACTAGTCTTGTACATAGACCTTTGTTCTACGGAGTCGATATGACCCTCAGTGGATCATAATAAATGGTTCATAATTAATCAATATGATCCAAATCCTTCTATTACGAAAACGCCTATTATTGTACAATGGATTGTAGTAATTATCCTGATAAATTGTGATGACGTGGATGTATCTTTTCTATTTAATATGTCGTATTGGAAGTCGTCTGTCCTTGTAGACCAAAGGGAGAGATAACTAGTAAATGTCAGCTATGTCCGGTAAGCTACTAAGATTCTAAGAAGTATTTAAAAGAAAGCGACAAGGCATTAAAGGTCCGTTTATGATAAAACCAATGTCAAAGCAATGTTTTTTACGAAACTTATTTTTTATTACTTCCTATTCAGACAAGAAATATCCTTTTGTACCACCTACCTAATAGTATCGAGTTTCACAAAACGATAAGTGATTGAGGATTTGGAGAAAAAGATATCAAAGGTATTACGTACTTCTGGAAAACGTGACCCATTTAAAAATGATAAGATTAAATTCCTAAATGAATAACCAAAACTGCAAATGGCACAGAATATAATATTTACATTATTACCATGTAGTTTATAGCGTTCTAGCATATATATGTGTCGGTTCGCGAGTAAGGTTTATTAAGGACGCTTTCAAGTCATGTTTTCTTTTGGAGAATGTACAATTTACATGGTTCAAATTCATACACTAATGCAAGAATTGACACTCTTTAAAAATCCGTTAAGAACCTTTACTTGTAGATCGACAAATATGATCCCCAGGTAGTTCAGGTACAAAGTACAAATAAGATGTTACATCGAGTAAGTATCTTGAGTGTTTTAACTTTCAGCCAAAGTCACAACTATCAATCTTACTATAATCTACCTAAGTACTGTAGAGATGAATTTTTCTTTAGTGCTCATCTTTTTTTTTTAATTCTAGCAGCACGTTATTTGGTGTTAGTATTATTTTAAGAGTACAAGGCAAGCAACTCATTAAGGTGGTAAGTGGGAGGGGGAATGCAGGTTCTTTCTTAATTCAAATTTAAATTATGAAGTATTGACTCGACTCTAATTTCGTCGTTTAGAAATTTCAAGTAATGTGTTCATAGTGCAAACGTGTCAGTAATATTTTTATTTCTAATCTTCTTTTTGTTCTTTTTGTTTGTTTGAGCTTTAAATCGCAAAGATCTGAAAGGTACTGCCACTGCGCCCGTCACTCTGAGACATAAATTGACAAATCCCATGTGCCTGTAATATAACTGCCTCAGTGGCCGAACCGTTACCATACCGGACTGCTAGGCAGAGGTCTCAGGTTCGATTCCCGAGCCGGAAGAAATATTTGTATTTATTTCTCTCGTGAGTTTGGGTGTAATTTGTGGTTGTCTATGTGTGTGTCCATGACAGCCGCAACACAGGGTTTCCCTAGTGCGGGGCTATGTTGATTATGTGCGTTATTATTTTAATATCACCGGCTCCTTTACTCTTCAAAAACCGAAACGCAATAATGCTCACATTACTGCTTGGCGGCAGAAATAGGTAAGGTGGAAGTACTTCCCTGGACGAACTCTTTCACAAGGAGTTCTACAGCTACTCAATCTTGTAATGTAGCTATCTACCAACTGCACAGCTTAACAGCTTACTGACGCAGTAATGTTATACACGTGTTACAAATACGATTAAACTTAGAATTACTTAAGTTTAAACTTAGGTACATAGCCACTACATTAAACACTTACACAATCACATGACTCATTAATAAATTAAACAAATAAAATCTGCAGGTGATGCAACGTTTCCCTATGCGCATGCGCACGTGAGCCACATGTGCAAAGGTGACAATGAACATTACATGTACATGACCTATCTTTTCTTTGTTATCGGTGACTAGAGATCACGAGACAAATGAATGTAAAGTACCTCTTCCTGAAAAGATGTCATCTGGCTTGTTCAGCACCGTTATTAAGAAATACATAAAGTATATCATTATCAATCCATTACACGTTTTCCTGTTGGGTAGAGATGTCTCTATAGAAAGGGTTTTTTAGGTCATAGTCAGCCACCTAGGCCAAGTGCCCCAAACAGACACGTTTCACAAGGGTTGTAAATCTTCTTCGACTACATTTACTTATATTGTCAGCGAGGGGTATTATTCAGAAACAGTCACAAATGTACGTAACTTAGAAATTAACGTCCTAGGTATATGCCGTTACAGGGATTCGAAGCACTGAGTAGCAACCATTCCCCTCTAGGTTACCTATCAGTAGTCCGAAATGACGTCTTCCAGAAATAACGTTTGCTCGAATTTTCATAATCTCGAAAGTAATTTTGAGAGGAAAAGGTTTTTTCTTTTAAACCTAACTTAACCTAACCTAACCGAACCTAATCGTGTCTTTGCGAAAAACATTCAACATATCCTGAAAGAACAACTGTTTCGTTATAATTCGATTTTCGGTATAATGAAAATTCGAACAAACGTTATTTTGGACAAAAAATATTTTCGAGTTTGTGATAGGTTACCCTCCGTCTAGGCTATCTGCTGCTGCTCTAATCTAACATACAAGTTTTTGGAAATTATGACACAATTATTGTTTAGCTTGGCATATGTATTTTCGATAAGGTAATCTAGTTTAGGTATTGGTAACATGCCCACGCAAACCTAACACTACTGCGTATCACGTCCCTAATGTTCGACGTATCTTTCTAAATCTAGTACACACATCACACTTTGTCGTCTCTTATTCAGAAGTATGATGTCATTGCAAGACGTTCTCCAAGTTGTTTTATCACGCAATGTAATAAGTAATACTAGAATCGCATATTTAAATTAAAGCTGTTGAGTAAAGCGCGTGTCTGATATAAATTTAACAGATTTGATTTGAACCGATAGCGATGGTACGAACAAGTCGTGGCGCCTGGACCCTGGTGGTAAGCGACACGCCCATCTATAACAGTTGCAGTGCCACTCAGAGCTTTTAATCGCAAAAATCTTAGGGGTACAACCACTGTGCCTGTCACTTTGAGACATAAGTTGACAAGTCCCATATGCCCGTAATTTCACCAGGACCCTTACCCTTCGAAACACTGTAATGTTCACATTACTGCTTGGCGGCAGAAAGTGACAGTACTTCCCTGGACGAACTCTTTCACAAGGAGCTCTCTACTGCTACTAGTTCTGTGTTTTATATACTAAAGCAATCAGTGTCAATTGTTATGGACATAATTGAATATCTTATTAATGTTATTTGATGACAGATTAAAGAGAATGATATTCTTTATGCTATAGTTTTCTGATCAATGTAGCTCAATACCTATTATATACATATCGGCACGTTTGGCTGAACAAAAAGTAGTAAGAATATACAAAAGTAACGTTATATTTAAATAAACAACAATTAGACATTACACAACTGCCTCTGTGGCCGAACGGTTACCATGCTAGTCTCCCACGCCGAGGTCCCGGTTTCGACTCCACTCCGGGATAAATAATTGCGTGGCTCTCATTTATTTCTCTAGTTTGAGTGTAATTTGTGGTTGTCTATGTCTTTGTCTATGGCAGCCGCGATATATTTTTAGTATTCTTCGTAAATTTCTTTTAAATTTAAATTCATAAATGAAAACACAAAAAGTCTGAACTTATGTTGGCAACCAAACATACACACAATCACGCAATGTTAAATTACGAAGGTAGAAGTAATCTTATCTTCTCTTTATTTACGCTGTATCTAGGACACCAAGCCTCCATGATAAGGGAAATTGAACAACGGGCATATGTAATAATTTATAATTGGGGACAGATCTAAAAATAGGTATCGTAAGTTACTTAAAAAGCAAGTGGAAAATTTTGATATGATACTTATGATAATTGAACTAATGAATTGTAAAGAAACCTTCGTCATGCGCTCTACAGGTTATGACAAAAATGTCGTTAATGTCAGCTAGTGGTTGTAAGACAAGTAGCAGTAGAGCTCCTTCTGAAAGAGTTCGTCCAGGGAAGTACTGCTACCTTACATGTTTCTGCCGACAAGCAGTAATATTAGTATTACTGCGTTCCGATTTTTGAAGGGTAATGGTGCTGGTGAACTTACAAGCACATGGGACTTGTCAACTTATGTCTCAGGGTGACAGGCGCGGTGGCAGTTTCTTCAGATCTTTGCGATTTAAAGCTCTAAGTGGTACGCAGTCTGCAACTGTTACAAGCGTGTAGCTTTATTGCCAGGCGCATGAGTTGTTCCTCCTGTTATCGTCGCTTGATATTATAAAAAAAAAGTGATTATAAATTAAAAAAACTATTTATGACAAAATGCGTAACGACATGGGCGCTCCGTGAAATTGAAAACAAAATAAACGCTCAAGAAGAAGCTGGAGAATAATGCCTAGGATATCGTGGATAAAGCTTCGTCAAAGGTCTCGTCACTCCAAAAAGTCAGCAACTAACAGCGTCTATGTGTTCAGGTTAAACAACTCCAGGGAGCTTGTAGTCGCGCAAAGCGGTCCTTTACAGCAATGCACAAAAAGTGAGTTGGCAAGATATTGTGAAAAAGCGCCTTGCGTCACCCTCTGACGAATATTCTTCATGAAGACCACGAGCACTCTATTAAGAATGCTACGAAATAGAAGAAGCTGTTATACATTTTTGTTCCACGACCATGACAAACCAGTTTGTCTGAAAGGGTTAACGTGATTGGAGGTAGCGAAAGAAGTATGCCAGAATCAGCAGACCATCATACATAAACAAACACAAATCACCCAAATGTATTGTGTGATTGTAATTGTGCGTGTTATTTAACATACTCGAAACTGGCACAGATAGTAATGGACTACCTTTTGTTTGACGTGGAGATGACTAACAACAAAAATAACACCACCACAAGAACTGACTATTCTACAGGTATTCAGAAGGCGTTCTACTGAGATTAATTTTCTCACATTGCAGGTAACCACCTTATCAATTTGATTAGGCTGTATGTAACACATAAGAGTGGTTACACCCGGCGACTAACAGCTGTGGAGTTATCGCGCGTTCGCGAACGCGCAATTGCATCACTCTTGCGATTTATAAACGATTGCATCGTTGCAAACGCGCGACTGCATCGATACAAACACGCGATGATTGCAATCGCCTATGTATCCTCAGTGTGTTAAATTTAAATCACCTAATGTAAAATCAACTAGTCCAATCATTGCAATAAATGGAGAAAATTTGTAAATAGAGTGACCTTAGATAGTAAACTTCAATGGTTTCCACATATATCTTCCTTAGCCAGCGGATTAAGCTCTGCTGCATACCCAGACCATAAAATACGTGAGTTTACCGATGTTAGTATTGCTAGACTAGTTTACTTTAGTTACTTTTTAGTTAGTATAATGTCCTACGGGATTCTCATGTGGGGTAAAGCGGCAGATATACAAACCATATTTGTGTTGATAAAACGAGCTATTCGTTCTGTGTACCGTTTAGGTTCTCGGGTTTCTCTCAAAGTCTAAGGAGACTGGTATCATGACTGTGGCAGCACAGTACATTTACTCAAATATTTTGTATGTCCGTAAAAATATACATAATTTCTTTATGAAAGAAGATTGGTACTTGGTGCAACGGGCTGGAAAGAAAGAAGATATTCATAATATGAACCTTAGAACTAAGTCCAAACTCATGGTACCACGATTTCGTTTAACTAAGGTAAACGATTCTTTTACGGGGAACTGCATACGTTTTTACAATAATATTCCGGAGAACATATTAAAACTATCATTTCCTAAGTTTAAAACATACATTAAAAGTATTTTAATTGAAAAGTCATATTAAAAAATTGACCGAGTATGTTTTAGATAAAGAAGTATGGAAAGACAACAAGAGTCTAGATTCCACACAATTATGATTCAATGTGTATTCCATAGCATTTAAGTTTATTTGAAAAGAGCAATCCCTAGAGTAGCTTAAATGTGACGTTTTTAAGTGTAAATTTATTTTACCTATGGTATAAATGATTCTTTGACTTTGGCACGCGCGTGTGTAAAGGTAGACGATTAGCTACTGCATCGCTGGTAAAAGCTGCCGTGTGTAACCGCTCTATGACACATATAATGAGGTTGCAGAGAGACAATGATATTGTCTGTCGTCTGCCGTCTCGTCTAAATGGCGTCTGTCTGGATTCTTATCTAGAGAAAGGAAAGTCAAGGAAAATTTGAATGTATGTGTTACTAACGCAATGTCAAGGTGACGTTTTATTGTGACTTTTGTGATTTGAAAGTTAAATGGTGCTAATTTTGGATGTTCTACAGCTAGACGTGAACGTTTGTTAAGCTGCAAATTCTCGGTGTTTACTAGAACGGGTTGTCGTTAATTACCATAAAACACAATACTTAATTTTAGTTCTTTTAGAAATCCACTGATAACGTCTGTATTTGCTATGAAATAATAAGTTATCAAGAATCTTCCGACAAAGTTTAAAAAAAAATCTCATTTGTATTAGAGGATGTTCGTATTATCAACCGAAGCATAAAGAGTGTGTAAACTATAGATTGTTGTACTGATAAAATTTTAATACGATAGCTGCTTTGTGATGGTCTCTGACATTTATTTTCAAGCAAAAATTGTATCTTACTTCGGCGTCTCAAGTCGGTGATTAGATGACTGACAAAGCACGGGCTACTAAGTGCCCCAGATCATTTTAAGGTGGTCTTGATTAGGTGCGTGCAACGAAGCGTCTATCTGGCAAACACGAGTTTTTTGTACACCCTGTTGGAAGCTTTACAGACACGCGACATAGACATTTAAACTCTGGGAATAGAGCTCATTTTTTATTGTATAATGAACGGGTGCTATTCTGTGGTAGATCGATTTTCACGGCTAGAATATGATTTCATCTAGGGGAAAGTACAGCATACTTTCGAAGTGGCTTTTCTGTTATTGCTAATATATATCCGATATTATCTAACACGAACAGAAAAAATATACATGTATGTTGTAAATTGTGACATGTTACAACAGTAAAGTAAGCGGGAAATAGATCTATCAAAAAATGATCCGTAAGTAAAAATTATTTACGTTTGAAGTACCACTTTGTTATTTCTGGAGTAGGTAAATGAAAAGGAACATCATCAAAGGCCATTCCCCGAGGTACGACAAATGGGAAACCTTTCAATTTACAAACGGATGATAAAAAACTAACAACACGCATCGATAAAGATAATGCTAGACAATCATACCAATTACGTGATCCTGAACTAAGGAATTCCCTGTACCAGTATCCTGGTACCTAGAACCTAGAACACCCTGACCAGAACCAATTTAGAAAAGTTAATTTCCCCAAATCGTTTCTACCGTGAGTCAAACCTGGGACCTCCTCATCCACCGCTCGCAAACTTATGAGCTACCGAGGTCTTCAAATACTACGGATCATTTAGCTAAAAACACTCCAAACAACATCACAGGCTTTTTTTAAGTAAATGGACTTGTTTTTTACGACCACCTAGCCCTGGAGCAAAGATAGGAACCACGATGAAACGAGCTCACCCAGAAGCTAGGTATTCAGTCGCACCTTAAAAATACTCGGGTTGTACCCGGAAAAAAGTCGCAGTCAGGGGATTTCATTCCTGGGCTGTGCGCATATTGAAAGATGACTAAAAGCGCTCAGTACGACAGAATACCGACCAAGTAAGGATGATATCCCTCCGGACGTCTGGATGTCCGATGGTAGAAGAGTACGGGCGGAATAAGCTAATAGAGCTCATGGGCATACTCACCGAAGTATATTCTGTAGAAAACCGACAGACAGGAAACTTGCGCCAGTAGGTTAAACTATGAAGTTTACATTCGAGCTTATCGTCACCAATAACTCTCCTGGCTCTGCTTTCAACCTAGGGCCTCTAGTTAAGTCTATTTCGCTGAGCCATCCCACAGGTGGCTGCAATACTCCTTGCAAGATCTTTATTCACATTCTACAGAGTTAAAAGTTGTCCAGACTTCAAATAACGCTTCGTCTTTTTAAGGATGCCCAGTTTTTTGACTGCAGTTTGGCTACAATATGTAGCGCCAAAGCTAAGACTCCGGGTCGTGTGAACTAGCCCAAAACTCTCAATAATATCTTGTGTTATTCGAGATATCGAAAACTGTACCTTAGATCCGCTTATCGTGTTAATATGATTTGCTCGGTGCAATAATAAAAAAAGTCAAATACACCAGCGACCTCAGATCAAACTGTTGGGATGTCTATTTATTAATTTGCATTTTTCCATTGAAAGCTATACGTATGTATATTCATGGTATTACTATTTGAATATAAAACAGGTATGAAACGTGTGCCTATATACAAGAGGATTTATTCTTCCATTAACTTGATGTAAAACCGAGCATGTAATACGTTAAGTAGGTAAAGGTAGACTTAGACGCTTTCGTCTGCGTTTCGTTGTCAGCGATAGGACATCATTTAGTGAAGACAATCAACATTAGATTTCAAAACGCTTTGTGTTATACAGTTTTGTTCTTTATTTACACATACAAAATGTTAGCAATAAAATAGTAAAATATATGTCATTAACAACCTTGGCAAGTGAGCACCCATGACAAATTTGTTTTTTAGGGAACAACGTGTTAATGTACTCCCAGACACACAATTGGAGCCACCAATTTGATAGATCAAAAACTATAATGCAATTTTGAAACTGGTAATTCTTAACGTCATTTCCATAATATGGAAAAATTTTGCAAATTCAGATTTTACAAAACCGGGGAATACTTTTCTTACACAAGTACGAATAAGACAATTACCGTTACAGGTCCCATGGTCAACCGTGACCCGCCCGAAAGGGCCCGAAACGTCGGTTTGTTTGAACATATGTACAAATATACGCGATTTAAATCCGGAAAAATAGTTTCATTTCCTACAATAACAATATTTTTGTATTCTAGTTCTTTAACAATAAAAATACAATGTGTCTGTGTTCGTCGAATTATGCATGCGAGAGTGTTATGGAAAATCAATAAATATTTACTAGGTCCACCCTTTGCCTTAACTGCGGCAGAAATTCTTTTGGGTAGAGAGCTGACAACTTGACAGTCTTCAAGGACATGAGTGACAATAGCGTGCTAAGAAATAAATACAAAAATGCTAAAATGGCAAATTTTATTGCACCACGTGTTTTATTGTGGTATGGGGTTATTGTTTCTAAACGTTCTTAGATGCCAAAAAAAAGTTCTTAAACAATACGTTCTGTTTTCTGCAATACTTATTGAGCATGTTACAGTACTTTTGGCCAAGACTATCAACATCAACCGATCCTAATCTAATCCTTATATTTAATTAAAATTACATCTGAACGACATCAGCTGCCCACTTTCTACAGCTGCGCGCGCGCCAATCTCGCGAACGCACGGTATTACGCTTAACCGGATATATTCGGCCAGACTATTTTTCAAACTTTCCATAACGTGCTATTGGTTGCTTTATGCATATATGGATTTGAGATCTTTCTTTTATATCTATAGCGATACTCTATATTTCGCAGATTCAAATTGTACTTCTAGTAGCCTATTTATCCCCTATTTTACCTTGAGTGGTAATTGGTCGAAAACGTTGAAACATTGTTTATTTCTTACGAAAGGTAAAAATATGAATTTTACATTTAGATTAGTAGACATTAAAGAAATCTTACTTGACAAATGATTGGTTCTCCATACAAACTTTACATTCCCATATTTCAGCCCCTTTAAGATGTATTTTTATGACAAAAGTAGCGTATATACTTCCCCTAGGTCCCATCTAACTCTATAATAAAATTCATCAAAACACTAGTACGGAATTAGTATGGGGCTTGGTTCTTTATCCTACGAACAATTTAACCAGCTTCAAATTGTTTGCTAGATATAAGCTTGAAATAAAGAGCTTAGTAAAATAATAAAAAAAATGTGACTGAGCAACACTGCGATACTAAAAAAAAACTAAAAAGTAGCAACACTTAAACGCTAAAATATTCAAAATTAATTGGTTTAATTCTAATTGGCTAATTAAATTGACATTGACATCTGAACTGTCAATAATTTTTATGGCATTGGCCACTGGTCCTTTATCCAAAAAAATATATAAAAATCCGTTCCGTTTATTAAAAATCCCTAACGATTTATTGGAAATTGCAGGTCAAAAATAATTTGTTTTTAATTCAGACTTTGAGCTCTGACTGAGAGCTCTTTACAAAAAAAAACAACTAATAGCCTCATTGACTTACAAATAAATGGACGACGGGTCTAACACAAAAACCACGAAAAAAATGTCACAAGTCAACCTATTTAAACGTAGTGACATGTAAAGGAATATGAAAAAGCTAAAACGTTGAATTTAAATTGTAATGTCATCGCAGTACTGTCTAATTTTGCTTGCTTCGCTGTCAGTCGAACAAGCGAAGACTAAAGCGTGAATGACGCTCTGTATACGATTTTAACGCCCTATAAGTTCGGACACTTTTTAGCGCGGACCCGACGTCCATATAATTATATAATTATATTACGTCCTTATAAGTCAATGAATAGCCTGGTTAAATTTTCCATTTATTTTAGTACCACTAAAGGAACAACCTAATTTCGTTCAGCACTTTAGACGTAAAAACGTAAGAGACAGAGTTGCGCATTTATAATATTAGTTTGGATAAAAAATAAATGTTTTGTATTTACTTGTTATCAGACTGAATGTGACGAAGTTTGATAACGGTCTTAGCGCCCTCAAAGTATCTAGATGCAGCGAAAGGAATGACGTCTAGGCGTCTGAGGTCAAGTTTCCCTAAAGGGTCCCTCAATTTTTAGTACATTCGGTGTCCTCACTTAGGTATCCACTATCTGTATAGCACTTAGTACAAATAGTGGATACTTAATTAGGCACCAACCCTATACGAATTTGAGACCATAACATATAAAACATTACGTTTGGATATCTACGGACGATTGCTTTCGTCAAGAGCCACGATTTATCTTTGTATAGTCAATTTCAAATGTCGTTAGGTTAATAGTAAATTCATATTTATTTAAAAATGTATACTGTATAAACGACCTACAATACAATGTCATGATCAATTACTTAAGGTTTATTATTTTATTAAAGGCCAAAAGAAAAAAAAACAGAGAGATTGTACAGTCGATGTCCTAAGATACCTGACTCCCTAAGCTCAATTCACATTGCCGCGGAACGGAATGGAACGGAAGCGTCAATTTCGATTGCGCGGAAGGCGTGTTCAGTTGTTGAAATACTCGGTTCAGTTTTCTCGCGACTGCGCCTTATCGTTACAAAAGTTCGCTTCCAATCCGTTCCGCCGCAATATAAATTGAAAATCCCTTAAATGGGAGCAATACTGAGGTTCCCTCTTGCCAACAAAAAGGAATCATCAAAATCGGTTCACAAATGCCAGAGTGACATACATACAAAAAAAAATACTATATTAAAATTGAGAACCTCCTTTTTTTAAGTCGGTTAAAAACGTTTTAATAACGCGCTGTGTGTGACCTAAGTTAAAGGAATCGATTTTTTAATTTTTCAAGCCATTTCTCAAATCAGCTATTTTTCAAAGTCATAAGGTATCTTTTACAAACCTTATAACAACCGAGTCATGCGATCAGTAATAATTTAAAAGCACACAAAAGACTTACACAAGGTTAACTCAATGCTATAGAACTGGTTATAACAGTACATACGGCTACAATTAAGATTTCCTGCTGGTTTCTTACTTGATTCACTCAGTAGCTTTTATTAGTTAGTCATCTTATGAAAAGTGTGTTGTAGTGGTTGGAGCTGTAGCCAATACGTAAACTCAGTTTTCTCATCCTTGTCTGAGAGTCCTAAACAAATTTGCTTTAAGTGCAATCATATACATGCAAATACAGTAATACAATTCACAAGTCTTATATAACGTCATTCTTGTTCTAAATCTAAGTTACAACATTGCATTATTTAAATTGCATACAATATTAAATTACAAAATAAATTATATTTTATATATCCAGTGCATTAACAAAAAATCCATTAATTGAGTAAAATGGCCAATTTATAAAAAATTCTTTCACTTTTCTTTCAAATGTTCTAAAATCTCTACAAAGTTTTAGATCCATTATTTAAATTAATGAACACTTTGATTGCAATGTTGTTGACACCCTGATGACGTCTTTGTAGAGGCTAATCATTTCTTAACGTCTCATGAACTGTTTCAAAGACAGTGGTGCTCGGTAGTTTCGACATTATAAACTTCTTTCTTAGACATTATACAGAATGGTGGGCAAATTTCTACAAAACTTGGGCGTCAGACCAACAGTGACGTAATTAGGGCTAGTATTTAGGACTCGATTTAGTGATTATATTTTCAGTAATATACAATGCGTGTTATTTTAGTGTTGAATGAACATTCTGTAAACATTTATTCATCTATGATCACTTCTATAAATGTCGTCCCAAACTGAGGTACTATCACGAAAACGACATGAGCACAGGTTCTTAAATTTATTTATTTCATTTCTTGTTTTAATCAGGTGATTATCTTTTCAGGTGAATATAGTATATAGTACCTCGACTTTCCGGCAACTTTGCTACCTATTGTCGTAATATTATTTTGTATATTAATAATAAGCTTTCTTTTAAGGTATACACCAATTCTGTAGAATTTACGCCCATTTTGACTCATCATTCTTTACCAATGAAATGGCACTTCTCGCTTCACGTTTGACGACAAAGAACAAATGTAAGAATAGTGAAGCAAAAGGAATTCGAGAATGATTCAAAAGTATCAAAATTAAGTGACCAGGAATCTGATAAAAAGGAGAGATGACGACACAGAGATTGCAGTTACGATACATCTAAAATATAGGCAGCACCGTCTTCCTGTGATTTAAATTGTAGATATAGAAGATTCTCTCTAACAGTCGACTGTTATTCATATATAGGCGATTGATTTTGCGGTTAACGAAAAAGCAGACATGTAAGATGAAATTCAACTCTATGTCGTTCACGATAGGAACTGCCTAAAGTATCAAGTTTGACGTGCACTTGACTGCTTACTAGAAAAAATTAAATAATCAAAATAAATATTAAAAATAGGTATTTATGAAGTCGGTGCCAAGTAATATTAAACGCATCGCTTCTACAGCCAAAACCGTTGTCTATAATCGTTTATAATGGAGCAATCGTGCACAGACATAAATGTGTGAAATAGAGAATCTTCTTTTTCTTAATGAAACCTCTTATGAAGAGGATTTTGTAAGACGTTATTACATTGAGTTGAAAATCGGGTATTTAACGATAAAGCATTATCTATGGCCTTTCAACTACGATTTACAAATTTCGCATCCCTCATGGAAGAATGGCATAAGTGGAGTTACGTCAAACATGTTTACTGCTCCCTTAGATACAGAAAAATATAACTCACATCTTCTTCAATTATTGTAACTCTATCGACTACTATTGTTGATAGAGTTAGAAGAATTGTAGAGGATGTGGGTTATATTTTTCTGTATCTAATAGAGCAATAAACATTTTTGACGTAACTCCACTTATGCCATTCTTCTATGAGGGTTGCGATTTGCTCCTGTCCCGATATTACCGGCAAGCAGCAGTTGAATATTGTTGACAGTTTATTCAATAAACTTTATTGTATAACCACGTGTCTTAAGAATTCTTAACACACTGGCAATGTGGTAGTTTTTTACACTGTAACCAAGAGTTTATGAACAGGAAAGCAATAATTATGGAAACGTACAAGTCCTATATAGTGATGGATCATTTAATAACTAACGGGGAGCTTTAATTAAGCGAGTAAAAAAGTTATACGTACAATCAACTTCAGTAGACGCTAATTACAAGACAATCAGTAGCAGCTATTTTTCCCACTCAAGGTTCGTCGCAACCTTTATACGTCCACTTGTGGGACACGTTACGACATAATTATTCATATAAAACGAATTTTGACTTCGACTAAGCAAAGATATCCTATAAACTTATCTTTACTTTTATATTTACGTACGTACGAGATACTTCACGCCCTTTTCACATCGGGGTAAGCAGAGATCACAGCCTTCCACTCGCTACGACCCTTTGTGTCTGTGTTTGGCGGGCTAAATTATGCTTTTTTTGTATGTGTGTAACGCGATAACTCCGGTAATTTGTGAAACGATTTTGATGTTTTTTTTTTGTAGGATAGAGGGTACTTCAGAAGTGGACCCATTTAAATTTGAAGAAAATATTCCACCTCTTACGATGGCAAACTAAGGGATGAATGACTTTTTAGTACTCTGTACTGAGATTATTATAGAATCAAAGCAACTTCTACATGTAAAGCCTGGTATTCATTTTAAATAAATTATCGGAAAACGTATTATTTGAACGTTATATCTTTGTTCGTATCAAAAACATTTTCACACACGTACGCACACTCAACCTCAGGTTAAACTTCATATGCTGTCATTTTAAAAATTGCAAGTTTGAACGCGTTAAAATACATTTAAAATAGAATGTCAATAACCTAACCTCAGTACAGAGTACTAAAAAAACGATCCTCAAAAGTCATTCATCCCCTAGTTTACCACCCTTAGAGGTCGAATATTTTCTTCAAATTTAAATGGGACCACTTCTGAGGTGCCCTCTTTCCAACAAAAAAAATAATCATTAAAATCGGTTCGAAATCACAATCCAGAGTTATCGGTTAATGTTAACCGATAACTCTGGACATACAAAAAAAACTCACAGTCGAATTGAGGACCTCATCTTTAGGTGAGAAGGGTCGCACTTATGGTGGGTCGTATAACTGTCAATTGTGGAATGGGCTCCCTCTTGAGTAAACAGGGCTTAGGGACGATAGGACGGAATTTGCGCGAAAGCGACATAGAAGCGCGAGGTATTGCTATTTTCTAAGCGAGAATAGCAGTATCTCGCGCTTTCATTCACCTAATGCCTATGACAGGCGTCGATGACCATGTCCCAGTAAGTGGCACGTTACAATACATAAAAAATCCGCTTACGAAAATAAAAAATAACAGTTTATTGTTCTATATGTTTTATTATTATTTTTCACGGTCCATTTGTTTCCGAGTGTGTACAAAATACGTACTTTGCATTGTACGATCCATATATCAATTGTTTACAGCAATATTTTCCGCAATTCACGAAATATGGAGCTCGTGTCGTGATTTATTCGTGAGCCGACGCTGCAATGAATATTCAACTCAGTTTCAAACACGATACAGAGTATAATGAACGTTCAAAGTAAGGCTTAAGTGACGAATGAAAATAACGACATCCTATTTTTCTTCTAATTTGGTTACGAATGAAAGGGGTCATAATCCCTTTTTACCCCTTCCTAGTCCCTGGGAGATAACACTGGTATTTCCTCTAGTCATGATCCCTTTTACAAATATAAACCTACTGTATTAACAGTAATTAACGGTTATTTCGCGGCTCATTATTAATTGGTAATTGTTTTAAGGACGGTTGACACTTATATCAAATATTTATCAATTTATATACTTCAAAAGTGTATATTCGAGCAATATAATAACATAAAACGCGCTAATTTGACTACATTTCCTATATACTTAACACAACCGTCAATGACAATCCGCACCGTTAAAAACAAAGGCAGGCATAATTAAGGTCTTCCGTGGAAGTCACGATTCTCGCATTTTAAAAGAAGGATTCCTATAGTAGTCGGTCTTTCCGTACAGATTCTATATTTAGTATGAATTACTGCCGAAAAATGTTTAAACGGCGCTCGTGTTACTTTTAATTGCCGTTGAAACGCCGAGGCTTCGTGAAACAATTACGGTCTCGACGAAACGCGGCAGCTGCGCACACGCATGGTTAATGCATGCCTACTGTCCCACTCTCGCAGGTTGCCATGCGGTTGGTAGTGTACTTTTATGTCCAGGTATTGTCTTATTTATTGGTATCTTAAAGCCCGGGAAAGGGTGTAGTAGGTAATTGTTAATATTTAGATAAGTAACTGGTTTTTATTCTATGTTATGTTATAAATTATTATAATTGTAATATAGATCATAAGAATACACTTTACGTGTTATGAAGGTGGTCCACTGCTGCGACACTCGTATATAGCCGTTTTAATTATTTAATTAATTGTATACAAAACACGTTTGAAAACAAAACACATAGGTAGGTAGTTTATTTTTTAACCTCCTAATAATGTATCCTAACTGATACCAAACTCATATCAAATCACGAAAAGTAATCAGTTGTGCCATATATTTTGTTCCCGAGTAGATGTAAATCATTACGAGATACAAAACACTATGTGTGAAACAGCTGATTTTGTTTTAGAAATTCGACAAAGGCTCCGATAATGAAAATTCATACTGTAATATAAATAAACCAATGTATTATGAAGTTCAGTGGTAGCTGTTTAAAATTAACAACAACACGTACAACACAAATATACAGGTGTACTATAGAGTGATTACGCCAGTGGCATTGCAAAAAAACGCATATGCCAAACTTCTTTGTTCATAAACGTCCAGTCACGAAAACTCGATTGGATTTATTTGTAGTAAAGTCTAAGGTCGATATTTATCAATATAAGGAAGTATAAATGTCGTGTACGGTGTGCCTTTTATACAATGGTGATGTACGGCAACTACGTCATCTTTTTTAGAGGAGAAACTAAAAAATCGTTTAAAAATAACCATAAAACACTTTGTGTTTTTGCATCACATTATTTAGTAGCAATCAGATTCCAGTACTTGCATCGCCACGCCTACTGCGCTGTTGTTTATTATTTGACGGGACGAACAAGTCGTGGTGGTAAGGAAGACACGCCTGTCCATAACAGTTGCAGTGCCACTCACGAGCTTTAAATCGCAATAATTTGAGGGGCACTACCACAGCACTCGTCACTCAAAGACATAACTTGGCAAGTTCCATGTGCCTGTAATTTCACTAGCACCTTCAAAACCGGAACGCAATAATTACCTTACCGGTTCGCGGCAGAAATAGGTAAGGCGGCAGTAATTAACAAGACAAATTCTTTCACAAGGAGCTCTACTGCTACTAACTAATAAGTCGTTTAAAAAGAATTATAAAACGCTTGTGTTTTTGCATCATAGTGATCCTTCAACTCTAGTTTCGAAATCGATAATCAGTCATATTAATTGAGACTTCTAAATATATATGACTGGGAAATGACCGCCTCAGAAACTAGTCGTCATTAAGACTATATATCTAACAGATACAAGTTTCCTATTCAGAGAAATTTTCCCACAGCGTCATCAATATTCATGTGGTGGCCTTGCGACATTCACGTCATCGGCGCCTATCGGTCGGAAACTGTTATATGTCAGTCTTCTATCTAAAAGAAAGCCTTTTAGCAACTGACTCTCCAACTAAGATCAAAAGAGCTCTTTTACTTTATGTTTAATTGTAATGTAAATGTGAGAAATGCTTGTTAAAACTGTTTAGTCATGAAAGTAATTAGCGCTTTGTGAAGGATACAAAAATGGCACGAAAAATCTCAATGTTTTACACTATAGTTAACTATCGTGGCGTGATAATAAATTCAAAAACAAGACTTAGGCGATTTATGAAAACTCTAAGACCTCGGTGGCCCAGTTGTGGCACTGAATAAGGAAGTCCCGGGGACGATTCCCGGTAGGACCACATTGGTAAATGAACTTTTCTAAATTGTTTCTAGTCTGGGTGTTCTAGGAAGTGCCCCAGAGTAAATTCCGTTGCTCTGGTGCTCATAGTACAGGGAATTCCCTAGTTTGAGACCAGGAAATTGGTTTGGTTGTCTGGCACATTATGCATTTTTAACATTCCACAATCTCACCTAACGGAAAGGTGAAGATGTGGACGAGGATGGTACATGTTCACTTTAAAGATTCCTGGTCATTATGACTTTAAAAATATTTAATAAGTTGCGTACGGGAAATGCAGAACACGCCTTAGATCTCCAGTCCTTAGCTAAACGCATATTGAACGAAGAAGCGAAATACTTTCCGAAAATTTA
Source organism: Hyposmocoma kahamanoa (assembly GCF_003589595.1). Classification (NCBI taxonomy): domain Eukaryota; kingdom Metazoa; phylum Arthropoda; class Insecta; order Lepidoptera; family Cosmopterigidae; genus Hyposmocoma; species Hyposmocoma kahamanoa. The sequence goes on along the minus strand of NW_020653743.1, from coordinate 7,884,654 downwards.
TGGACTATCTACATTGATGATTTCCAAAGTGGTCTCTATCGACCACTCGGTGTCCATGTTAACGAATAAATAAAATGGGGATGCAATAGACGTAAATGGGAGTGCAATAGACGTAAATGGGAGTGCAATAGCCGTAAATTTGAGTGCAATAGACGTAAATGGGAGAGCAATAGACGTTAATGAGCGTCCACGAGAGTGGATCTCACTTAGGAAGGTTGAGACCAAAATTTTGGTTTTCCATAAATAGATTCATCCACAGTACTTAGTTGACTTAACATGTGTTTTCTTTCTTTTAAATTATTCACTCTACAGTTAAACCTACAAAATCGACACTGTTAGCAGTCAAAAATAGATTTGAAGTTGATGAATTTGCAAAAATTCACTATTAGAAAGGGAAGGGGAATAAATAGACAAATTAGCGCCTGGAGTATGAGACAAAAAAAGTTTGGCGATCTCTGATCTACAGTATAAGGGTGACATCCCTCACCGCTACCGTAAAGAAGCGGGCCGTATTAAATTATGTAATATTGCACACACTCCACAAAATGTTTCCTATAAAATATATTGAGTGTATTTGAGGTTTTGTATGTTATCTTTCGCAAGGAAGTTGAAGAGAATTCATAATATATTATATAGCTATGAAAACCAATGTCATCGTGCTCTTTCAACATGAGCTACGTCTTCATTTTTACGGCTACCATATCATACATACCCACACGTCGTGATATTGGAGACGGTAAAATAAAGTCGAACAAGAGAATCTAATATGAAACCTTTGTGGCTTAGTGTACCTGTATCATATCATATTTCGCATCATTTTTATGAATCTCTTTCACTGTCTATAATGAAAGAAATTCCATAACGTCTTCACAAAAAATTTGCAATACGTTCACACAGCAACATGTTTACTTATGTATTCCATAGACATTTTAAGGTCACAAAAGCGAAATTTCTCGCCTCGAATGTCATCTACACTTTCGCTGGAAACCAACACAAGTCGAAAGTATGGTTTTGTAATAACCGCTAAAGACGTAACGCGTTGAATACATTTTCATTGTTGGGTTTTTCTTTTATATATGTGTTGTGAATAGAAGAGATCAAGGTTGAATAGATTCGAAAAGTGATGAAAGTTGGGTTCATGCAAATTGTTTAATGTGTTGTGTAAACGGTAAAAAACTTGGAGGATATTTTAGAGTTGAAGCATCCCTGAAATTTCTATAGGCGATTATGGTTCATAAATACATTATACTTCGCACATGAAACAAAATATTGTCGTAACTCAAAACTGATGGAATTAAGAAAACACGTTTTGAAAATTTAAATAAAATCCTGATCTCTTATTGCGATTAATGGGGCTATTTTCATTTATAGATAGTAATTACTTATTCACTTATAAATGAGAACATACATTTATTGGTTCCGTTCAGTAATGTTTTGAACTTTCAAATCGTGTTTTCTCAATTCCATCATATTTGAGTTACGATCCAAATATAGTATAATTTTATCCTTTACCTACATTTAAAGTAATATCGTAGAAAAAATATGTGGGTTACATCACTATTGCGCTGATAGCCTCAACCTTAGAATAATAACGCATAGAAACCTAGTCCGCACACGCTAAGTGAGGCAAATTGAAGCGCGCCCAATGGGCCTACACGAGCGTGCGGGCCTTCAGTGCTCAAGATCAACTTGCACCGCGAACAGCTCAAGAATTTAGCTAAAAATGACGAAATGTGCGGTAAATAAGTGTAAAAATACGTCAGACAAACATAAAATAGATACTAACATCACATTCGACAAGGAAGTAACGCGTTTCAACTTGTATTTTTATATAAATATTCACTAAAACCGAAAATTAACCTACTACTAAAACTAGCCTACACGAATTTAATTTTTGCCTCACTTGTGACAGTTCGTTTGATATGAAACTATCATTCTATGCGTTATTATTCTAAGGCCTCAACGATACTTGGTGTTACGACTTACTAATTAAGTAATCCTAATTCATCATCTGATTAAGTAATCCTAATTCATCTACCGTTAAAAAAAACGCGCGCGCAAAGTCAAACAAAGTGATGGTTTTGACCAGTAGAAAGCTCGGCGTATTTTCACAATCAAATTTATCATATTCTGACTTAATTCAGCGTAAACTCGCGCAGATTCAGAACCTTGGCGTCCTCAGAAGCCACTGCTTAAATTTTTATACGGGTTACGAGCTTACAGTTCGCCCTTTTATCCGATGGCGCAGTCAAGGCCATCGGCGACCAACTGCAAAATGGCTTTCATTAAAAAAAAACAAAATCCCGTTCTGTACACAGCTATGTAATAAGTAAAAAATAAGCTATTTCGGTTTGGAGTTATTACGCTTTTGCGATTGCTTCACGTTGAAAATTAAACTATTTTTTACGGATCTAAATTGAGTTTTTTTTTTTCAAGCAAGCAAAAGTTTCGGGTCCTTTACAGGTCCGATAGTCACAACTGATTGTCAGATTAATATTCATGTCATGCTATTTTTCTTAATTAATTATGTTATGTACTTATTTAACTCGCGTTCACGCCTTTTTTTTTTTTGGCCAGCGCTGTGGCCCCGCCGCAGTAATTGCTGAGTTGGGCCCTTTTAGGTGCAATATACTTAAAATCATAATATTGCACTCGTATACATGTATTGTGCTAAATAATTTTTTCTTTCTTTCTTTGATCAGAGAGGCGATATAACCTCAAACCGCTTTTAGTTGATTCTGTATAACAGTGAATCACTTTGGAAAAAATATATAGTAAAATTGAAGACATACATTAATTAGTGTATACGGTGTGGAAACAAGATTTCTACAAATTTTCACCATAGAAAAAAGAACACAAACTTATTACATCGAAATTTTACAAGAACGCTGTATTCAATACGTATTTTACATACAGGTACCAATGATTTTTTTTTGCAACAACTGAACTAAATAGAACACGTATAGTATACGGTATATGTACATATTTCAAATGGCTTTAATTACGTTAGTAAAAAAATAAATTCTGAAATAAAGCCAGTGTCCCTTTCGCTCGACACGAGCAATAGAACCGATTCAGTGTGGTAAAACTTTGAATTCAAGCTGAGGTTTTTTTATAACCTCAAGTGATGGGACGAACAAGTCGTGTGCCTCATGGTAAGCTCAGTCACCCTGATACATAAGTTGACAAGTCCCATGTGCCTGTAATTTCACCAGCACCCTTCAAAAGTAATGCTGACATTACTGCTTGGCGGCAGAAATAGGTAAGGTGGCAATGCTACCCTACACGAACTCTTTCACAAGGAGCTGTACTGCTACTTAAAAGGCAGTACCGACTCTGAAATTCTGAGTTCGCGATAATATGTATGCAATCGATACAATAGAAGACGATTTAGATCGGAAAAATAACGTCATTTCCAATATTTTGATTTTGGTTACTAATCTTGAAGACCAGCAATATATTAGTGGTAAGTTTATGTTACCCAGTCTCTCATTCAAGCAATGACCAGACATTGCCATTGACCTGCAGGTCACGACCAGTAACGGCGATTTTTCGGCTAATTCATCACAGTGCCCCCGGTGATTGATGCAGCCGGTTCGTTCGAAAGGATATTACTTTCTCTTTTTAAAGTAATTAATTAATTGAGAGATTTCTATTTGTGATTTAGTGTGAAAACATTTAAGTAGGTAAGAGTTTGGTTTATTAAGCAAGATAAGGAATTAATGACTTCCACGACGTTTCGCATAAAAGTCGCGTTTTGTTTCTTTCACTAAGGGTACAGTCACACGAGCTGCATTGATTAAGTAAATACCTAAGGTATTAAAATCAACCTAGTTATACGTACCACTGCTGGATATGGGTCTCCCCTCAAGGGAAGGTTTAGGCTTTCACACGTTTTCCGAGGTTTGTGAACCTTCTTCGACGTGCAGGTTTCATCACGTTGTTTTTCTTCACCGAATATCTCTTGGTAAAATTTGAAATTAAATTTCGCACATAAATTTCGAAAAACTCGTGTGAACCCGGATTTGAACTCATGGCCCTCTGCTTAAGATGCTCAAACCATTCGGTTACCACGGCTTTTTTAAATTTTTACTTCATTTTTCTATTGAAATAATGCTGCCATTAAGCATTTGAAATTGTCTGCAAGGAAAAGTGGTATGGCACTGACAAGATCTTATCAAGAAAGAACACAGAATATTATATAACCATTCGCAATATAACTAACTTTCTTTAGCTACCGGTTACTTAGATGTTAATTCGATAACACTTTATGACTGTAAAGTGAAATTAACTATGAAACTGACGTTTCAAACGTTTAAAAACAACTTTCTTTTGACAAGTAAAGAGCAGAACTTTGTGTGCATTTCAATGATACGCTCTAATCTGTTTTAACATAATCTCACTACAGAGTACTAAAAAAGCCGACCTCACATGTTTTTTTTTGTTAATAATGCACACACTCAACATAGCCCCGCATTAGGGAAACCCTGTGTCGCGGGTGCCATAGATACACATATAGACAACCACAAATTACACCCAAACTTGCGAGAGATATAAATGTAGGCCATACAAATACGTCTCTCGGTCCGGGAATCGAACCTGGGACCTCTGCGTGGCAGGCATGGTATCCGTTCGGCCGGTCACGTAAGCAAAGTAAGTTACATATATTTGCTAAGTTTTATTGAAATCGGTTACCGAAAGTGCGCGAAACCGGCTTCATCCCCTGGTTTGCCACCCTTAGAGGTTAGAGGACGAAATTTTCTTCAGTTTAAATGGGACCAATACTGAGGTACCCTCTTTTCAACAAAAAAAAGAATTATCAAAACCGGCTTACAAATTTTCCGGAATTATCGCGTAAGATATATACGTAAAAATAAATTACAGTGGAATTGAGAACCTCCTTTAGAAATAACAATTTATATTGAAGTTTCAAAGGTTAAATGGAGAAGGAATATTTCTATATCTATACACACAATGGTATCATTTATTTAAGGTGTCTTTGATTTAATCTCGCGTAAGTCAACACTGAAGCCAGGATGGGCATTTATCAGCAACTTGAAGAGCTTTTAGAAACGAAGAACGCTAAGCTCCTTATTGAGAAATCAAGAGAATGTTGTTTACCTATTATTGGTAGACCTTCGAACTTGAAGCTCACCTGGGTTAGTGCATCGCTACTTATTTCCTTTATAAAGCAAGATGCTTGTGTTCCTGATTGTATTCCCAAATGTAGGCAGTGCCGCGCAATCACAATTCGAGCATTAGCGTAGTTTGGATATCCTTTCGGCAGTTTAGTATATCGTCGGGGACAGTGTAAATTCGCATATCAAATGTGAACGGGTGGTAATCGGTTTGACAAATGTACAGGATGAAGAAAAAAATTGTTTGCTTCATTTGTGTAGCATCTGATTTATTAAATAAAAATACGTAATTTTTAAATATTGTCATACACATACACTACGTATTTTTATTTAATTACATCTATTTGCCAAGTTTTATCGAAATTAGTTACCGGAAAGTGCGCGAAACCGAATTCATCCCCTAAACTAGGGGATGAATTCGCCACCGTTAAAGGTGGAATATTTTTTTGAATATAAAATTAATGGGATCAATACTGAAGTACCCCCTTTCCAACAAAAAAATAATCATCAAAATCGATCCACAAATACGTTATCGCGTAACAAACATACAAAAATTACAGTCGAATTGAGAACCTATTCCTTTTTTGAAGTCGGTTAAAAACTCAACCTGGTCTCAAAGTAGGGAATTTCCTATTCAATGAGTACCGGAACTCACTCTGGGGCACTACTCGGAATTACGTTTTTATATTATTGATGTTTGGTAATGAAACTATTTTTTACGGATTTAACGTTAACTGGATGCAACCCGAGAAGTGGGTCAGCTTCGTCGCTCCTTCGGTCTCCGAGCGGATATACGGCGGGGACGGTCGAGAAGACGATGGCGGGACGATCTTCATGGATTTAAGGAATGGTGAGAAATCGCCAAAGGCACAGTGGAGAATCGGCCAGCACTGGGACACATTAGGTAAATAACAAAATTATAATGTAATATTTGTAAAATATCTTTTAATTAACACAGTACTAAGCAATGACAACTTTTCACAATGTGTAACATTAATAGATATCATGTATATATAAACCTGTCTTTTTTTTTTTTTTTTTTTTTCAAAAAAGACAAAAGAATTTTCCTTACGATTATTTTCGCACTTGACAGGCGGCCAAGTATTACTTGAGCTCGTAGTAGGGCGCTTGGGTGGTTCAAGCGTTGAAGGGTCCTCAAAGGTCTATGCTAAATGTCAAGCGTGTGTATAAATAACTGATCAGATAAAACAGGGTAATGCAGAATGCTTGCATAGCTGCTTTGGAATGGTCTCGGAAATTCTTTGTTGGATACTTACTGCGATATGTAAATGGGTATATTCGAATGAATGAAATATTTTTCTGTTGGGAATAAAACTGGTATAATTTTGCGAAGCTTTTCTATTGGTTGATATACATTTAAAAAAAATTGTTATTATAATAGACACACATAAGTAATAGACAGGCGAGAATATTAATTTAATGATAGCATATAATATACAGAGGACCTAGGTGGCTTAAAGGTTTACATTGTGGGCCCTAGATGCGGATGCTTCGAGTTCAATTCCCGGTAGGACCAATTTGGGAAATAAACTTTTCTAAATTTGTTCTAGTCTGGGTGATCTGAGAGGTGCCCCAGAGTGAATTCCGTTCTTCTGGTACTCATAGTACAGTGAATTCCCTAGTTTCAGACCACACAAAAATGGAAAAGTATAAAATTATTTACAAAGGATTTTATGAACACTTTGTAATAAAAATACTTTTCATTCCAAGTGCTGTAGAGATCGTACATCAATCTTTACAACTTCTTGCGTTCATGGCAGTTGTCCATAACCACAAGACTATTCTATAAATCTAAATTAAATTATGTTCGTCTTTCCCATCGTACTTTGACACATTCACTAAATATACTGGAACACATAAACAACAAGATTTATTCTTATTATGTAATAGAGAATCCATTGCAGTAAATTAGTTAATAAATTACATTTCATTTCCTAGCTTAATAGTACCAATAACTTTAACTGATAAATAAAATATATGTTGTATTTGTTAACTTCCTAAGTACATCTATCCGTCAAGTAACTAACAATAATAATCATAGAAGAAAAGCACACGAACGTCAAAGATAAGGAAGAAATGATCACTTCGACTCTGGAAAGGTCAAACGTCTAACGCACATTTGGAAAATATACAGGAGAGCGATTTAAAGTTTTTTTTTAAATAAAAAAAGTTATAACTAGTTTTATTTGTAGTATGAAACATTTTAGTTTTCCATATAACAAATAAATTAAATGGCTCTCCTGCAATACTTTCCAAATACACGTTAGACGTTTAACCTTTTCAACGTCGATATGATTATTTCTATATTATCATCATTTTGAGTAATTCTAAAGGAGAGTGAAAAAACTGTATATATAATGATATACAAGATTCTTAAGCTATTGTTAATAACGAGGTAGGACGTCAAAGCCTAATAACCATTTATTCTATAGGTAAAATATTACACTTTAAAACGTCATTTTTTTGAAACTACTGCTCGTTCATAGCGCTTACTTCCCCGAGAAGAACGAGCAAGAAATTCAAGGGATTGCTCTTTTCAACTAAACTTAAATGCTTTGGAATGCACTTTGAGTCATATTTTTGTGGAATCGAGACTTATGTCGTTTTTCCATATATACTCTATTTATGGATAACAAACAATTCGTTTACTTGTTATAATAAAGCCACATGTGCTCATACGTTGAAAGATTTTAACACATGAAAGTGTAAAAATGTGATAAAAATTATGTATAATGTGAAATTTTATCACGCTTATTTTAAACATAAAAATTTATCGACTGATTTATTTCGTAAAATCTTTAAACCTCTCTCCTGAAAACTTCTCATTTTGCAGTTGTGACCTTATAACACCAAGATTCTTATATTTGTGTTGGTTATATTATTTTCTTTGATATTCATGTTTTATTTTCACTTGTTTTATTTTCACTAGAGACTAATTGTTTCGGACGGAGATCGAGAGTAGCCCCCCGTGAACGAAACGTTGGTTTGTTTGAATAAACAAATATACGCGATTAAAATCCGGAAAAATAATTTCATTTCCTATGTGTAACAATCGCGAAAACCTAACAAAAAAAATCATTGAAATCAAGTTTCAATGATTTTTTTTGTTGAAAAGTGTGTTTTCAGTTAGGGTAATTTGAAGACAATATTTCGTCACTAAGGGTGGCAAATTAAGGGATGAACCGGTTGATTGGACTTCACCCACATTCAGTAAACCGATAGTTGTAATTCCACAAACATTTGATGTCGGTTTTAAAAAAATAAAAATATTACTTGAGCAGTGTTGTTTGCTAAGTGACGATATGTCATTGTCATATTCAAGTGTCAGCGTGTAAGAGAACTACAAAGTATCAACAATAACAACATCGTTCTTGGATTCTAAAAGAACAATATAACACGTCAAATTATACTAAACAGAAACGACATTGCCCTTAACGTGAATGAGAGCAGAAAACTAGAGGAATTAAGATCATAATATCGGATGACCGACATATTACACCGTTACGAATTAACTAAGAAACAGGCCGCACTATTTCTGTACGTCAAAATGTCACGACAGTTGCGCAAGCGCAACAACAGTGTCGTGTTTCGATTTAATTTATGTACGCAGATACGATACTCGATATTAATAGTTAACTGAATTTTATAACAAGACGTCAAACAAGTCTAATACAATTGCAACGCAAGTTATAGAAAAGTGCCTTTATTGAAAAGTAACTTGAGTTACGTTTTGTGTTTCACATTTTTAATTTGAAAAAATATTATTTTAATTTCAGTTTCCAGTAATCAATTTTTAAATAGAACTTTATTTTTTATTTTCAAAATATTTTTTAAAAGTTCATTGTAATTATTGTAATAAATTGCCTGAAATAAATGATTATCAATATTATTATTTATTAGCATAAAAACAGCCTTGGGCATTTATGTCACATAGTGCGATTTAAAACAAATATACTCATTTATTTCGTTGTTCCAGTCAATGTTCCTTAAGTAATATATTGGCAGAGGTTCATAGTTTGTATACTGACGCACATAGGAGGGTATGCTTTGAATTTATAATGGGACAGTAGCGTATCTATGTATATATTTATTGTGATCAATGTTGTAGTGCAACTAAAAATACGGTTAGTGCCTGCCTTAAATCATAGGGCTTGCGTTTTGATAGCTAGAATGTGGGTTTTGATAGCCGTGTAGGTTTCGAGATAGTAAGTACTAAGTGGCACAATTTCGCAATCAGGAGCATAATGCAGATCGAATTTTTAATTAATTTCATTATTTAATATGACAAAGACTTGATAGTCAGATAGATAGATACATACATACATATACACTTTATTGCTCACACACAAAAACAAGGACAGTACATGAACAACTTGAAACTAATGTGGGCTACGGCGGTCTTATCGCTAAGAGCGATCTCTTCCAGACTACCTTTGAGGTGGAGGAAAGCTAATCGGAGCGGGAGAAGTAATGTGACAATTTACAAATAAAAATGAATTTAATTATATATAAATTCCATTACAATTTATCAAATAATAAATAAATGACCTAGATAAATATATGTATAAATAAATAAACTTCAAAATAAACTTATACTTACTAATAAATATATACACGTTACAAACTAGGACGCTGCAGATTAAATACATTTGGTGTAAAAAGGAAAAGCTGGATTGTAAATGGACAAAATGCATATAATATCATTTAATAAAAACGTTACAAAAACTAAAAAACTTATTTCTCTTGATAGTAATCTAAATATTCGATAAATCCCAAAATATTCTAATGGAAAAATATAAAACAAAAAAAAAGAGGCGAAATCCGAATGCAATAAAAAGTCAATTACTCAAACTATGGATATGATCATACGATTTAACGCTTTTGTTACGGTCGCGAAAGAGATAGATGATTTAACAAATTATAGGAAGAAACGAAATGGTGATATAGAATCTAGAACGCCAGCGGGTATAGTCTAGACAGAAGATGACGTAAACAAGAAATAATAAGGGCAACAATTTAGGACAGCACGGAACGTAATAATAGTACACATATAATATTAATGTATCAATAACTTTTTATAATAATGAATACTACACAACATCCACTTACATAGTACAGCAATAAACAGATGAAAGTTTATACTCGTACCTGAAACAGAAAAGAATACATACTTTAGTTTAGGATGAAGGAATAAAATATGGTTGTATTTGACTTACAAAGGGTTATAAAGGCCTGACTGTTGGAATAAATCAATATACGCCAACTATCAAGATGCGTGCTATTCATTAATAAGCATTAGTCTCGCTTACGGAGAATCAAATACTGACAAAATGGAAAAGGATCGAGTTGTATAAAATTGTTGTCACATCTACTAGCAATACCAAAATTATTGTGAAAAGCAAGCACCGCTATTTCAGTATCTTTAATCAGGAATGTCATTATCCTTTCATAACGTCATATATCGTTAGTGATGGGCCACTGTGTAAAAGTTTCCTAATGGTGGAAACTTTTCAATATCTTTTTAAATATTGAAGAAATATAACTGAGAATTGTTCATAAAAAAATTATGACGCAACCTTACAACCGTCTACCATATAGTTGCGAAATGGTGACTTTACAATTACTTACTTGTGCGATACTGTTAATGTAGGGTAGTTGTAAATTTTATAAGGGCGCGTTCCCACTATGTCGTGACGACAGATTGTCGTGCAGTTTACAGTGTCGTGGTTTGTATATTTAAATGAAGTTGTTCACATATAGCACGACACGATTAACTGTCGTTCACGATTTTTTATCGTTACAACGACTAACTGTCGTCACAGTGGGAACAGCTAGAACGACAGTCGTCGAACGATAAAAAAAGTCACGTTTTATTTATCGCTGTCCGCACGTATTCTGCTCCCTGCTCTCCCCTCTTGTACCCCGCGCCCTCTGCTCGCTTTGCAGTAGCGTTGGGTCGTAGCCAGAGATGGGCAAGAAGACTGTCGTGAGACGACAAATTGTCGTCACGATCTAGTGGGAACAGCTAGTCACGACAGTCGTTCAATGATAAAAATCGTCAACGACATATAGTCGTGACATGGGAACAGGCTAGAAGACACGACAGTCGTCCAACGATAATAAAACGTGACGACATAAACATACATAAACGCGCCCCAAGACGCCATGCCATTGTGATTCGTATAGGGACTTTTTTGTGTTATTCAGGTGTTATTCAATGTGCGCATTTGACCTCCAACTCACCTGATGGAAAGTGACGACGAGGTCGACGATAGACCATGCACACCTAAATAATGCCTATTCACCCTCGCCTTGAAAAGGACCAAGTTTTAAAGTTCAGGGAATATGTATGGAGGCAAGAAATTCCACTCCATTTTAAAACTTGACAAAAACGTAAATGACAATGCACGGGTGAGACATAAAAAAGCAATCACATAGAGGGTCCATTTACAGTGAATTAAAATTTTATCATGCTTCTGTGGGCGACAAAAGCCGAGAATGTTCTTTTTAAATATCAAATTTTAAGTACAATAGCGGGTTATAATCTTGCTAACGACAGTATAAAGAAAAACGGCAGTTGTACTATACAGAACGTATAGACTAAAGTTACCTGGCCATGTGGCTTGGTAAGTGACGATTGTCTTTTACTTGCCGGTCAAGTAGAAAGAAGCAAGTGGCAATGGCAACATTTACCGTATAAATTAAGCCTTTGATCTATTTGGATAAGTTGGGCAACAGGTTACTATGATTTCATGAAGAAAGGAAAATGTCCCTTCTAATGAGAAATAAGCCCCTTTATTTATATAATTGTCATCTATGACAAGGTAAAGGAGCCGTGACTTTCTTGTCTGATACTTTTCTGACATGTCAGTCCTCCATCGCGATTTCTGAAGATCGAATAGTCAGATCTTTGCGGAAGAGGATTGACGTATCTATATATATATAATGACGTATACGTAACCATAGCGATACTCACTAACAAAATAACAAAGAATATATTTAATTGTATTTAAGTTTTATTGAATGTCAGGATGTTTCACCACTATCATATTCAATATTTTGACACCACTAGTTGGTTATAATTATTAATACAAAGATCGAGGTCGCTTAGTTCACTTAGAAAAACCCCTTTCGATCCGGCTTAATTCGAACCGACGTCTTCTAGCAAACCGTGCAAGAACCGACGTCTTCTAGCAAGCCGTGCAAGACGCTACGGCAATCAAACTACTGAAAGAGCCAGCGGACCTAACGAATTCTTCTATGTGCTTATTGCAGATCTTTGTTTTTGGTTTTTGTCCTAGCGCCATCTGTGAGAAAAAAAAACATTTTTATCTGCAACCCCCGACGCCAAAGCGGGTTTGAAGCCTATGTCTGTGTATCTGTGCGTCTGTACGTCTGTCTGAGGCATTGTAGCTCCCTAATGGCTGGACCGATCTCAAAGTGTTTTTTTAAATTACTTGAAGGTAATTTAATCGAGATAGTTCTTAGCTATATTTGATGGACATATAGCGAAAAAATAGAGTGGTTTGCATCAATATTAGACATAACTGGTTGAAGACTGTACCACCTCAGTCCGTGACCATGGGACCTGTAAAGGGCCCGAAACGTCGGTTTGTTTGAAAAAACAAATATAAGCGATTTAAATCCGGTTTAAAAATAGTTCAATTTACTTGATGGATACATGTTCAGCATTTTATTCATCTATTGTTTTCCCAGTTAATGTTGGAACCTCAGTCATAAAATGAATTTTAATTTTACTTCTTGCTATAGGACAATCTGCAGAGCGGGAGAGGGAAGCCACCACCCTCCACCCAATCTACAGCAGCCCCAAATCTTTCTACATTAGTTTTGATTACGAGTTTAGGTCTACGAGAACGGCACTATATGTGCGCGCACAGGAACCTTACATGTTCAGGTACTGACCCCAGATCAGCCAGCGTACAAGGTTGCCACAGACCTCTGTCACTTGACTGCATCCGGTTCTCGAGAGGCTAGTGCCTTGGGTAAGCAGTCCGTAGCAGGAGAGCCGGGCGTCAGAGGAGGCTCTCCAATGCCCTCCCTCAACTCTCATAACAGGGGTTTTGGCAGTGGATACGGGGTTGTCCGCCGCCCGTGTAATGTATAGGATGAATGGGGTGGAGTTTCTCCAGCTCTACTTCAAAGAGAATGGGCCCTCGACTGAAGGCCAGCGCCGTCGAGAGCATGGAAGAGTGCAAAAGCGTTCCCGTAGCCCCGGAGAAAGGCGGAAAGAAAGACGGAACACCGTGGGGTTTTAGTCGGCAGGAGTCCGGCGTAATTTCTCTGTTACTACCGCAGCAGAGAGATATCCATGAGGATTTCCCCACATATAAAAAGGGCAATCTGTAGACTACCCAACTTCCCAACTACTCACAGCAGAACAATTGTGTGTGGGCCCATTAAATTATTCTCGATAAGTAGTTGGCTTGCAGATGGTAGGAGACTTTGGAGTACACTGTTTTATATTGGGTGTTTTTAAATTTTAATTCAATTCGTCATAATGTCACAATTTCAATTTCGAATCATATTCTCTTCACGTCTTACCTCACTGCTACTGTACACCGGTTAGTTACACTTTCCTAATTTAAAAAAGAAATGTTCACAGACTAGTTGCCAAGGCTATTGGCGATGCGTGTAATTGAGTAAACAGCCTTTGTGTTTGCACAAATTGTTACCGTGCTATTTGTTTTGATGTACGCAAAGTAAAGCAGAGGTCCTACATTTGATCATCCTTAGTGAACATTTTAAACTTTACACAAATCGAATCGCTCGATATTAAGTCACGAAAATTATGTTAATTTTGGTACCGTAAAAAAGTAGTAAGTAGTAAGGAAACCGATGCAGAAGAAAAGAGATTAAACAATCTAAATCTAAAAAAAGAAACAAGATAAAACAATGAAGTAGTTGTGGCAGTACAGCTCCTTGTGGAAAAGGACTGCCACCTTATCTATTTCTGCTGCCAGGCAGTAATGTGAGCATTACTGCATTCCGGTTTTGAAGGGTGAGGGTACTGATGAAATTACAGGCACATGAGACTTGTCTACTTGTGTCTTAGGGGGCAGGGGCAGTGTCGATGTCCCTCAGACCTTTGCGATTTGAAGCTCTGAGTGATACTGCAATTGCTAAGGACAGGCGTGTCGCTTAATTCCAGACGCACAACTTGTTCGTCCCGTCACTCAAAAAAGTTGTGAGAATAAAAGGTTATGTTTTGTTTATAAGTAAAATTCAATATAAATCAGAGTTAGTTTTTAGTCCACAGATATTTGAATGCACAACTATAAAAATAAGTAATATAGTATAAAACTTCACTAAGCATCTAGCATATTCATATGAGCAAGTGTCAGATATTCGAATAGCGGGTCCTAAAATAGCGGAGCTACGTGCTAGCCCGGTTAGCTGGTAAAGCGGAACAAACGATTGACTCGAAACCATTGCGATTCGGAATGTTCCTTCGTTTTCTTGTTTCAGGAATATCCCGATGGATACGATTATTGAAGCTCTTCATTTGAACTACTGCCTGTATTATAGTAAACGTGAAGTAGTTGTTGAATTTATCAAAACGAAATGAATTGGAATTACCCAATCTGATTTTGACCATTTCTACGCGAATTTTGTTATTTTACCGTTGGTTAAAACGCGACCAATGACTTGTCAAGATAGAAATAGTTAATATTTCTTTGTTGCTCGGTAGTATAAAGCAAATCTTCGCCAACCACAAAGATTTTCATCTAGAATTATACTTATGTTTGATTAAATGTTTGATGTATCTCACACACTCAACTGCATTAATTTGCCGATACAATTGAACGATAACCGAAACCAAGCATGCACAACGAATCTTGAGATGTTTTTTACGAATGCTTTCTCTTTTTTTATTCAATCTTTACAAAGCCTCTGTAATGAGACGGGGTGACATTATTGGGAACGAAGGGATCAAATAAAGACGTGGGAGTTAAGCGCAGCTAACAATACGATAAAGCTATCGTAAGACTAACTTTGCTTTTCATTTCGTAATGGCTCGGCTAAGGTTTATCGCTCTGGAAAGAAACTTGAGATGTCGAAAAGTACATATACTTGTCAATTTCTTAGTTTTATTGTACAGTATGTTATTAAATGATTATCACTAATTTCAGGCTTCTTACCACGGTACGACTTCTTTTTATTTTTCCGATATTTCGATATCTAAACTGTCCATTGCATGGAATCCGGTCCTTAGTGCGTGCAATAATAAAAATAAAAACACCTCGAGTTCAGTTTCGCGTGTGGTTGCTGAGTATGGTTTGTGGGAAAAAAGTGAGTGACAATGGTAACGCCACAACATATCGCGATGAAGGTAGAAGTCGACGACAGAGCAAGAGGGTAGACAGATATGTCTGCTCTTAAAGCTGTCATCTACCGCCGTCCAGTCAACCCGTGATCATGGATAAGTCGTGGTAAGAAGCCTGAAATTAGTGAATAACCACGAAAGCCTTAAAATCTAATAGCATTTATTACTTCGAAATCAATACAGAGCCATTTTTTCTTCCGTCCTGACACTTCATGGGCCATGACTAAAAATCGTGACTATATTTAAGAAATTCCATCTCATCATCAAAAAGTCTAGCCCTGAACGTAAATTACAGGGTCAAAACGTGTGTACAAAAACTTCTTAACAAATTCATTTGTATTTGCTCTTCATACCAAATTATTTGGTCAAACACAATGTCGGAAGTTGTGTATACCATCTATCAATGTCTGGCGTTGCGGACGTGCGGAGTCGTACAGTCGGCGTAACAATATCGTTCGAGTGCGTTCAAGTAAACTGTCTACTTGAAAGTCTTATTAAGGGTTCAATTTACCAATTATGTGCAGGAAACAGTAGATCAATCTATAAATTTGATCTTCCATGGTGTGACTGTCAAATATTCCTTCAGAAATATTGTTGATTAAATTAAATAAGACCTAATATAACAATCAGCACGTGGTTATGTTTCTAAATTACGTGTAGACATACACTTTATTTTTTATTTTAGAATTTAAAAAAGGTTACAATTTTCATATAAATTATATGGCAAATTTGTGAAATAATGATCCTCCAACTTCACCTTCAACAATTAACTACAAGCCATGTTTTCTTACATTAAAATTCCGACCTGAAATAAAACTCCAAAATCTTTGCAACATCACATAGTTTCTTCACATAAATACAATGATAAATATACAGTAAATATCTGTTATAGTGTTAGCAGTTTTATGAAGGAAATTTAACTAAAATAATTCCTCCCAAATATAACCGCATGTATCGAGTAGTATTTCCGGCATAGAGACACGCGCGTAGCGAATATAAACATAGCCATGGGCTAGCTAATGCCAAGTTATACGGGATACATCTGAAATAAGCTTTCTGCGTCAACCTAAATGTGCAACGTTCAAATGTAATGAGTGTGTGGACTGCAAAATGAATTTGGTGATACCATATTCACGATATAGCAGGTTTTAGTGATCGATTGGGTTAAAGTTAGTACTAATTCCTAATGGAAGATTTAGAAAGGTGAAACATAAATAGGTCTTATTTTATGTGGATAAGTTCTTCAAGTTCAAAGTGGCTTGGTGTTTTAAATTTGCACGAAAATACCATAAAAGTATATTATAAACAGCCAGACGATTTACCTGATGGAATGTAGTTGCCGCCGTCTATGATGCCTATGACCGTGAGATATAGGATCCTAAGTTACAAGTGCATATGGTTGCGCTAGTCCCTGCTTTTTTTAAGTTGTTTTTGTTTATAATTTCAAGTGTACCGATGTCGGTGCAACCGCTCTTACAAGTCTTTCATTTATGAGCATCGGCTCCGCACAGCTACCGATTTCACCTCTCTGAGCATGTGCTTAGGTTCCTTTTTCCTCGAAGTGAGTGCCAGGTGTCAGTATTAGTCAGATTTTGTAGGCTATTATAGTGTAGGTACCTACTTTCGATAAGTAGTATAGCTATTAAGTAATCTGTGACACCACGCACAGATTCGCAGAATCTCGCGATGCACTCGTGTTGCATACAAGCCGCGCTGTTGCGTTTTTTATAGAGGTACCATACTCGTCTGACTATACTATGCCATTAAGCTACCACGACTATAGTTTTACGCAGAATTGTATAAGATTAATAAATACTGAACAATCTTATATAATACTCCACTACAAGCTTTAATACATAATGGTATTGTTATATTCTTATATTTCAAGTCGTTATTCATACATCGATTGAACAAGGTTCGAACCTTTTTATATTAAAATTATGTTTCTAGAAGAGAACCAACTTATCAATTCTGTTACGGAAACTTGGTAATATAAAACATCCACAAAAATATGATTTCTGACAGATGTTTGACCGCCATGATATTCAATTGTTTCTGTGAAATTACTCCAGAAGTTTATTATAATTTTTATTAATACAAATCGAATACTAAGAAAAATTCCTTCGATCCGGCTGTATAAACTCTGGCATTGAGAAAAGTTAATATTCTTTTTGGCTCAAATGCTGTGTTGCCAGAGAGGGCCCTTGAGTCGAAAAATACGTTTGATTACCTGAAATGTTACATTTTTACAGAAAAAGTTTCATTTTTTAATCAAAACTTCTAACTGTAAAAGTAATATACGTATATATTTTTGTACGCTTAAATCCTAAACAACAACAAAAAGTCGGTACGCTCAAGAAAAACCAGTAATTAATTGATTTATTTTTGTTTGCGCCGTCTCCGAGTTACTTGATGTCTAAAGGATAGGTTTGTTAATTTCCAGGTACGTGTCAGAGACAATAAGGTAAAAACATTGTTTGTTTTCATCTTTTTTTCTTTAAAAGTTTCTACTTAGACGAGTATAATAATGAAAGACAAAGAGAAACATAAATCCAAAGATGACAAAAAAAAATGCAGGACAATTAGGACAGAGGAGAGCATTAATGATCGCAAAGCTCAAAGTAACTCATCCATCTCGCATCGGTTAATTAAACATATAGGTCATCTGTCAGAAACCATCTTACAACGGATATTGTTTGAAGTTTGTTTAGTAAATGTAAAGGTTGTGTTATTAACTGCAAATATAACTTAGCATTTGAGTTGCTAAGGCCTTGAGGAGTTCGTGACTGATCGTCCAACGGGCTATTCACTGGTAGTTTTCAATTATTGACGCTCCAACCGAACCTAATTTGGACTACGATATGAGGAAAAGGCTAAATTCGTTTTCGGATTCTAGATTTAATAGGTAAATTTATGTACTAAGCGGTTTAATGGAACATTAGAGCGTTGCCAGATGGTTACATTTTTGTATATTTCAATTTTCGTAAGATGAGGTTTGTTTAAATCAACAGGATTTGTTATTTTATATTCTAACTTACATCAAAATGTCTACAAATCAAGCACGTTTGTGAAATCTGTTTTTTTTAAATAATTTTTTTAACGCCAATGGTTTTTTTAAACTGCATTTTCAAATTCAAATTACAAATATAACCAAAGATATCCATCTATTTAAAAACAAAAAGTAACTAAAAAAACCTGTTTTTCAGTAATAGGCAAGGACGTTCTTGATCTCTAGACACTTTGATGTTTTGATGTGTGTAGTTTACGAACGCGCACAAATTAGACAATAAAGTAACTTTGAGATGGCGCAAACAAAAAGAAATCAATTAATTATTTAAAGCTTGATTTTTCTTGAGTGTACCCACTTTTTTTGTTGTTTAGGCTTTACGCGTAAAAAATATATGTATAACTTGTACAGTTACAATATTTTGATTTAAAAAATGTAACTTTTCAGGTAACGAAAAGGGTCAGGGCCCAAGGGCCCGGGCAACACTGCATTTGAGTCAAATACAACATTTTATTGCAGACAACGTGCAGGTGTCCTACGAGGCGCGGAATTTGGACCTATTTAATCTTTGAAGAGAAAGCAAATCCGTATATAATTGCCACAAAGAGATATAATTTTGTATTTCTAGTACACAAGGCTACACAAGTATTTGTATTTTATTCTTCAAGGTTAAACCGGTATATTTTCGTATAAACAATATTTTCCTAGTCAAACTCGCAAAATACACTCTTCCTTAAATCGCACGCACTCAGACTAGTTTACGCTGGAAAAATAAACACCTCTTCTACGTAAGTAGTAAAACTACTATTCAACATCACGTTGAAATTACAGAGCTTTACAGTTACAGAGCTTTTGTAGTATGACTTATAAAGATGAAGTAGACAAACAAAAGTTTGACTTTGCTTTGAAAAAGGAAATTTAATGCAGTAAAGTCTATTGAGGTGTTGGAATAAATTGACAGAGACAAGCTAGAAATTGCATTTTGCAAGTTTCAGCTTTGACGTCATGGAATCATTTTTAGTAGAAGTAAAGGTAGCTTATTGTGAAAGAGTTCGCCCAGGGAAGTACTGCCTCCTATTTCTACCGCCAAGCAGTAAGGTCAGCATTACTGTGTTCCGGTTTTGAAGAGTAAGAGTGCTGGTGAAATTATAGGCACGTGGGACTTGTCAACTTACGTCTCAGGGTGACGGGCGCAGTGGCAGTGTCCATCAGATCTTTGCGATTTAAAGCTTTGAGTGGCACTGCAACTGTTATGGACAGGCGTATAACTTACCATCAGGCGCACGTCTTGTCCGTCCCGTCACTTGATATTATAAAAAAAATCTAAAAGGCCCAAAAATAGTCCCGAGTTGCACGTATTATTTTGCAGTCCGATCCAAAAGACATTCAACATTGATACAATAATACAAATGGTCAGACGACTGATCACAACAGTTTCATTCACAACTCAATTGGCTGTCAGTTCAAATCATATGTATTACACAAATATAACTTTACTTGTGCAGTATTCAATATTGCTCCTTGAATATTAGATGGTAAGGAATAGTTATAAGCTTAAAAGGGTCTAATAATTTGGTTAGTTATGAATTGGCCACATGATGAAACGTTTGACCGCAATACAGAGACAGTCACGAAGTAGAGATTTTGATTGGGTTTTAAAATCGATTATGAAAAGTGGCCATGATTGTCATGAACTGGCTAAGTCACGGTTTATTAGTCTTAAGCTTAAATCCTTTATAAATATTTGAGGTTAAACTGTTATTATACTAAGCCTATGTAAAGAGAACTTAATCGCAACAGTTATTATAATATACATTATTATTATTTATTAATCGAGGTATGAAGTTGATGCATCTTCAAGTGTGCAAAATACTTGAACGGTGTACGTGTTAACACGTTGCTATAAAAGGTCCAAGATAGTACACCCTAGGGTCAACCAACATAGGCAACTCCCAGTCGCAGTTTGCGTCCTTTCGGTGTATCAAACGACATACCTCGGAGTGCTAAGGTTGCTCCCCAAGGTCTTCAGCCGACTGTTCTAGATTCCCAGAAGAGCCTTAACATAACAAATAAGACCTTACACTGACTTTAGGGCGTAAAGTTGCAGAAACAAGCCCGTTACATCATACCATGTAGTTTATTGGGATACAAAATTTGTAACCAGAAAAATTTACAATATTGTCCACAAGGTATAAAAAAGATATAAGAAAGCTAAAAATTTGAATTTTCTGTCTTAAATACGAACATACCATTTATTTATAAAAATAAAACAATCAATAGGGCCAGCAGAGCAGAGCGCGACATGCGCGAGTCACATAAAGCAGGTGATATTGCTATTCTCGCGTAGAGATTCCGCGTTTTATGTCTATTAATGTTAATGCTACGCTTTTATTATGTTTTTACTACTTTCAATCGAAAAACTATTTACAAAAAAAATAATTTAAATAAGAGCACATAAACCTAAACAAAGGCAATAAATTCTGGTAATGATTACACGACATTTTGAAGTTATGAAGAAAATAACAAAATTTAAAACCGAATATTTCGCCACTTGTGATTTTGACCCAAATATAAAAAAGAAATGAATACTTCATCACAGAACACACATAACACTGACAATATTTCCAATAACTCAATCGATACACAAGTACATAAACGATTGGGGCATAACGAAATCAAATCAATCTATAATACCGCAGTAATGAAGTAAAGGTTAAATGTCAACAATCAATGATCAACGTCAAGCTTACATCATATTTGTTTAAAAATACACTCTAGCCAAGGAAATGATGCCCGTAACTAACAATCATATGGCGACTTGTGAAAGTCCTGTGATTCAAGACACTATGGTCAATCAGACAGACTGCAAATAAACGTGATTTTTTATACTTTTGATTCCGAGTCGTACCTACGAACCAGGCGGACGGCGTAACTTGGAAATTAAAAAGTTTCCGGTCATTGTCTTTTATTTTTCTCTGGAGTTTTTTAAATATGTTTGTTGTTGTCTAGGAATGATGTGCGGCCAGCCTTTAAATTGGCTTTAAATACAAATAGCGTTACTTCCGGAGTCAAAAGTACTGTACAAAAGACTTTTGCTATGTACTATAGAAGAGCTAAACTCGCTATGTGTTCAAGATATGCATATATTGGATTATAGAGAAAAGAAAGTTATATTTCATCATCATCTTCAACCCCTTTACCTCCTAAAGCTGCCCAGCTTTAGGATCTCTTACAACGAAAATGTTTTGGCCATACACTTCGTTCTTCCAAGTCGTCGTTTGAAAATCTCGTAACTCCGTTTTTGAATGATTTTTTATTCTTGAAGCGCAATATCGGACAATTAAAACTTAATAGATAATTTCTAAACCCTTTGTTAGTTACAGAATAATAATTATTTCTAGTTATTCTGTTCTGTGCCTACTCAAAAGTTCACGTTAATCGAGGTTACGAGGTATACGAATTTAGCCGACGACATGTGAGTGTCATCAAACGTTTTACTTCACCGTTAGTAAGAGGTATTGCTACTAAACTTTTACAAATGTAGGAACGTAATTTAGTAATTTAATTGGAATCATCTACCTCTCAACTGAAAAGTAACCAATCTTGCACTGGACTTACACTGCTCAAGAGCGATAGCAAAGAAATTCGTTTCAGTTCTCAATATTTCAGGACAAGTCGTCATTCTGCATTCAGTAGCCTGGTCACAACGCCCTTGTAATCTTTTATCCAAAAGAAAGTCTGTGTAGTTTTGAATTTCAGACTGAGCCTTTGTGGCTAGTCAATCTGCTGGTCGTCCATGGAGGCTGGAGCCGGCACACATGTTATGACTGTCACTCATAACTTTCATAACCTTGTGCGAGATGTAAGTTTTTTGACGGCAAATTCTAATCACGCACACATTTAGGAAAACTTTCATAAATGTTCAAGCGGTAGTGATTTTTATCTCTCCGTCTTTATCATCGAGTGTTTGATGGCGGAACACTGCGTGACAATTACTTGACTTGGCCTCCGAAACAAGATTTTGCCACTTTCTTAGCGATACTTGGAGTCACCAGCTTCTGTCCGTCTTCGTCCAGTGGGCCGATCCAGAGAGGCTCTCTTCACGTTCCAATCCTCTCCAATTACCTTTCGTTTTGATAACATCAGTCCGTTTAATATATATATATCGTCTTCGTCTTTTCCTAAGCCCCAGTCATGACCGATCGCTTTGTCTTCAGTATAAATTTTTATTATAAAAAGATTGATTTCATTTTTGAAGGTACCATTTTACCGCTATATTTGTTCTCATCACATCATCACTCTTCCCACACATTGTTTTTATCCTTCATCATTCAATTACATGATTTTCATTACCGTTCGACCAACAGTACTGCTGTTAGGCTGGTATTAAATGAATTAAATACCCTTGGGCACATTTCGGATAGCTTTATTCATGACTTTTGAATAAAGCTATGATTCAGATTGAGACCAGGTCAATTAACGGCGCGTGTTAATACGTTTTGTTTGGGTGCTTGGTAATTATAAGCATTGTGGTTATACGTGAGTGAGTAATGTGAATAAGCCGAGATTTATATTGCGCCTACGCGCGTAACGGTATTTCTAATTGATGATTTCTGCACTGATTGATTTATTGGTGAAGAGTGGCCGTGACCTAGCAAGTATTAAATTTGTTTCCGGAAAATTTAAAGGATTCTGTTAATTTTTCTTCAAGTCACGTAAATGCTACGTAAAAGGTGGATAGAAATCAATGGCAAATTGGCTTGCCAAGTGGAAATAATAATAGCATCCACTTCTCTAATTCAAGCGTGGACCATGCTAAATTCTCTATTTCAAAGAGTTTGCCTGAACAACAGAAAGGTACATTCGTTGGAATAATGCATGCATATATATACCAATACTACGTAGGTTAGGCTGATAAATATCAATTGCAATAGCAGTGAAACGTTGACTGATACATTAGCACTTACGTAAGCATGGTATTGGTGTAAGTTTGAATACAAAAACTGCGCTACAAACCAAATAGAGTGAGACACGTTATTGAGAAAATAGACCTTTTACAAATTTCAAATTAAAGTACTTGAAACCATAATATCTCTTATATTTATTCAGTTCACATGCTGCCTAAATGTTTCCTGTGTAGTTTTACGCTTACGGGTTAAAAAGCTCATTTGCAAACATAATCGATTAGAAATGCGTGACAGAGTTGTTGCTAAGAAAATCGATTGCGCTACAAGTCTGTAAATAAAACGAAACGACCTGTTTTTCACTTTGGTTTTTTAAATTTCAATAACTATAGTTATCATTTGTCAGTTCTGAAAATGTATGTGATACCAGCAAATGATTTATTACCAGTAAATGGGTTGACTAGAAGCTAGATAAAAAGTGAGTTTATAGATAAACAAATGTACATATAGGTCTGTAAAGCTGTTGCTAGTAAGAGTTCTTTGAGGACTATACGATTCTACTCGTCGGTGGCGGTCTTTCGACGGACGGCGTCGTCGGCGTGATCCTCGTTCCTGTATTTTTCATTTATGTTTTTATACACTTTAACTTGTACGTTAGCAGGAATGTAGGTTACTTAAATTAAAAAACTTAGTGTTCAAATTTTCGCTCTCAAAATAAATCTAATATGAACAGGATTATTTTTTATAATACCCAGTGACGGAACTGTCAAGTTGTGCTGGTTGTAAGCGACAAGGCTATCCATAGCTGTGCCACTCAGATCTTTAAATCGCAAAGATGTTAGGGCACTTCCACTACGCCCGTCACCCTGAGACATAAGTTGACAAGTCCCACGTACCTGTACTTTCACCAGCACCTTTCTTACCCTTCAAAACCGGGATGTAGTAATAGTCACATTACTGCTTGGCGGCAGAAATTGGTAAGGAGGAGGTCTCTCTCTTTCACAAGGAGCACTACTGCTACTAGGATGTACGTAGACCGCCCAGTAATTCGTTTTAATTGTACGGTAATGTTGTATTGAAATATAGTCAATTTAATTAACAAAGAAGCTGATACTTCAAATATTTATAATACTACTTAAAATAAAACAAATTATCGCCATGTAGATTGTACGCCAGTCGAGCTCATTGGTGGAGGCGGCGACGGCGGAGCATGGTGCGCGTTTCCGAGTATGCTATTGTCCTCTTGGACAAAACTTAAGACGAGTCACCGGAAAGAAGCGGGAACAACTGTTTTGCTAGATCAAATGGTTTAGATATTTAGTATTAAATAACGGTGTTATAAAAAATATACATACACCTAAGGATATTGTCCAAAGAACTTGCTAATGTGTTACACGATAGGATGTACTTTATACGATCATAATAAAAAATCCTGAAAACAGGTTAAAATAAGAGTCTAAAACGAATTATTTAATATTGCAGTATAATTTACTCGAATACTTAAATAATAAAAGTTGGCATCGAAATTAGGTTCAGAAAACTAGCCTGAAAATTACCCAGTACGTTGTGTTAATAGTGTCTCATCAATTTAGGCATCCGTTTAAGACGGACTAAGTTAAAAAGTAAGTAGTGCAGGTGGACATCAGAGTCATAACAATTTTAAGTATTATAAGATTCTTAATACAATTTATAATCATATTAGAAGCCCACAAAGAACGATCTTTATGATTTAGAGTTAGACTCTAACGATAGAGTCTACAAGTCAAATTTTGATCAAAAATCACATACGAGTAGGAAATGAAATTATTTTTCAGGATTTAAATCGCGTATATTTGCTTTTTCAAACAAACCGACGTTTCGGGCGTGTTAGTGTATTACGATATTCTAAGCATTTACGCATTTTTTCGTTTGTTTCACGGCTATATTAAAAAAAAAAACAAATAAATAGAATACCAGTTCACGAGCGACCTTCTCTAATTGCGAAACCTTTCACTCAATCCGTCATTGGAGCTATGAATCAACAGTGGATTACGCAATGCCGCTGATATAATACCAATGTCATCTTATATTTTATCTAAGCACATTAATTGTTTAGATAAATAATATAATAATAATTATAAAAATAATAATTGCATTTGCACAATTGTCATGCCACGACAGGGAAAAAAATAACATAAGTAACTTTACTACGTTGGTACAGCAAAATGTACGAATACAATATAGAAAAAAACTGAAAAATATACCTATGTACTTATTTACTATTAAGTTAATTCAATATCGCGATATTCAATTATTTTTGTGAAATTACTCCATTAGTTTGTTATAATTATTAATACAAACATCGAGCACAATCAAAAATTCCTTCTACGAGGCTGGACTTGAACCAGGTACGGCAGGGTTTCTTAACCTGTCTGTGGTCCATGGACGCCTAAGCGGTCCGTGTAATGAACGCCGGGGGTTCATAATGAGCCTACCTAGCATAATGCATTAATATAATAATTCGTATACAATATAATATTGTGAGTAAAAGCTTCTGTGCGCGTGACCTTTTGAATTTTCGCGCCCTTTGACAGCTATCATTATTGGAGCGAGACGCACGTCAATGCAACCCACGAGCCTTTCTCCTTCTTCATCTTTTTTGAAAAGGGTTTCAACCATGATTACAAAAAGGTTAGGAAACCCTGAGCTACGGTATGGCGAGGTCGCTGGTTCAAGTCAAGCCGGATCGAAGCAATTTTTCTTTGTGTTCGATATTTGTATTAATAATTACAACACACTTACTTACATTTCTATAGACAACTACGCAACAATGGCTTACGAAGTCAATAGAGGGATAGCCAACATAATGTCAATAAAATTAGGTGCCAACCGTGATATCTTACGCAACCTTTCACTAGATCCTCTAAGAAGTCTAAACCAACAATAGGGTGTGTTGAATCGCATGTCAGTCAACCGAGGGGCACAGGTCGTGTGGGCTTGACATTAACCTACTTTACTAAAGCCCGTGGGAGGCCGTTCTAAAATTAAAAAAGAAAAAACTACCATTCGTTTGTTTGAACTGCGCGTACGCAATCACGGTTACAGCAACAGTTTAGAATAACGCTAATGCTAAGTGCGACATTGAAAGTCTGCCGAGATGACTAATAGAAAATTTGAAGCGTTGTTTCACAGCAGAGTTGCTCACGTAGGTATATATAAATATATTTGCCCGCCCTGTTGTCAAGCAAAAAAATCAAGCAAAGAATGGAAATTGAAAAGATACTAATATGTGTAGAAGAGATGCAGATGATATGATTATGTAGAACATAGGTTCTCAAACTTTTTGGCTTACCGCCCACATAGGCAAGATAAAAAAATTTCATCGCCCACCACCACCAAAAGAAATTGAAAATACTTTTTTTATAATAACACAAAAAATGACAAGAAAAAGAATATATATATGTATATAAAGGGACCACTTTGGGAAACTATGATTTAAAAGGATGACCATGTAATGATGTTCTGGTTGCCGTATCCTTTGGAATACATTGCTATAAAAATACTAATTTGTGTTCTTTAAGGCTTTAGCCTTTTTTCGGATACTTGAAAGGTCTCTTGAGAATATTATTGGTTCTTGGTTAAGTACCCTTCAGAGCGTACTCGAACAATATAATCTTCTTACAGTATCTAATCATAGAACTAAATGAATTTCTGTAAACTTGCATTTTACGTTTAATATGATTGATTGAACAGTAATATTGTTTGATATTTATTTTATTAAGATCTTTTAGTATTGGTTGGTATTAAAAGGTACGCCGAATATATATATTGTATTGTGTAAAAATATATAAAGAGACTTTATTGTTCGGCACAATACATGGTGGAGACTGTTTCAGGTCCAACATCGTGTATTTATTTGTTTCTTCAAACAAAGTAACGTATCGCTTTAGATCCGAAAAGATACTTCAATTTCCAATGTACAGAAATCGCGCAAGGTTATGGATTAAATAATACTTAATTAAAATCACAGCTTAATTAAAACTGTAGGTCACTGTAACTGCAGGTTCCTGGTTTTCACCTGCCCCCGTAGTATGGCTACGCATGACAGTCGCGACGCGCGCGATAAAATTGAAATAAGCGCGCGCTATTGGCTGTCTCAATCAGATCTAATTTAATAGCCAATAAGGCGGGCTTATTTCAATTTTATCGCGCCCGTAGCGACTATCATGCGTAGCCATTCTACGGGGGGAGGTAGGAAAAATATACATTACAGATACAGTCTTATTGACATATTACGTCTACGCACACAAGGACTCAAGCACGCACGCACGCACGCACGCACGCACGCACGCACGCACGCACGCA
>NW_020653743.1:7676472-7856885 GCF_003589595.1 Hyposmocoma kahamanoa | reverse complement strand
GCACGCACGCACGCACGCACGCACGCACGCACGCACGCACGCACGCACGCACGCACGCACGCACGCATGCACGTTAAGTCCAACTGTAAACGTGAGTGTTTAGTGATCCGTAACAGGGAATTCTAGTGCAGACACAAGACTCGTAAAGGCTCCTGAATGTTTTTTATTTATAACGTAATGGCATGAAAATTGCCCATATATGAGTGAATGAACTTCTTACATTTAGAGCGTGCTAAGGGATAAACAAAACCTTCTTACTAAATGATACATTCAATAAAATGTTAAACTTGACATATACCGGGCTAGCAGTTGCAAAGCGCAAACCACGTGGTTGGAACGTTTGAGAGTTTGGAACTTCATGACATAATTCAGTATAGAAATTAAAAAATAGAGTAGATGTATAAGGAATATAATGAGCATGCATAGCAAATAATTATAGAAAAAATGACTATTCATTCTATTCTAGACTTTGCTATATAATATTACAGCACAATCTAGAATTGTTGTTGAAAGACTACATTGGGTTATTAAAATGTTATTTGAATACAAAGACCTACGAATCGTATACGATTCCGAATAAAGATACGCTTTGTCACGAGTAGGAAAACCTTGAAGGCAAAATTTTCAGGAAACATAAAACGTAACTGAAACATAAAGTGATACTATGGTACAACATGCTAAAACGAAAGAAAATAAAAAGCTTTGTGGAAAGTCTGCATATTCTAGACAAAGTCAACATTATTCCAAAACTCAAATTTTATAGCGAAGTCTTTCATAATTTGCAACATTGTGGCATAGCAGCAATGAAACAATGTAACATACAAAGCTTTATGTGGGTGTCCTTGGATTAACAGCACGAACATAAATCACAATCTTACAAATAGTCCGAAAAGCAGTGATATTTAAAAAAAATATGTGTGAAGTTTATGATCAAGTCCAACAAATTGAAAACAACGGATCTATTTAGTATTAAACATCCCGCAAGACCCCCATTCCCCGGTATTTATTTGTTACGAAAAAGGTTTTCTATTGTAGAATTTGAAACAATAATTCTTTCATATGACTTTTCGCGTGAGACTGGTTGGCAGAGTTCCAAAATGCCGTCAACTCTTGGAGTAAGGGAAATACTGATGGCGTATGTAATCACTTACATCAGAAATATTGAATCGGCAAGAACCATTACTTACAACTCTTCAACACTTTCTGAGAGAGAGATTATCTCAATAAACTTGACAATAAATCAGCGTCTCGAAAGTGCGACAACCAAATCATTACTTAGGGTCGTATTCTGGAACTCTATTCAATGCTCAAGTCAGGATTGCACTGGCAACACAAGCACCGGAAATACGACCCTAATGTCAGGGGCTTAAGTATGATTTCGAGTGCTTTAAACCATACTCAAATCCTGACTTGAGTATTGAGTATAGTTATAGAATACGACCCTTAGAATCCCTTTTTCAAATGTGATAACTGAAATGGACCCACACGAAAGACTGTCACGCAAAATCTGATAATAAGAATATATCAGGAAAAGATTGGACTATTAATCTTATACCACACCCAAACCGTCACACCGCCCCGGTAAGAAGTACCCTTGTAATCTCTCGTCCAGACTGCCTCCTGATAGCTGATAGCTGTCCACTTAGCCATATTGAACCGTTTCACAAGCACTAAGTATTTTGACGCGACAATCAGATTTAGGCTTATGAAGTAGGTTACAAATTTCGATAATACTGTTCTACTGTGTTGTAACAATACTAAGGCTGGAAATTAACAAGGTAATGAAACATTACATTCATTGCGCGACAATAATTAAAGAAACATGAACGGTAGATCTAAGTCTAATAATTCTATTACCCAACATTTCTTGGTAACTAGTTAGACAAGATTAGCATGCTGTTGCTAAATCGGAATGACTAATAAAACCAATCTATCATACCTACACACTATTTCAATATTAAAGTTAGAAATTAGACCTGGTATTAGTGACTATATTTTACGGCAAAGAGCAACCACCTCCGGAAAACCTAAAGGCGTAAAAAGATGACGAGGTCACTAGGTCAATTCCGGCGTTAGACCGAGATGAAAATTGCCTACGCATTTACGCAATGACCGCGTGTACCTACATACGCGAACTTGGCAGACAGTGCGTCGGTATAATGTGAACGCAAATCGTGCACCCGTTAACTGGATTAAGTTATAATATTGGCGTCCCTCACGGAAGTATTTCTATAGATTTAGCTTTCATGTGAGATTTTTAACGCGACTGTTAGTATTTCGCAGTATTTTTGTTGGCATTGCCATGCAAATTTTCTTTTCAAAACAATTTCTATTGAAATTTGCACATCATAAATGAAAATAAAAAGTTTCATATATTCAGTTGTTTCTGAGTGTGAAAAAAGTCGACATAGAGCCCACCCGATGACGTCAAACGCCGATCGACAAAGATGGATATCTGCCAAATCAATTTCAATTGACTTGAAAACGACCTTTTCATTTGAAAGAATTTTAATATCCGTTCCGAATCTGTTTCATTTTTCATTCACTTGAAGAAGTACTTAATGAGCTGTTTGGTATACACGCCGTTAAAGTAAAATGGCGTAATTCGTTCGTACAGCTGACTGGTACCTTTACCTTTACTGATACGGATGGTAAAAAATTTAAAAAACAAACAGAACGGGTGCAACAACCTCGATATCTCGTTGCGTGGCGCATCGATCGCTCCCAGCTCCCGAGAGTCGGTGACCTACTTAGTACTACTCGGGTCGGTTAACGCACTTATTGACAAGAGCTGTCTGTTAACCTGTTCGGGTGTATCGTCCACGAATATTACGTATATTGAGGTGGCGTATGTTAACACGAGTATAATTCCTGATAACACCAGACTCATACGTCAGTTGTTTCCGTTGCTCTTGTTGATACTGTTTGAAGGTTTGAGTTTACATATTGCGCATTTGTTTGGATGTGTTCACTGATCATACATTACTGCAACTGTTACGTCGTCACTATTATCTTTCGTTCTCACTTGTTACATTAGTTCAATATAAACAAATACATTACAAATTGTCGATAACGTAACGTATGCTGGGCGAGCTGGGTGTAATAAATTTACGTATTTTTTATCTTTGTTCGTATAGTACAGGTTATCAGAATCATTTACTACAATCCTGTAAAGTCACGGTCAATGCAATTAAATGTATATAATTCATGAATCATTCCATTTTACGGAAGTATACAATTTCGGGTATCCATAATTTTTTTGAAAAGTCCTTAGTCCTTTCTATATCTTGAGTAGCTGATGCATTTCCCAATTCTGGCACAGAACCTGACAGAATAATTCGCCGAGATAAACAAAAGCTTCACGTAAATTTCTCGAATGAATTTTAACACAATTATAACATGCTTTCGTAATATCTACGTGGTTGCGATAAATGCAATACATGAATCAAGTCATACGGGGCCGGTTAATTTTGTTGCGATTTACAGTTTTGTAAAAGTCGATACAACCTGAAATGGCTTTTTGTTGTTTCCACATAATAGTGAAAGCGTTGAATCAACAATCACTTTGGAAAAAATACATTGTAATATTGAGGACATACACGATTAGTATACTTAAAAATATTCACGATAGAAAAAAAACTCAAACTAACCTCGCAATTTCACAAGCAAACCGCTACATTGAAAGGGTACTTTACATATACCAATGGTTTTCTTTAGGTAAATCAACTGAACTAAATAGAATACATATAGTGTACAATAAACATTTTTCAAATGGTTTTAATTACGTTTGTAAAAAAATAAACTCTGAAATAAAGCCAGGGTCTCTGCCACTCGACCCGGCAATAGGACCAATTCAGTACGGGAATAATTTTAAATTCGAGCTGAGGTAGTATCGACTCTTAACAGATTTTCAGGTTTGCGAAATTTAATTAAAGGTAGTAGGTCTCCTTAAGGAAGACAGAGGTCACAAGTTTTTAAATTTAGATTACGAGAAACTCGTCTCGATCTGTGAATTGCAACTCCAGTGAAATTCGTGTTTTAATTAACACTTTTTTAACCGTAACAGACTTCAAATACCGATAAGTACAGAAACACATAATTAAAATTTTACAAATACTTGTACAAGTATTCAGTCAGGTGATGCTTGTAATGCATTAGGTCACTAGACTTGTTACAAACAAATAACGAGTTCCCAAGTATAAGGGAAGTTTACTCTGAAGTGGCTAGTCGATGAAGGCAAGCCTATGAGCCTTTAAAAACGCTTTGGCATTAGACCAAACAATGGAGCACGTAATACTTATTGTAGAAAGTACTTTTTGTATGAATAGTTAATTAAGATACATATTACTTCTCTTAGTAGGTACTAAGCTATTAGAACGAACTACGCTAGCCAAAACTACTGCCGATCAGTACATGATGGTAAACAAGGATTGAATATTTCTTTCTTTTACTTGAGAAGTCAAAAAGGTGCTGTAGAATTTTTTATGAGATTCTTAGTCAACTTTTACAAGAAAATCGTTAAAACTCTGCCAGTGACATTAAGATTTCATAAAGTTAAAGCACAGAGATCGTTAGTTAACTTTTAAGTTTTCAGCAGATTTTGTTGAGAAGCAAACGCAAAAAGGAATAAATTCAAAGCGGTTCAAGTTTCAGAACCGCAATCGAGCTATGTTGCGACCGCTTTCAGAGGACCTCTAAGCAAGTGGTTTAAGCTAAATTTGGAAATAATATGACAGATAACACTATGACGGTCATTGATACAGTTCGTCACAGTCAGTACTTGTTTATGTCTTTGTGTACAGTAATGAAAATACCTTCGGTCTAAACCAGAGCTTCTTAAACTTTTCATAGTTATGGATCTCTATCAAAATTTCAAAGAACCCATACACCTTCAATTAATGAATAAAGTCCTAATTCGACGGCGGAAATTTTAAATGTCGTAAGTAATATTTTATCCTAATACATTTTTTTTTTATATATTTATACATTTATTTCAGGCCACATGACCCACATAATATATACCTTAAGTACTAGTAACTATAATATGATAATAAACAACTAATCTACACGTATAGCATTTGTCGGCGACGTGTGGCGCAATCTGGTGTCAAGTAACCGGAACCGGTAATGGAACAAGTTCCTACAATGTGTCCCTTACGACATTTCAAATTTCCACCATCGATATTGTTTATCAATTTTTATATCAATGCATTATGTTACGTAGGCTTGCCATGGATCCTCGACGCTCATCATACGGACCCCTTAGAGGTCCATGGACCACAGGTTAAGAAACCCAGCTCTAAATTCTTAACTAAAAACTATAACCGTTGATGTAACTTTGTAACAAAACTCCATGTACGAGTAAGGTGGCGATCAGTACATTTGAAACATTTCACGATTCATCGTCGCAGGTTTTCGTACAACGGCTACGTTGCAGGCAGAACGCCAAGGTCCGTCGAGACCACTTTACAGGCCTTTGAAACTTTACACAGTCAGTTGCGGTGCGGTTACGGCATAGTCTGCAGACGAAAAACCTGCTTTGTCTAATTGTTGCCATGCATCACCGATTCTTGTAGAAAGTTACTACCAGCTGTTTTGTTTTTTAGTTCTGTGTTCTAATAATACTTATTGATGATTTATTGAAAAAGAATTAGAACAATTCATAAAATTAACCACATTGTATATATTTTTTAATGATGTATTTGGCATAAGTCGCAATCTTTAGTTCATGCTGTCCATTGACGGACGTATTTGTCAACAGTATTGCCAAGTTCTTTTAGTCGAAAATTACATTTAAAACCTTAAAAGTTACATTTTTGTGCAAAAGATACATTTTCGTTACTTTTACTCGAAGTAGTAACGATATATATTTATATCCGCCCGAATAAAAAAAAGGGTAACACTTAAAAAAAATCAAGCTTTAGACTGTAATTGGTAGATATCTTTTTATTTGCGCCACCTCCGAGTTACTTTGACTGATTTGGATGCGTTCGTAAAATATTTAGAATTTACAACAACAAATATAGTTGAATAAAAAATCTCATCGATATCTTTGAATGTTACGAAAATTGCTTTAATAACCTAACCTAACCTCCGGTTAAAAAATCCGACCTCAAAAGTCATTCATCCCCTAGTTTGCTACCGTTAGAGGTAGAATATTTTCTTGAAATTTAAATGGGACCACATCTGAGGTACCTTCTTTCCAAGAAAAAAGAATCATCAAAATTGGTTCACGCGGAGTTATCGCGTAACATACAAACAACAGTTACATGTTATAAGATGATTAGAAAATCACATACCGTCGCATTGTATATACAAATTTTGCAGCCAGCTTTCACTTCACATTTCCTTCATATTCACACAATGCCTTTTACCTATTCTTAAAGTAATGCATCCAATTTAACACACTTGATAAGAAATTTAAAATAAATAGATATTTTTGCTATCTGCTGAATAATCACTCTTTATATGATACGTGTTTGACAAAGTATATATGATATGCGCTGCAGCATCAAAATCATCAGTAATACAACAGGCAATATCAATAAACGTGAACGTAAACGAAAAACGTATTTGCAATCAAGCCGATAAGAAGTTTCAAAACAAACAAGAAGGCTTTTACCCGGTCTCCATCACAAGCACTCCGGTCAAGCAATCTCATCTGTTCGCAAGGTTTTCTCGCTTTTCTGCAATCAGTTTAATAGCGGACGTTCAATTAACGAAGGGAGACTGCCAACCTCTTTCCATGACCTAATTACTTAGTGTACATGTGTCCATTACGTGAGAATTGAGGGTCAATCACTACGTACTTAACACTAGAGGTAATGGGTTTTCTATAAGCTATGGTAAATACAATGGCATCTATTTATCTAATGGTTTTACCGCAACTTCGCGTAGCCACCGAAAATAGTACCTGGTACGAGGTTTACGTAAGTTATCTTCGTCATTTCGTATGGAGTGTTTGCGTGAGGATTTGCAAGGGACAAGAGAGAAAGAAACTAGACATCATATTTTTTTAAACTTCCTTATTGAATTTAAGACCGATATTGATTTAAGCGACCTCAGTGGAAAAAACAAAAAAAAAGAAAGAATAAAGAAAATACATTTATTTGTTAACCGTAAATGACAAACAAAACACTTGGACATAAAACATAAATAAACAATTACGAAACAAAAACACAAACAAAACAAAAGTATATAAAAGACAAGTAAAAAACATTAAAAAAAATTAAATTAAAAGAAACTATTTACATACAAACACTAGGTAAAGAGATACTTTGTGTGGTGCCAACCACGGTAACAAAAGGTTCACTAACTCAGTTTGCTGGAAATCGTAATGCGTTCCCAGCACTGATTCTCAGACCCAAAGCACGG
The DNA here is from genome assembly GCF_003589595.1 of Hyposmocoma kahamanoa. Classification (NCBI taxonomy): domain Eukaryota; kingdom Metazoa; phylum Arthropoda; class Insecta; order Lepidoptera; family Cosmopterigidae; genus Hyposmocoma; species Hyposmocoma kahamanoa. The sequence goes on along the minus strand of NW_020653743.1, from coordinate 7,849,511 downwards.
TAGCACAACGGTTTGTACTGTGGGTGTGTTTTGCATTGCGGAGGTCCCGGGTCCGATTCCCGGTAGGACCAATTTGGGAAATGAACTTTTCTAAACTGGTTCTGGTATTCCGGGGCATTAGACCAGGAGTAAATTCCATTGCTCTGGTACTCATACGAATCCACTAGTTTGAGATCGAGCAATTGGTGTGGTTGTCATATTACATCACCTAATTTCAATCACTTGAAAACTTAACCGGAGCACTTATGCATGATGATGATGATGATGATGATGACCCATTAACACAGCAGGGGCCTTACTATGAACTCTTATTACAGTTCAGTATACGTTCATAACGACAAAAAAGCGGGATAGTGATATACACTTCATGTAGCGCTGTCTCACAACGATTCATTTTAGGTCCTAAACTGAATCGTAGTAGACTTCATGGTAAGGCCCCAGGCTCTAAGTTCGTACTCCGTAGTTCTTACTACTAAAACATTAGTAAGATTTTTTATAATATTAGTTAAAAAGTTAAAGTGGGTTAAAAATAAAAGACAGTGTAGCCTAAGAACCGCACCAAATACTTGCACTCAAACTAAGGAATTCCCTGTACTATGAGTGCCAGAACACCACAATTCGCAAATTGGTTCCATCCATTTTATAGATGTTATAATATGAAATATGTATTTATCTAAGTATTTATATAGTCCGTAGTAATATAATATATTTGCTGTTTTTTTTATTATTACTTTATTATATAATTTAATTTTGTTTTGTTGTGCACGTAAACCCGTTATTGTAATTATTGTGTCCAGTATTTTGGTCTGCACGAAGAAATTTCTTATAGAAATAAGCAGTACCTTTGTTTGTGTTTTCCGTTTTACCAAATGTGATTTGTGTTTTCCTGTACAATAAATAATTAAATAAATAAAATAAATTGATCCTAACGGGAATCGAACACGAGACCCGGGGGAGATGGATAAGTATCCAGCGCCCACAGCGCACCGATATTGTCCAAAATTAGTTAGCATTTGTGAAAATTTTAAATCCTACTACTTTTTACACTCTGATGTACCCAATGGACCCCAAGCTCGTCCATGGTTTAACGCTGATTGTAGTTATGCTGAAGTACATAAACAGTTCGCGTACCAAGTTTGGGCAGATGCTCGACTACGCAAAGCTCCGAGTGCTCAGAATTTGAAGAAAGCTTTTAATAAGGCCGCCACGAAGTGCAAAAGCGTGTTTCGTAGGGCCAAGTTCGACCATGTGCGTCGCATAGGGGCCAAGCTTGCCTCTTGGATAATCCTTTTGGTTCCTGGCCAAAGCGGTGGAATCAAACTTTTGTCGTCCATCTTTGCCACCTCTGCTGAGGCCGGATGGCTCGCTGGCTCATATTGCGGAAGAGAAGGCGAATCTCTTTGCCTCAGTCTTTGCAGAGAGTTCGCGTCTGGATGCCGCAGGAAACCTACCACCTACTTTGCCTCAGGCTGGCTGCACTATGGCGCTAGTTTGCATACGCCAAAAAGAGGAACTCTGCGAAATCTGGACGTCAATAAAGCTAGCCGGCCAGATGGAATTTCAGCAATAGTCCTGCGTAACTGTGCGCCTGAGTTGTCTCCTGTTCTCACACGCCTGTACCGCATCTCACTCGAGACTAGTGTAGTTCCCAGGACGTGGAAGCTTACAAACATGCAACCTGTGCCACAAAAGGGAAGTAGAGGTGACCCTATCAACTATAGACCTATCTCAGTCACTTCCAGACTCTGCAAGACTATGGAACGTGTACTCAACAACCATCTCCTATCGTACCTTGAAGACAACGACCTCCTCAGTGATCACCAGTAAAGATTCCGATGAGGGCGATCTACTGGGGATCTTGTTGTGTATGCCTGTCACATATGGAGCAAGTCTATAAAAAAGCAAGGCGAAGCACGTGCAGTGTCTTTGGACATTTCTAAAGCCGTTGACAGGGTCTGGCACGCAAGCCTTTTAAGTAAGCTTCCCTCTTATGGGCTTCCCACTGATCTTTGCAATTGAATCTCGGATTTCTTGAGCGAACGTTCGGTTCGAGTGGTCTTAGAAAGCTACACTTCCGAACATATGGCGATAGATGCTTGAGTAGTTCCTCAGGGTTCCCTACTGTCTGCAACTCTCTTTCTGCTGCATATCAATGGTATGTTAATTCCAGGTACCTTTACATACGTAAAGATGATGGCAGCACAGTTGTAGATAGGTACTTAACCAATGCAAGGTCAGTGAAGAGGAAATCCAGTCTTGTCGAGAGTCCATGGTTAGCCGTTTAGATCGGAATTAGTGGAGACGAAGCTGCAGAGCCTTGAACACCGCCGTAAAGTTGCCTGCTTATCGGTATTTTACAGGATAAATCACGGAGAGTGTGCGATGGAATTACACGATTTAATTCAGCCTTCCGTTTTCAATCACCGGGGGACTATTCCACTTCCACCCCTATGTTGTGGATATTCCAAAGATTCGCACGAAGCGTTACGCTTCCACATTTATATGGCGAACGGCTATGGAGTGGAATTCCCAGCCTGCAGACTTGTTCCCTGAACGTTATAACTTGGGTCTTTTCAAGGCGAGAGTGAATAGGCATTATTTAGGTGTGCACGCTCCATCGTCGACCTAATCGTCACTTTCCATCAGGTGTGATGGAGGTCAAATGCGCACATAGATTTTATAAAAAAAAAAAACACTCCTTACTACTTAAAATAATTATCATGTTACAACACACACATATATAGATAGTGTTAAAAGTCATATTGGTATGTTCATGTTACAAGACATCCAAAATCCATTACATTATACAATATGTAATTATTATGTACGAGATATCTATTGCAAAAACAAATTTCAATATCCCTTTGTCTAGGCCCAGACAAGACAAAGCAGAAATTGCCAAATGTTCTAAAGATTCTACTAAGATTACGCTGTTTGTGTTTTTTTTCTTTACATCATTTCCCCTTATCTAATGGAAGTACACGTGTAAACATAGTAAAAGGTATAGACGTGAAGATAAACGCTAATTCCTAAAACATAAATTCAATATTTTATTTGTGACGTTGTGCCTTTTGTTTCAGAAGTTGATACAGATATTCAGATGAAAGCAATAAAGCTTGCAATCTATGTCGCCTTAGTGCTCACTCTGTTGCATGTAAAAATCACTTCAGAAATATGAAACCTCATTGTCGGATGAAACTCGGAAACAAACGCATGTGAGCTATCATCTAGATGTAGAAAAATAAACACTTGTATATGTGTGTACTATGCATTCCATTGTTGTTGTTTTTTCATCATACCAGGTGACAACACGTCTTACGCCTGGAGGTAAGCGACACGCCTCTCCATAACAGCTGCAGTGCCGTTCAGAGTTTTAAATCACAAAGATCTGAGAGCACTGCAAGTTGACAAGTCCCATGTACCTGTAATTTCACCTTAACACCCTTACCCATCAAAATCGGAACGCAGTAATGCTCACATTACTGCTTGGCAGCAGAAATAGGTAAGGTAGCAATACTTCCCTGGACAAACTCTTTCACAAGAAGCGCTCGCTACTGCTTATAAAATTCTTTTTATTTTTTAAAAGTACTAGAAACCTTTTTAAAATATGTTTATATTGTAGTAGGAGTAAAGCTCCATGTGAAAGAGTTCGTCCAGTGAAGTACTGCCACCTTACTTATTTCTGCCGCCAAGCAGTAATGCATTACTGTGTTCCGTTTTGAACGGTAAGAACGGTGCTGGTTAAATTACAGGCACATGGGACTTGTCAACTTATGTCTCAGGGTGCCGGGCGCAGTGGCAGTGCCCCTCAGATCTTTGCGATTTAAAGTTCTGAATGGCATTGCAACTGTTATGGACAGGTGTGTATCTTACTATCAGGCGCACGATTTGTTCGTCCCATCACTTGATATTATAAAAAAAATCAAGTGGACCAGTTGTTTGAATAAATGTGTTTACAGACGAAAAGGTTGTGGTTCTTTTGCAGACGCTTTGAAGCATTGCTACGCATGCATGGAACAGTTAGTGTTTTAACACAGAAGCGTTATTGGTTGATTATATTCAACATACCGTTAAGAACAAGTCACACCTCTAATTTGTTCCAAGAATAGTTGACCAGTTGAACAGTTGGAATACGATTATTTTATGGCTTTAACAACTGTGCAGCTATACAAACGATATGTTAGATAATAAACTAAGCGTATTTTTTATTTAAAATGCTTATGACTAATAAGGAATTTGCATGTTCAGACTATTTTGCTTAATGAGTAAAAATCAAATCATTTATTTCTTTGTAATAAATAGATTATAAAGGCGTTACATTAATGAATTTTGTATCACTGTACCCAACCTTACGGCACACAAATTTTTCATAGTTTTTAGGTAATTTTCATACAATTTTATTTGTTAATTTAATGCTGATAAGTTTGGTTAACTTAAAAAAAAGTTTAGCTTAGGTAAACTGCCTCCGTGGCCGAACGGTTACCATGCCGGACTGCCACGCGGAGATCTTCGGTTCGATTCACAGGCCGAGAGAAATATGTGTATGGCCAACATTTATTTCTCTCGTGAGTTTGGATGTTATTTATGATTGTCTATGTGTGTGTCCATGGCGCCCGCGACACAGGATTTCCCTAGTGCGGGGCTATGAGTGTGTTACGTTTACTTAACAATTCTACTAGGAAATCTTAGAGATTATATTATGATGTCAAACATTTTTAAATAATAACGAAAAAAAAGGTGAAGAGAACCAGTGCAAACACAGGCACACGAGACTTCGGAGCTTATACAACACAGCCGGTAATGCAATTGCGATCATGGTGTCGCAACTAACAATAGCAGTGGTAACGACTTTTCATCAGGTAGACCGTCAACACTGTTTGTTGGTTTCTACTATTAAAAAAAATTATACAAGATGGCAAAATCGATAGAATCGCCGAGACTTGCGACGTTGCGAACGGCCGTGTGACCCAATTACTGCTAAAGCCGTCTTGTCTGAATGCCATCTAAATCTCATATTTCGATTTATCTGAATTTTATTTTCTTAACGAGGAAAAATGCTCCTTCGTAAATTTCGAAATATTGTTCTATAACAAAATTTATAACACTGATCTGCTGCTTTATGGTAGTCGGTTTAGTCATTTAAACTTGAGTTATGGTGTTGTATTAATAGTTATTCTTTATATCGTTGGCATGAAAGATAGTTATAGTGTTACCGTCTTCAGACTCCAAAAACATAAGATTAATCTAAACTAAAATCAGATATCTACAATCAGTTTCGAAAGGACAATGCCTATTTTAGACTCGCAAATTTTGAAATCACGACTGTCTAAAATGGACATAACCATTTCAAAATACAAATTCTAATATTATTTTCATTTCAGTTTTGAGATAAGTTGGAAGATACGATTTTTAAAAAAAAACGTCAGAATATCAGACACTGCAAATTACTCGTTTTTGAACGAAGCACAACTTATATTTTCACACAGTCTCGTTTAGACTTGCCATAATTTCCATCGTTGAGATAATGAACGAAAATTACAGGAGTTGTCCAAATTTATTTTTTATTCTTTATTTATTCGACTCGTCCGTAGAACAAAGATCTACGTGCAAGACTATTTATTCTCAGGACATAGTACATTTCGTTCGTTCTTCTAAACTGTGGATATCAGATCGACTGTTGTTCGATTTTACATATCCGAAATGAAATTAGGCATATAAATTCTCAAAACACCTTTACATAGGCTTTAGTTTGAATAAGGAAATTATGTATTTATTCTCCTTTCGCCATATAATCACATCGGACTCTGTTCTTCGGATGAGTCGTATTACGCATGGCTATAAAGCCATCAGCTTAAAAAAATAAAAATTAAGAAACTTAAAAGGCTTGAACAGTAAAGGTTTTGTCCCAAAGTTGGAATAAGCAACAACTTTGCCTTTTAATACGGACACGGATAAGTCTTCCTTAACGTGAACTTGACTCTCAACTTCAAAGTTGTCAGAAAGCTTTTAATTGTCTCGACGTTGGTGAAATCATGTCAAGTATAAACGAGACTCAAAATGAAAAAGTTTTACTACTTTAATGCTCACATTACTGCTTGGCGGCAGAAATAGGTAAGGTGGCATTACTTCCCTGGACGAACTCTTTCACAAGGAGCTCTACTGCTACTAAAGATCAAAGAAATCGCATATGATCCGATGATACACACACTGGTACATTTACACTACCACTAATACTTTCACCTCTTCTCTTCTCGCTGTTCATAAACGAGCTCACTAAATTAATTTCTCCTCCATTCCATTTATACGCAGATGACTTGCAAATATATAGACATTTTGATGTAGCCAATACCCTATCTGCCATTGAAACTATTAATAAGGATCTTTTTGTGGTGAAGTCTTGGGCTGATTCGTTTGGTCTGCTTGTAAACCCGACGAAATCACACTTTACTGCAGGTTGGATTTTGTTAATCTCCCCAAGGTTTCATATGATGGAGTGAGTCTTGCATATGCGGAAAATACAAAGGACCTGGATTTGATAATTGACCATACTGTCCTGGAGACCACAGGTAAATGAGGTAAGTCCACGCTTGCACTTTTCCTATCATTCTCTAAAGCGGCTTCAATTCTTCTTACCGTTCAACATCAAAGTTATGCTTGCACAGTCTTTACAACTCCCTCTTCTCGACTATGCCGATGTTTGTTATTTGGATGCTACTGAGGAGCTGCTTAACAAACTGGAGCGCTTACAAAATCTGGCAATCCGTTTCATTTTCGGTTTACATAAATATGACATGCGTCTCAGAGTTTCGGACTAAGTTGAAATGGCTCCTAATACGACTTCGCCGAGATATGCACGTTCTTTGTCTTCTTTATAAAATCCTACATTACCCCCAGCTTCCTCATTATTTGTGTACCAGTTTTTCTCCCTTAGCCCCTAGTTCCCGCCCAAAATGTACCTGTGACACTAGGACACTATTATATCCCCAATCCAACTCCAAGTTCTTCCACAATTCTTTTACGGTTGGTGCATCTCGTATGTGGAAGAAACTGCCTGCTGACATTCGTGACGGTCCATCGGTGGCATCTTTCAAACACAAATTAAAAGGGCACTTTCTGTCGAACGAGTTAGTTAGTCAATCGGTAACATATGTATATATAAACTAGTAATTTGTTATTATAATACATATTGTGCTTATGTATGTATTTACGTATATAAAGTTCATGTATATATTACGATCATTTATATATTTTTAGTCACATTTAAATTTAAATTTTATTGTACAACAATTAGTCCCGCAGACTTTTTCTTTTTTTTCAGACTTTTTACACCACGGCTAGGGTTGGCTGGAAGAAATCTCTTCTAGAGATAAGCTCACATTTGTATATGTCCTTTGTAAGGTGTGTTTTATGTATCTTTTCTATGTGCAATAAAGAATTATATAATATTGTCCCCAAGATAATTCAGTGATTATTTTTCAATAGTCTGGTCGGTTATTAAACCATCAACATCCAAATGGACAACTAACAGACAATGCGTTAGTAGGATCAGTTGGTACACAAAGCATTATCATGGCCGCATCAGGCGTTTCTACTGCTGCTGAAAATATACATATTCAAATACTGTGAAATTTTGAGCACATCAAGAGACATGTTGTGATAATGCTGTAACAGGTGATACAGTCACATAATGTACAATGTTATAATGTTTGCCAAAACATTTCTTTTCAATTGCATTGCATTATGTACCACTCTCACTCATGCTTTGAGTCATGTAGATAATGTCGTGGTGTAAAGGTGATATTAATAAGATAACAACAATACGGCAATGATTAATCGATATTATACCTCTAATTTTTTTTTAACCTTGTCAAATACATTGATAACTCCGTAAAACGGAAAGACCAATAGTAGGCGTCTAAGCCACACTGTCAGATCTTAGATTTTAATTGTTCTTTAATTATTTAATTTAAAAGCAAAGCCAAACCTTCAATATCAAACATATTATAAGGCAAATTGACAGATCTATGTAAATGAAAGAGTTCGTCCAGGGAAGTACCTTAACCTTACCTATTTCTGCCGCCAAGCAGTAATGTCAGCATTATTGTATTCCGGTTTTAAAGGGTAGGGCTAAGGGAAATTACAAGCACATGAGACTTATCAACTTATGTCTCAGGGTGACGGACGCAGTGGCAGTGCTCCTTAGATCTTTGCGATTTAAAGCTCTGAGTGGTACTGCAACTGTCATGGACAGGCGTGTGGTTTACCATCAGGCGCACGACTTGTTCGTCCCGTCATTTGATATGATAAAAAAAATCCACGGACTTTTGAGGTCGGTTTTTTATTATAAAAAAGTTACTTAAGATAAGTCCGAATTTTTCTTCAAGTCAGAGTGCTCTAAGAGTGGTGTTAATAAAATCATAAATAGGGATGAAATTTTCTGGGCAAGCTAAAATGTTCTGTAATGAAGGCGAGATAGGCAGATATATTTTCAAGAGCCGGTCTATTATTAGCAGTCACTGAATGTTGAATGTAAGGCATGAAAAGAAAATATGTTCTAATGTTTGGTCTTCTTGAGTTGTGCACTCAGTGCAAACTGGAGAAAAGTAATTATGCTCAAAAGATGCAAGTGAGCTTTGAATCTGCATTGTCCAAATCTCTGTCTATTTATCTGGGAATAGATTTTTCTTTGCAGGTAATCGGAAAGACCAAATATTCTAGATGTCAAATAACATTGACAGTTGTCAAATAAGTTTGAAAGTTACGCGCCACTTTCCGTTCGCGCTGTTCAACGAATGAAGTGTGTGTGCTTCAATTTCTTTTTGTACCCGTATTGGTAGATGCTAATTGGTAAATGGTATCCCAAGTGAAATGATACATTGTTGTAAATTATTTAGTTTCACAGATCATGTTTATTTCATTCAAATAAAAGAGCATATATTTTTAGTCCTTTCAATACGCTTCCATACATCATCCTCGTACTTTCTCAAACACATCCCAAAGCACAAAGTTAACTGAAAAGCAAAAATGTACAAATTTCTGATTTCACATCACATTTCCTTCATGTTCAGACACTGGCTTTTACCTATTCTTAATGTAAAGCATCCAAATTAACAACCTTGATAAGAAATTAAAAATAAATAGAAAGTTTTGTCATCCTCCGAATAATCATTCTTTATAAGATACGAGTTTGAGAAAGTAAGGCATCGATATGGCGAGTTGAAAGTTGACAAATAGTAGGAGTTTTAAAACAACAGACCAAAATAACAGAAACAGAAGCTCCGAAATTACGTCAGTTATAGCAAAGATTTGCGGTTTACAGAACAACATTTCAACTTGTGTAGTCTGCAACCGCGTTTGCGTAATTTCTCTGCAAGACCCTTTTGTGAAATTGCTAGGGGGAGTTAACGTATTCCAGTAGCATTAATTAGAAAGTAATTAAACGTAGACTTTAATAAGCGACTGGTAAAATTAAAGGGCTTAACTATTATTTGTGAAACTTGCTTAATTTAGAGGTTCATTTCTATATTAGAAACTGCTTGTTGGTCGTGCAAGAAGTCTACAACAACGCTCTCATGTTGGTGAAATAATCATCACTGTTAAGTCATGGAAAAAATAAATAGGCCAAGTTGACCAAAATTTTTGTAAATAGTTAACACTGTCACGTCCACGTGAATTTTATTGTAGAAATAAGGTACATGAAGGTAAGTGCATGAAGGGTAAAAAACAGGTGAAGTAAAGGCGTAGAGGCTGTGTAACAAAACAATGATATAAAAACAGGTACAATCGTATAAAAACACTCCCTACATAACTTATGTACAGGTTATGGTACAAAAAGACTTTCCTAAAAAGGGCCTGTAATTTCTAGAAATACCATGCTTTATAAGAAGTTCGGTTACATGATTTTCAATGGTACTGCAAATATAATACTTTACAAGACGTTAGGTTACATGTGTTTAATGGGTTAGAATTTTATGGGAAGTCGAGCATGTGAGCTCGCTATGGAAATTTAGTTCAAAATTTCAAAGTAGGTGGTTTTAGACCAGAGAAAAGGGTGATGAAAAGGTGGGATGACGATGCAAGAGGTTGCATCGTCACAACACGACGGAAAAGTCAAAGCTGAAAATCAAATAATTGAGCCTCAGCAGACAAAACTCGATGCAACCTCATTTATTTCATCAAATGTACGTGAGGAAAATTTCAATACGATATATTTCGCCATAAGATTTCTTATAAAATATCAAAAGTAGGTCGCATCAAACGCAGATGCACGATGTGGCTTTATCCTTTGCGGTTACAACAAGGTTGCGTTGCTGAGAGCTGCATAGGAATATTGCTAAACCCTTTTAGCTAGATTGTTATGGAACACTGCACTTCTCTAAGAAGCAGCTAATAATGATAATATACTCTTTTAGATAATATTAAACGTGTTTGGCACTGTCTTGTATATCAAGCTTTTGTTTCGATTAATTATGAAAAATTATATTTGAATTTGAAGCTAGTGTTAGTTAAGTTTCGCTGCCATTTTTATTTAAATCGTGAAATCTCGTTTTTTGCCGAAAATTTGCGAATACAACGCTGACCATGTTTATAGCTGCTATGTATATAAAAAGGTGGTCTAGTAATCAATCAAAACCACTCAATGAGATTTTTAATTGCACAACAATAAAACAGTTAGTAAAGGCACCAAGTTTACAGAAGCTAGGCAAGTAATGACGGCAAACCTGAAACAAGTACGTATTTTCACCCTACAATACAGGCAAAAGGACGCGAGTTAGTCCCGTTAAAGCACTTCCACGTCGCATGTCCAAGCGGAATTCTGTAGCGATTTAATGTTTTCTACTTTGTATCGAGTAGCAAGGGTACCATGATTTGTGGAAGACACGTAAGGGTAAGTGTACAAAGCACCTTATTCAAGTGAATATCGAGAATGAGTTTCTAGATTCGAGCAAGTATTGCAGTTTAGAGTTTAATTTACGGTGCCGTGCACGTTTCTTTAATAAAGTCGAAGAGAATTTCCGAGATTTTGTTTTGTTTAAATTTAGAGAATAAAATTATTTGTAGTGAAACTATTTATTCGCATATTTCCTATGTGTAACAATCGCGAAAACCTAAAAACTCGATTTACAGTGCAGACACTTTTCGATTTCTAAACCATACGAGGGGTAAGGAATTACTGTCAACTCGTAATAACTTTTAAACACACCCCGTCATTATTAACGACCTTAACAACAAATATTACGAATGTTATCGATTACGCAATAAGATCGATCAAAAACATTGAATAGAATGAAATAAATTACTTCAAGGCCCATAACAAAACAAAGCTAGGTGACTTCCGATTCCCACAGAATACTAAATCAGTATTAAACTTAACAAGCCATTTATTTTAACCTTAGGCCAAACTTCCTCATGAGATTAACTGAATATTTGTTTGGCCTAGAATAGGTACTATAGCACATAAAGGTGGTTCCCAGCACTGCGTCTCCACCGAAAGTGCACAGTAATTCACAACGGAAATGTACGACGCTATTAAAGGTCGTATTCTAGAACTCTATTCACTACTCAAGGCAGGATTGCACTGGCAACACAAGCACCGGAAATACGACCCTAATGGCAGGGACTTGAGTATGATTTCGAGTGCTTTAAACCATACTCAAATCCTGACTTGAGCATTGAGTAGAGTTTTAGAATACGACTCTCAGAATCGATACTAATTAATTAATTTTTTTCCCGTACTAACACGGTTCATTTTGCTTGAGTCCAGCGGCACACTGGCTTTATTTCAGAATTTATTGTTTTACGAACGAAATTAAAGCCATTTGAAATATATATATATATCGTATACTATACGTGTTGTATTTGGTTCAGTTGATATTTAAAAAAAACATTGGTACATGTAAAGTACGTAAAAACGTATTGAAAACAGCGGCTTTCTTGTAAAATTTCGAAGTAAGTTTGTGTTTTTCTTCTATCATGAAAATTTTTAGGAATCGTGTTTTCACACCGTATAGGAATCAGTGAATATCCTCACTTTGGCTATATATTTTTTCCAAAGTTATTAGTTCAACACTTTCACTGTTATGCGGAATCAACCAAAGTCATTTGAGGTTGTATAGACTATTAACGTCGTGTGATTAACAACTTTGTCGTGACGTTACTGGTGGTGACGACGTTGCAGATGTGGCTGTCCTCGAAACTCCACCTTACGGAAGGCAGATGAGTGTAACACAAAGGTCGTTCAAGTATATGTAAACGCATTCTAGATACCGTTTAGGTAATAATGGTTAACACCTAACAAGATGGCACTGTAATGTAGGTTATGATTAGATAAACATCTTTATTTGTTTAGGGCTTAATTTGTTTAAATAATAGTTATCAAGTCTGTCGCTAGAACCTAAATTTAACCTTGAATAGTAAATATGCATAACAGTTACAGTACAAGACATATATAGGCAGAAATTACATATATAAATCTGCAGTAAAGATTTGCCATAGCAAATTGAAACAAACAAAACAAAGTTAATAATGTGAATAAAGATCAGAACATGTCGTTTATCGGAGTGACACAAGATTGTTTTCTTTATTTACATATAATAAAATTTCCCTTTTGACAACCAGCCCTAACTTTTCATCTAAAAACTGGAGATACCAATTTGATACTTCATAAATTAACCTGTGAACGTGTGTTTTTTTAAGATATCAAGTGACGGGACGATCAAGTCGTAGCAGCATAACAGTTGTAGTGCCACTCAGAGCTTCAAATCGCGAAGATCAAAGGGGCACTCCCACTGCGTGCATCACCCTGAGACATAAGTTGACAAGTCCCATATGCCTGTAATTTTACCAGTACCCTTACCTTCAAAACCGGAACGCAGTAATGCTCACATTACAGTTTGGCGGCAAAAATAGGTAAGGTGGCAGTACTTTCCTGGACAAACTCTTTCACGAGGAGCTCTATTGCTACTAAAAGTGTGTTTGTGCAATATACAAAAATTTTACCACGTTGTTATAGTTTTTGAGTCTTTTCATATTATGCTTTATAATCCATGGTGTCATAAAATCAACTCACAAGCCTAAGTCGAGTGTCAATATCATATTTCATCCTCGTTATTTCAGTATCGTAAATAGATAATTCTTGTCACCAAAATTACACTTCAAGGCTTCGTAAACCGAGTTCAGTATTGTCAACTGACTTCAGTGTTATGAGACGACTAGCACCTTGATTGGCGACCTCGGAAGTTTAACGGTTTGCGATATGAGCTCTGACTAAGGCGGTCCCGAGTTAGGTTCCGGATAGTAGCAATTTTGAAATTAACGTTTGAAATTGATTCTAGAGTGTTTTGTAGACTGAATTATGTTGTTCTGGTACTTATGCGACAGAGAATTCCGTAGTTCGAGATCAGGTAGTTGGTGAGAATGTCTAGCACATTCAATTAATTTAATTTGTTTTAAAGGATTTAAATTTATCTGAAGACAATTAATTATGATGACGTCATCCTTGTGTGGTTTCCAATAACTAATAGAATCTTACACGTTTCACAGAAACGTTAAAGGCACAGAACATTAGTAGAGAAGATTCCTTCACTAGACAGTTCGAAAAACTATCTTCCTTCTTACTTTGCCTATTTCTGCCGTCAAGCAGTAATGTAAGCATTAATGCGTTCCGGTTTTGAAGGGTAAGGGTTGTGGTGAAAATACAGACACTTGGGATTTGTCAACTTATGTCTCAGGTTGACGGACGCAGTGGCATGCCCCTGAGATCTTTGCGGTTTAAAACTCCAAGTGGCACTGCAACTGTTATGGACAGGCGTCTTACTTAACATCAGGCGCACAACTTGTTCGTCCTGTCACTTGAAATTATAAAAAAACCCAATACAAAATAAAATTTCGTTGAATGAAAGTCAAAAAGAATCCTATACATATGTATACAAGGTTATGTGCGTTTGAAAAATACTAACAACCTCCCAGGACATTACAACATCATAAACAACATCTTTTGTTCCATGACGTTTCACAAAACATAATAAATGGACCAAACATAAACTCTTAAGTTATTGTTGTACTTTCTGGCACTTTTTACATCTGTATCTGTATGTGTGTAAGGTAGTAATTTCAAACGTGCAAGCGTCCTATCTGTCAACCCCAACCCACGCTCCTGCGTTTTGCATGGAGTTATCACTGTTTAGAGCGATCAATTTAAATATATTTTAATTTTTGTATGAAAGAAAAATGTGATGAATGAATGAATGAATGATAAGTCATGGAACAAAAGTTGTTGCTTATGATGTTAGTAAATACAGTCCTGAGAGGTTATTAGTATGTTACAAATAACCCTGCATGTACGATATTGCATTAAACAGTTAAAAATTACGCACACAATTAAGATGTTTGGCTTCTGTAACCATCGAGACAATCGTCTCGACATCATCGATAAGCAATTACAACATACGCAGCGCGTGCTTATTGTTATTAGTGTACGACCGCCTCGCTACCCGACTCAATATTAGCGATGCGGGACATTGAATGTTACTAATAGTTACTAATACTAATCATTCGAATGGGCAAATCATTCGCCTAAGTGGAATCCAAGCACAATCATTCCACTTGAGTCGAATGATTAACAATGCCGAGTGCCCTGCCATTCGGTCAGGTGCACTAGTTGAATGATTATAATATCGGAACACCTCATTCATCTTGTCCCCGTTACATTTACAGTATTTTACCATATGTCAGAGAGGGCTAGGTGATTACGAGCAGAAGTGCTCTATGGAATCTGTGGATTAGTACTAGTAATTAGTAATGAATGATCATTCAAAACATTCGAATACGAAAATTAGTAAGTTACTAATTTGACATTCGAATGACATGATTATCGAATATTAACGAGTCGAATATCGAAAACATTCACAACCTCAAATCAAACGCGCATCGCTACTGAATAAGTCTAATCTGTCGGGTGGAGACCTGCACTGCCCGGTGCTATATACGAGTATATGCCTTTACGTGCTGCCTTTGTTATCATAACCAGGGATCGGAATAGGTAGTTTTTTTACCTAAACTTCGAGGAACATAGACAGAAAATGGAGACTGCCTTAGGACAATATTTTTTAGGTCCTGGACATGTTCGGGATTCGGGAAATCACTTAAGTACATTAAAAATTGACGTAATTGGGGACAGGCAGGTACACTATATTTATCTTAACTTTGCGACACAGTGGGTCGGATCTGCAATATTGTGGACATTGGATTCTTTTCACGATACCTCTTTTAAAAAATGCCAATCGAGAGATCCTATTGTCCTATTTAAATATTGTCACATCACATTATGCCATAAATCTATCATAGTAGGAAAAAAATAAAATGTGTGTTTTTTTGTATGGGACCATACTTTTAGTGCCCCATCGGTACGAAGTTTTAGTCGATCCAATTTTGGAATCACTACACTGGCATTTTTTTAAAGAGGTATCGTGAAAAAGAATCCAATATCGCAGATCCGATCCATTGTGCGTAGCAAAGTTAAGATAAGTATAGTGTACCTACCTGTCCCCAATTACGTCAATTTTTAATATCCTTAAGTGATTTCCCGAATCCAGAAAAAGCTTGGACCTAAAAAATATTGTCGTAAGGCAGTCTCCACTTTCTGTCTATGTTCTTCGAAAAAACTCTGCCTATTCCGATCCCTAATCATAACTGACGTAATCGATATATTTTGCAAAATTGAGCTATTAACATATCTGGAATCAGCGAAACGTGATCTACAACCCCCTCTAATCGGTTTTTAAATATTTTATTTAGTTTCAGTTTTATTGTTAAGCAAAATCAGCGTAATTGATAATTTTCACAGAAAGAAAACTTTAGGTACCAATATTTCGAACGTTACCAAAACGCTAATGCATTAGTTAAGACAATCCCATATCTTTCTACATTACTTTTGATTATAGTGACCCTCATACGAGAAGGGTACCATGACCTACGCGATGCCCGCGCATGGACCATCTAAGTCAGGTCCTAGTTACGACAGTTTAACAGCAGTAGAACTCCTTGTGTAAGAATTCGTTCAGGGAAGTACTGCTACCTTACCTATTTTTGCCGCCAAGCAGTAATATGATGCGCATTACCGTGTTCCGGTTTTGAAGGGCAAGGGTGCTGGTGAAATTACAGGCACGTGGGACTTGTCAATTTATATCTCAAGGTGACGGGCGCACTGGGAGTGCCCCTCAGATCTTTGCTATTTAAAGTTTTGAGTGGCGCTGCAACTGTTGTGGACAGGCGTAACTCTTACCACCAGGCGCACGACTTGTTCGTCCTCACTTGATATAAAAAAAAGACATGGCGAGCAGCGTAGTACTACATATTAAGTTCGCCAGATGTGAAAAAAGTCCAGTTAACTGAAGTAGATTTACTGTCATCGCCAAACCGTTTGCAAAGTGTGGCGATTGTGTTAATTCCAGCAATGAACTACTAAGCCGATGTAGTAGAGTATCAACAAAATTAGTTTATGTTAATTAAAGTAATATAAGTGTAATATATAATAATAATATTAGTTATAGTTATTGACAATAATTTCAATGAAATAGATCCGTTTGTAGATAAAAACTATTCATTTAAGCTCCAAATATTATACGCAATACGTAGGTAATTAATCTGTATTATCATGATCATAATATTGTTAGCAGAATTTTTATATGTATGCAATAAATCACACATGAAACCAAATACTATCGTAACACAAAAATGATGAAATTGAGAAAACACGATTTGAAAATTCAAAAAAGAATACTTAATGAATCTTATTTCGAATAATGGTATTATTCTTAATTATACATTATAGTGATTCATCCAATTATAAACGAGAATATAAATTTATTAGTTCCATTCAGTAATGTTTTGAACATCCAAATCGTGTTTTCACTATTCTATATTCTATAGTTTTGAGTTACGACTGTATTTCGTGTTATGTGCGACGTACGTATAATATATTAATTAATATTGTTTTATTTATTATGTGTGCACACCTCACAGTATTTGATGAGCACATTTCGCTCTCGTGTATTTGAGAATAAATTAATATACGTATGATACTGGCACACAATACACAAAAGTTTTCGGTTAAAGTACGTTTAAATTTAGAATCAGGGAATATGTGGCCGCACGGAGACTATCTTAATGAATCTCATCGTATATTGAAGCAGCGAGCGTTTAGTTTACACGATGCTGCTTGAATGATAATGATTAAATTCCAAAGTCATTAAGGACAGGAATACACTTTAATGACGCCCCTCCGATATAAGGACTGCCAAGGGCAATGGACTTATCAGGCGAGTGGTGTTTTTAGTTGTTAATTACTTTTGTATTATTATTGAAAATTGCCTGATTACGTTGAAATGGATTTTAGAACGAAGAGATGACTCATTTGACAAATTGATGTATTGTAAATAAAATGTCCACAAAATGCACATAAGCGAAAAATGTCTATTAATTAAATACCTAAACATTTTTTGAAAGTGCTCAAATTGGTTCGTCGTCCGCTTCAATTTAGGGAACAAAAGAAAAAAAAGAAAGCATTCGTGTCTGTCAACTGCTACAAAAATAAAGCAAGGAACTCAAAACCGTTCAGAAACCAGTCACGCATCACTCCCGGGACCGGTTGGGACACATATACAATTCACCACACAGATCAGGGTACAAAGTTCTAAAGAGAACCATATTACAAATAATATAAAATGACACGATTTGTGTGGTGCACTCTACGCATTGTAAACTCGCTCTATATAGGCTGGTTTATTTATACCTGCCCCGTCTACAGGTGTTTCTTTCGAGGTCGCTAGACATCCTCTGCGATAGGGTGTGTGATCTTTTTAATGTCAAAAGAGAGGGGTGGGGTACTCAAAAACCAAGTTTTTTTGTCTATGGTGTTGTGAACATGTGTTTCGTCGTCAGGTAGTTTTTTTTTATAATTTCGTGTTGTTTACTGATTTCTGATGGCGCTTATATATTGTTAGTAGACTAAACTGTAATGTCTATGGAGCAGGTAAGTTTGCAAAGTCTATTCTGTTTACCGGTTTAGAATGTTACTTGTGACAGACAAAATTGCAAGTAATTTTCTCCTGCTCTTCCTAGAAAGGAGTACCCGGCGAAAAGCGCAAAATTATTAGTCACTCGGTTAGTAAGATTAGCTTCAATGTCCCAACGTTCGCGTGACTGACAACACCGCAGAGTTGCAGCGACAAAACGCTAGCGTCGGAAATAGCTGACATTGGTTTTAGTCGGCTAGTCAAACTGCCTGGCTAAATAGCTAAACATCGCCGTTAAAGATATTGTTCGGCATTCAAAAAGCGAAACAGTTTACAGACCAAAAAATCCGCCATTACGAACGTATTCATATCGAAATTCGAAAAGGTTTATTATAGCGACAGCATGTAAAATCAGGGATAGCTTTCGGTTTTTTTTTTTCATTCGTCTCAATATTTAGAGCAACACTTGGAGCATTAAATTAAAATTACAAAACTGTCTTTATTGTACCAAGAATTATAATCAGTTAAGGCCCACTGAGCATTCGGCGTGCATGAAATTAACGCTTCTGTGCTAACTACTTTTTTCTTAAACTAGAACGTACAAGATATGTTATTTTGCATTACGATCACGTTCACGAAAATAAGCCAAAAGTGCAACGCACTCGCGGCTTTCTATAAAAAAGTAGTCAATTAGGACTTTAATGGATATATGTCTGCAAACAGGTTGTGGAAAGTACCGCTAAAGTTGCCAAAAAAGCAACTAATGACTTCTACAGTCGCTGGTTAGTTTTATCTTGAAATTTATGTTCGCTGAAACAATAGGAGAATATTTTTACGTTGAGAGAATGTACGGTTGAGCATACCGTTAACGCATGCGTGGTAACCATCAGTTTGCAATGAAACACTATCTTATCGAAACTAGAGATACGCTGGTGGCGCGTTTTAATTTCATCTAGGTCTAACCTGGATAAAGAAATGAGTAACTGTTTCTAATCACGCAAGCTAAATTATGTGCATTTTTCAATTTAATTTTTGACATGTTTACTAGGCATGGATGTGTTCTGTACAGCCAGCTAGACGCGTAAAGCAATATACATCCCATTCCTAATATTCTGTCTTACCAGGTCAGGGTTAATTAAACAACTTCGCTTAGAAAATGTTAAAAATTTAACACATAATTAGTAGAAACAACTTCGTAAATGGCAACACTGCTGGAAACTTTAACGATCTTTATGGCCCTACAGTTTATTACTATGTATTGTGGGCACTGAATGAGAGGTCCCGGGATCGATTCGCGGTAGAACCAAATTGGGAAATGAACTTTTCTAACTTGGTTCTGGGCAGTGCCACCGGATGAATTCCGTTGTAAGTTTAGTTGTATAGCTAACGTCTCAGTCTAGCATTAATATAAAATTTACCACAAGCATATGCATGATTTTACGTGCATGTTAACAAAACATTACCGTCACCATTTATTTTATATGAAAATGAGAATGATAAACATGAACGCAAAGCAAACATTATTTCGGTAAATGGTTATTAATAATTCATAAAAAGAGATCACGATCAGATGTTTATATTATAATCATTTATATTTAAATGTTAACGATTTTATTGTACAATACGATCCCGCAGACTTTCTTTCTTCAAGGGTTGGCTAGATCTATATCTTTTAGAGATAAACTCACCATCGTATATCGCCCTTATACTGAGAAAAACAATTATTTCACAAAATATCGATCTTGAAATAAATGCAATTGAAATTTCAACGACGATTTTTTCTTGGGCATACCATGGTCATCCTACGTAAATTTGTAACTGTGATTCCACATTTTATATTTTACCGAAATTTGAAAATGTATGCATTTTACATATACAATTTTGTCGCGTTATCCTAACTTAAGTCATTTTCTGTTAAAATTCCAGATAATTGGTTTTCGCAGTATAACGACGATATGTCCTTTGTAACAAGTTTTCTCTTTGTGCAATAAAGAATTTCATAACTGCGTAATTATAAAAATCTTGTTAACAGCTTTTACTCTCTTAAAATTAAAACAATTGAAGGACTAAAAGTTTCGAGACTTTCGCGATCACTTTCACGAGTATATTAAATAAATAATACAAAAAGGCGTACCTTTAATTATCATAATGCACTTAAAGAATATTTTGAAACACAAAGTATGTATTGATGCTATATATTTCATAGACATCATTTATGTTATCGTTCAATTAGATATTGTTATCGTCGTGATATGAATGGCGGCACGATGGTGTACAAACCACGGTTTTGGAACAATGAGTCTTTAATAACAGGTGATATAATAGGATTTGTTTGAGATCTTAAAACAGATCGACCGTGGCAAGGCGAACGGTCGTGAAAAAACTTGTCTCATAAGAATGATTTGACACAAGTCTTGGAAACGTAGTAAAGTTGATTTATATATAGTCTATAGCGTTTAAAACTTAGAAGGGACTAAATAATTATCGAGCACTTTACTTACATTTTATCGATAAACGTGTCAAGACCTAACAGCACGTTTATACTGTAAGAGTTTGTAAGAAACGACTAAAATAACTGACGCGATTTTTTTTTTATATTATATCGCTTTAAGAAACTCTACGAGCAAAAAATAATTGTAAGAAATTTTGAAAGGCAGTAATAACTGGGTAATAAAGCATAAAAAAAAACAAACATTTCAATTGTTTGTTGTTGTAGAACTTCATTAACTTTTTGTATGTTTCTGACATAGACGTCATATTTACCGTTGAAAAGTGCCAGTCGCTTCATCGAGTTGTAGGTCACGTTGTTTTCGCAGTGAGCGGTGAAGGTTTCAGTTTTTGCGGTATTTTTTAGATCGAAATATCGCGATGACATTGGTTCACTGTGTAACTGTGAATTTTTGCTAATAAGTATAAAATTACTAGTCACTGCTTTGCAGTAGCAGTGACTAGTAGTATAATAGTAGCAGTAGAGCTCGTTGTGAAAGAGTTCGTCCAGGGAAGTATTTCTACCTTATCTATTTCTGCCGCCAAGCAGTAATGTCAGCATTATTGTGTTCCGGTTTTGAAGGGTAAGGGTGCTGGTGAAATTAGACATGGGACTTGTCAACTTATGTCTCAGGGTGACGGGCGCATTGGGGGTGCCTTCAGATCTTTGCGATTTAAAGCTCTGAGTGGCACTGCAACTGTTATGGACAGGCGTGGCAGCTTACCATCACGCGCATGACTTGTTCGTCTCGTCACTTGTTATCATATTAAAAAAAGGTGATTTGTAGAGACCTATAAAATAAATCTTTTACGAAATAATTGTTCACAAGCGCTTTATTATAAAAAAAATATATTATAATTTAGATTTTAAGCTGCCATCAGTAATTACAAAATCGAGCGTAAATTAATCTCTTAGGGTCGTATTCCAGAACTCTACTCAATGCTCAAGTCAGGATTTGAGTATGGTTTAAAGCACTCGAAATCATACTCAAGTCCCTTCCATTAGGATCGTATTTCCAGTGCTTGTGTTTCCAGTGCAATCCTGACTTGAGCAGACTTGAAAATGATTTGAAGCACTGGAAATACGACCCTAATGGCAAGGACTTGAGTATGATTTTCAGTGCTTTAAATCACACTCAAGTCCTGACTTGAGCATTGAGTAGAGTTCTGGAATACGACTCTAAGGGTCGTATTCTAGAACTCTACTCAATGCTCAAGTTAGGATTTGAGTATGGTTTAAAGCACTTGATATCATACTCAAGTCCCTGCCATTAGGGTCGTATTGCCAGTGCTTGTGTTTCCAGTGCAATCCTGACTTGAGCATTGAATAGAGTTCTAGAATACGACCCTGAGGGTCGTATTCCAGAACTCTACTCATTGCTCAGGTCAGGATTTGAGTATGATTTCAAGCACTGGAAATATGACCCTAAACGCCAGGACTTGAGTATAATTTCTAGTGCTTTAAATCGTACTCAAGTCCTGACTTGAGCATTGAGTAGAGTTCTGGAACACGACCATCAGAGTCGTATTCTAGAACTCTACTCTATACTCAAGTCAGGACTTGAGTATTGCAGTGAGCACTGAAAATCATACTCGAGTCCTTGCCATTAGGGTCGTATTTCCAGTGCTTGAAATCATACTCAAGTCTGCTCAAATCCTGACTTGAGCATTGAGTAGAGTTCTAGAATACGACCCTAAGTCTCAAAACATTCGTAAACTTTTAGTTTCGACAAAAATCGGACACTAATACAGAGTGGATACGAACGTATGACGTAAATTATAAATAACCGCGTTAATATCACATGGCGAGACTCCCAGTTAGTGAATCGGGCGGTTTTATAAATAAACCCCGGCGTCGACGAGGAACGAAGATAACGATAGTGCTAGTGAACAAAATACTTGTATCAAGAATCGTAATACGTCATAATAAGATTTACGCTACAAAAGTCTCGTGTTGATTTTATCGTATGATTCCTTTAATAATGCTTGAGATTAGGTTTTGATGACGCAAAGCAATAAAACAGAATTTAAAACGAATCAAGTCCGCATTGGTAAGCAAAGATACCAATATTACATAAAAATATAATTTCGTCGAAATGAAAATGTTGTCTCAAGATTCGCAAGTTTGTAAGGACATTCCATAATACAGGATGTTTCGTTCTCTTTTCAGGGTGTGACAAATAACCCTACAAACATCCCCTCGGGTGTGGCCGGCCAGCTGATCTCAACGCCCTACAGCACGCAATGCACTGTTTACACAGAACGACAGCAACGCTTACTTACTTACTCTACCTATATTGATTTTATCCGACGTTTCAACTCGGCACCTTGCATACCTGTTCCAATTTCACAAACACTTTGATAGTATGCGCTTCAACAACACCTGACACTGTGTTTATGAAATTATAAAGTACGAGAGTGAGATTGAAAACTGAACGAAAAGCAAAAAATACTAACCTTGATTCCGGAGCGACCCTGCTGCTTCAAAAGCACGTTCTCCGGCTTCATATCGCAGTGAATTATCCGATTTTTGTTCAGCGCGTGCAGGCACTGCAGCAGACTGTGCGAAAACTTCCTCACAAGCTGCAGACTGAACCCCTGGAACTTGTTTTTCTTAATCAATTCGTACAAGTTGATCGAGAGTAGCTCAAACGTGATGCATGTGTGGTTTCTAAACGTGAACGAGTCGAACATGTGTATCACGTTCATCGTGTTATCTTTATCCTGCTCGCGGAGGTGCTCCAGGATGCGGATCTCCTCCTGCGCTTGCCGATGGAACCTCTTCTCGTTGCGCACCATCTTGAGCGCGACGTTCTCGCGCTTCTTGTGGTCGTACGCCTTTACCACCTGTCCAAAACTTCCCTTCCCTATCACCTTGAGTACCTCGTATCGATACGCTATGTGATCGTGCGGGATGTGGATATATGACCCCTGTTCGTTGTCGTATTCACAGTTATTGGGAAACCCGACCAGGCCGGGACGTTTCTTGGCGTTCGCGCCTATGAAGTATACTTGGGGGTAATCGAATATCTCTCGGTGCTCATACGGGGTCAGTTTGTTCATGTAAAGTTTCATGACCTGCTCAGGACTGGCGGCCGCGGCCGGCGGCCGCTTGTCGGGCGGCTGCGCGTTGTTGGGCGGCGGTGCGGGCGGGCCTGGCTCCAGCGGCGGCAGAGCCCCGTCCCGGAGCAACGCGCGCCCGAAAGCGTGCGCGCTCCCCAATGGCATGTCGCCGGTCATGGCCGCGCGCCCGCCGCCAGCTCCGCGCTCGCTCGTGGTGGCCGTGCCGCTGCTGCCCTCGGCCCACGCTTTGGCCTGCCCCTGCCTGCACTCAGCGCGTACACTGCACCTCACTGCACTTGCACAGCTTGCACTCGGCGCCACACTGCCACACTGCACATTTCACATCGACCGGGAGGAGCGATACCCGTGTTTCCTCTCAGGGCACATTCCGTCACCGTAGCGATATTCAAGTGCCGCAGCTGCGATATAACCGTACAATGCGAACGCAAAACGCAAACAAAGGCCCTTTCCTTGCGAGCGGTCCGACCCGACGACAGGACCAGAGAGAAAATAGAAACTCGCTGCCAGAGCGTTGCCAGAGTCATTGAACCATTCGGCCGCGCAGAGATCACGAGTGCGAGTGAGACAGAGCTTGTAAGTCGACATACTTCAGAGCTTGCCGATAGATGGCGCTAGTAAACTAATGTTGTGTACGCTGATAGACCCAAATAGAATTTATTTTCCGATTAATTTAGAATGCGCGTTTAGTTTAGCCTCAAAGTTTACAAAATAACATGATTAACATTCCACCTGATATTTTATTACAATAACAGAGTTATACAACTTATTTGATGGACAGCCCAAAGTGCAAATTGTAAAGCTGAGTATGTTGTTGACTATTTTTATTTAAAGCTCCACCTACACGTTACTGAGTTACTCGTGCCAAATTTTATTATGCAACTTTAAACCTCCAGAAGCAAATTTTTGAGGTAACATAAAGTGTGTACAGTCAAAAGCACGTCGAGTTTGACACTTTGTACTTTGGACCGTTCTTATCGTAAGCGGCACAGAGTTGGATTTAAATCCGAAGTGTCAAGCTTAACGTACTATTGACTCTGTACCTACCTATTTTCTATTTACTCGCTTATTAATTTGCGCTGGTACATTCATTGCACCCGTGGCTTATAAGGGGATTTAAGGCACTTTCAATTAACGTAGTAGGAAAATATACAGAAGTTGAATGTGTACCCTTACATACCAAGTAGAAATACGACCTTAACTAGACGCATGGTGTAGAGGGTATGAAAATAAAATAATTTATTGCATTTTACTCTAATGATGGTTCTACGACTAATCGTAGATTAAATTTTAATACTTCACTGGCTTAGTGAAAGATAAATGTAAAATAGATAACGTAGGTCCTTTTTGAAATTGCTCATAAATAAATAATCGTCAAAATAGAAAACAAATAATTATCTAATTTATATTCTACATGAACTCGAATCACGTCTTTAATTCAATTGAATAGTACGAATAAAATATAATTTAATATTACATCTACATTTAAATTGCAATTAATTGTGATTGTTCGTATTATGGTCATACCATTCGTTAAGTAGAGAAACGGAGGCATATGCACTTATAAATACTAAATTATTATAGTATTTATAATTACTATAGTAAACCATAATACGCATTAGCATAGCAATACAAAGGGGGAACGCTGCCAGCATCTTGGGTATCTTGCCGCGGGGACCCAATTTTATTCATATAATTTAAAAATCCTAGTTTTCATTTCTAGTATTTAAGCTGTTACTGTCTTTTTAGTCTTACCTGTATGTTAACCATAATACTCAAACGATCTGTTAAAATCATCATGCTATCTCGGTTCAACAATAGGCTTTAAAATCTCGTGAAGTGGTATAGTGACAGTTGCAATGAGAATGAAAAATAAAGAAAAAAAAGGACTTTTTTAAATTGTTATTTTACTTATCAGAACAATAGTGTAGTGTTAATGTTGAGGAACATTAAAATAATATTACCGAGACCGAACCGTTTAGGTGATACCGACTAACTAAACGCTTATTGTCCTTAACAACGATATCTATGTCCTAGTAGATTAAAATGTATATTATTACGTACTTGACTTTAAATTTTAGATATTGTAGTAGTCTATAAATTATTACGTTAATGTAGGAGGAGGTAGTAAAATATACATATATATATATATTTTTAACTGTGTTAATATACTGCGTTTCCTCCATATGTCCATATCAATTATCTTACATACGTAAAAAAAATATCTCAAATTCTTAACTCTATTTGACAGTGGTTTGTGATTTGATGAGTTTGTCTGGAAGTAACAATTTAGGTCTGTCATCGTTCTCATAAAATGTCTATGGTTTGACATTTGAAATGTTGAAAGCGCCATCTCCTGGTTATTCATGACAAGTGGGCAGAGAGCATCCGCCGACCATTGACACACGTCTTTTTTCTTCGTTGTTTTCTGTCATTTCAATAGTAATTTCGTGGTGATTATTTTTGTAGTGGATAAAATAAAATGTACAGACTATTGTGTAACAAGCACATGTAAATAAAATTGAAGAGGAAGTTTATATTGCCCTGGTGAGAAAACGTAAGTGAATGTGTTTCTACAAGGGAAGAATAGCTACTTGCGATTTCTTTTTTGTCTTTTCAATATAAGTGCTATTGCAAAGATATGTAGTTTATTGTTAATGTTCAATTATTTTTTATAATTCATAAATTACCTTTCTAAAACGGTCGATTTGGTGTGAAAAAGTATTGCTGTTGACTTGTCACTGGTGTTTGAGATTTGAGAATTGAAAACCAATTTAGTCGGCGAGAGATAATTCCACTGTTTCGATTCGAAGCCCGCATAAAACAATATTAATTTCATTATCAAGAGTACGTGATTGTACGTGTAACATACAATTGTAGCACGTCACGAGTGGATGAACCTTTCAAGGTGATGTTAGGACAATAATATGGACTCTTCTGAGTTGATTATAATACCAACTTCCGTATTTGTAATGCAAGACACGAGCGTACGGTGTTTGGAATAATGCCAGTGCATCAATTTCACTGTTGTAAGCGCACTTTACTACATAAAGTGAGATAAAATTACGTTTTTTATTTGTTTATTTTTGAACCATCCAGTTAGGTGACTCAGTACGCTTTATTGGTACAAAATCTCAGTTGTGAGTCACACGGGAATGTAACCTTTGTCCATATTATGACTATTATCTTAGTGAAACAAAAATAAAGGTGTTCTTAATTGGAATTGTTTATGTTAACTTGACCAGTCAGTCAGTTTAAAAAAAAGGTTTTTGCTTATATTTTTATCCTTTTGCAATTACTATTGAGTAGTTTACTGTAATTTTTGCTATTAACTGAGTTAGCCATGAACTGGTAAATAATTCTGCATTGAAACTTTAATATTATGTAGGTAAGAAAAAATTTATTAATTTGTATTTAAAATTTAACTCTTATGTTACTTGCATTAGAAATTACTTTACTGTATACACAGCTGTGCCAATCACTCATTACAGGTAAAGAAATATACCAACAATTACTTACCTGATCTTAAAATAATGATTTCCTGTACTTCAAGTATGAAAAACCATGTCCATGGTTACTCAAAACACTACTACTAATTTGTTTCTTAAATGACTTATCTACTTCAGTTGGGTAAAAATTTGACTGAAATGAAATAAATTTTACTCCTTCACGTAACAGCCCAAGTACCTGCCGATATCAGTGGGTTTATAATAACACTAAAAATAGTACCAAGAAGTCTTGTATGTGTTTTGTCTTTTGTCATTGGCTACATGTTTTGTTTCCTAGTGTTAGAAAGTAATTATTTCTTATCTATCACACTCATTAGCAGGGAAAGACATAATTGCATGCCAATTTCACCCAAGAATATCTGCTAATAACAGAAGGAGACTTTTGCAAGTAATACACAGTAATTTGCTAGAGCCTTACACCTAATTGCCTACTCTAATAACCCAGTTATTAGGATTGCTTGCATGTTAAATTCCTCACTAAATCAATTTACAAATTCTTATAAAATCAAAATTTATTACTTGTCCAAGTATACAAAAGAATACATAGTATTGTATACTTTTCATTCCCAGTCTCATCAATAATATGATGATGAATAATATGAAGGTCTTAATTTGACAGAAATCATGAAGACCAAAGAGAAATGTTGAATGCTATCTAAATGTCAGCGTTGAGTATTTCAGAAATATTGACAACTTTGCTGGTATTCAAATTTAACTGTGTAGGTATCATGAGAAGCTAGCATTGAACAAATTTGGCTTATGTTTGTATTTGTTGCTAAAATTATTCATGAAAACTATTGTTACTTAAGACAATCTACTTTAAATATAACTTAAACAGTCTCAATCAAACAAGTTCTTACAGTATTTAACTAACTCTTATGGTCTTGATAGTGTGTAATTTCAAACTATTATCTCTGTTTACAAAACTTGATTTATACACTTGTATACCATCTTATACACTTGTAAACCCTCTAGGTCTTTCATGGGATGATTACATAGATATATAATAGATGGTAATTAGGCAGTTACATCTCCACAATATGTAAATGGTATATTAACTTTGAAAAAGAACTTCAGTGCGAATACTTGCATCTAAATTAAAAGTAGACGTCAATGAGTGATGGTCCTGACTTGAATTCGACCAGGGTTTGGGAGTGTAGCATAAAATCCTCTTGCTAGAGAAACCTTAGCTTGTAATGGTCATTGGGTTGTATATGTATAATACTAAGAGCAGAGATACTTCATTGCTACATTATTGTGACTTGTATTTTTTTCAATACCCACTAATTTTCAGTTTACCTAGGGTTCTTTTCAACACTAACTAAGTTTAATCTCAGTTGTATATTTAAATTCAACCCTGTACCACTTAACATAAGAATAATCCAAGGTCTAAAGTGTAAAGCTGCACTACTGTACTAAATACTACCATGATAGATGTAGTAATTTTGTTCAAATGTAGGAATTTCAAAGTGTACCTTAGTCTTTTTTTTATTGTATCAAACAAGTCTCCTGAACATGATGAATGAACCTGACGTGCGGTTTTTGATATATCAACTAACACAAGATGTTATTGAAAGATTAAGGTCAGTTAAGTAAGTAAATTATCAAAACGGCTCGTTTGTGCAATGTACGCGATTTAAAAAATACGGAAACTTTCAGACGTCGAAACCGCTAGATTGGTTAACTTCAGCTACTTTCACAGTCTAAGGACATACGGCATTTTGTTTGGGGTAATGCCGCCCATATCGATAGAATCTTTGTACTGCAGAAACTGAGCCCCAGAGTATCTTTGAGAGATAAGTTTTAAAAAATCAACATTCTTACACTAGTATGACAGTATTTATGAAAATGTTGAATTGTATGAAATGTTGTGAAATATTAGTTTTATGAAAATGTAATTTATATTAAGATGAATAGTAATTTTTTTTTAAAGTATTGACAGTCGTAACATTCATATGAGGAATAAAAATGAACTAGCTGTTCTTGATAGTCGTCTTCACAAAGTGACAAATTCATTTCAGGGCCAATGTACACGCGTCTATAACAAGATTATATACAAAAATTTGCTATTCACAAGGTTTAAAACTAAAGTCAAACAAAAACTTTATACTAAAGGTTATAATACAACTTCTGCATACTTGGATAACAAAAATCTGTGATTTGTAACCTGTTTAGCTCTTGGAGGCAGTCTAGATGTCAGTCTATGATGTTTGAAAAAAAAAATGTATTGTAAATGATAAATGTGTACAAATGTTTATTTACAAAGCAAACCCCTCGAGTTTCCTGCTCATTCTTCTAAGGGGAATCTGCCTTACGAATGAGCGCTAGAGTTTAATCAACGTGACACATCAGCAGGTGCTCTGATTGTTTTGATGATTATAAATTTTTAATTAAAAATTTTGATGATTATAAACTATCTTTGGTACCTGACAACCTCAGGGGCCGAGCGCTTTCACTGTGGGCACTGAATCAGGACATCTAGAGCTACCAGCCCTGGCTAGAGATGTCGCTCTTAGACTTAAATTAGTGTAAACTGTTTCCAAATTTTACTTTTCAATCAATTTAAGAATATTTTTATGTCATTGCAAAGCTTTTCATATTGCGAATCTTCTCAAATAGTGTACTATAGCATTATATTGTTTTCATTTACATTATCTTTTGGTGTCTGTCTGCCCGTGTCGTCATTTGTTTAATGCCTAAATTAAGTTTTATCTAGAACAATAATGTAATTGTTTGCCTACATACAGTGCAGTAGTTATTACAGTAATAAGTCCAATGACAGTCTTTGTTGTGTATTTTTTTTGCAAATTGAAGCTGATGAGCTACTGTATGTTGCTATGGTGATCTATTTAGTTGATTAAATTAGAAATGGGGGAATATAGGTCGTAACAGATAACGGGGTCAGTATTATAAATGTTACCAAGGAACGTGTGCCGTTGTTTTTGTTTTCTTGATTGCATGTAAACCTTTAGTTTAGGGCTTGTGTGTCAAATTGAGGATTTGAAAAAAAATGTACATTTTTAAATGTGCTGCTCTATATCGGGCCACACTTCATGAGATGCAAATAATCTGTATATATATATATATATATATATATATTATAGTGTTGTACAGATTATAGTGAAAGAGTGAAAGAGTTCGTCCAGAGAAGTACCTATTTCTGCCGCCAAGCAGTAACGTCAGCATTACCGTGTTCCCGTTTTGTATTCAAAACGGGAACACGGACACGGGATTCAGCAGCACCTTACTATTGTAATGTAAAAAAAAAAAAAAAAAAAAAAAGTTTATTTTCAGTAACTTAGGGCTAGTTTACATTAGACTGCGTTTGACACTCCTTTTAAGTAAGACATTACTTGTGCTAGGAGAGCCGCTCTTCCATATTACAAAACTTGTTTTACAAATAATTATATGTTCTTTATATAAAACAAAAGATTTTCGAATTACTTTTATTTTTAATTATAGGAGATACAAGATAAAATATAAGATATTTGTGTGTGTGAGTGAGAGTGTGTTATATGAGTGTAAGTGTAATGGGTGAGTGTGTTAGTAATAATGTAAGGTGCTTCTGAATTACAGGCACTTGGGATTTGGCAATCTTTGGTATTTGAAGCTCTGAGTGCCACTGCAACTGATATTTACAAGCATGTCGCTATCCACCATTGTTTGTCCCATCACTTCATGGTCATCATCAAACCATTTATGCGGGTATCATTAAAAAAACTAAAAGGTTTTATTGATCCTGTGCTACACGATAACTATTAAATGCATTTCTACTAAGCGTAGATACTGAAAACTACATATGAATCGATTAAACGCCCTAACAGGGTTGTTTGTACACTTCTTTGTGCTATCCGCGATATAATTAAAGTTAAAAAATAGACTAAGAGATATTTGCCCTTCAAATATTATTGATGGAAGTGTTTTCCGAACTGTATTGAACAGCTGTTATTTTTTCCGCAATTTCAGAGAGGCCTGTTTGAGAGAGCTATTCCATATGTCATTCAAATTTGTTGAAAAACTCGATGCTATTAAAATTCCCAAACGTACAATCGTTCCATAAAGTCTTCGCAATCCTGTCGAGGTTGCTGTACTCAGAACATGTCGAAGCAGTTATTCATTGAATGTAAAAGTAACAAAAGGTTCAAAGTAATCTTTATAAACATTACTATCTACCGCTTCACGTGCTATTGATTTATTTCGATATGATGTCGATTTCATCGATTACTCGCAGTTTCGAAAAAGATAAACACGGTTTATTGGAATACGATAAGATAGGTCGAATTTATATTGATAACATT
This sequence comes from Hyposmocoma kahamanoa, assembly GCF_003589595.1. Lineage (NCBI taxonomy): Eukaryota > Metazoa > Arthropoda > Insecta > Lepidoptera > Cosmopterigidae > Hyposmocoma > Hyposmocoma kahamanoa. The sequence continues at coordinate 7,818,122 of NW_020653743.1, read as the reverse complement.
ATAATGTTATTTACAACTGTATCCAAAAATACTGAACAAACTTTGCATGACTAAAAATTGACACGCTTTGGTTCCTCCTTCTAAAGGGTCGCAACACTTATTAGGGCACGTGTACACGCTGTCTGCTACATAAAAGATGAGAATGATCTTGTACACAAGAACTTTGTCGGATCTAGCCACGAAAACATGTCGTATCTGTTGCAGACGAGAAAATGATGATTATCTACACGATACGAATGCCTTCGAACAGACGTGTTTTGGGTAAAATGTGTCAGTGCATTACAAGTCTTCCAGGTAGCTGTTGTTTACTGCCGACTGTGGGAAGAAATATTTTGTTTTGAATGTTGACTATTAGTAAGGCAACACCGTCCACAGCCAACGTCCACGCGCATAGTACAATAGCGGCAGAGCGCATCGTGCCGGGGGTAGACAAGATTTTTTTTCTTGGCTGGCGCCGAGGCAGTGTATACAGTTCGTGTGTAGAAACGACACGAATTCTTGCATAGACCCGGCGACTTTTCTTAGCGTGAAAGGCAGTCTCTGTGAGTTGGTTACTTTTTACTTTATGAGACTGTTATTTGTTTTTTCATTGTGGCGTCGTTTAGAAAACCATGAGTCGCTATTATAATGAATTTCAGTCGTGAAAACTTTCGATCCATAATTTTCTACGATTTTCGATGTGACTTAAGTCAACAAGAGAAGCCAGACCATGCGACTTCTTTTTATTTCTAAATCACTTAATCTCTTAGATAAACTTGGAGATTTACGATTTATAAGCCCGGAAGCGGCGGTGAATGAGTTCCGCGAAGCCATTGAAGAGGTCTCTATGAAGGACTGGTCCTACTGCTTTTCACAGCGGTTCCAACGAATGCAAAAGTGTATTAATGATGAGGGCATATACTTTCAAAAACAACAAATCGATTATAAACATAATATCTGGCCTTACTTATCAGAATCCAGAAACTCAGTATGGCCTAAGTATAGCGTTCAGAGGATAAGTCTGCAGGCAATTCCACTCCATAGCTCTTTCACCCATATAAAATGTGGAAGCGTAACGCTTCATGCGAAAGTATTGAATATCCATAACATAGGAGTGAAACCACAGGCCACATCTAGTCCCCTGATGAATAAGCGGAGTTAAATCGTGTAATTCCATCGCATACTCACCGTGATATATCCTGGACAATACCGATAAGCAGGCAACTTTACTGCGATGTTCAGGACTTTGTAACTTCGCCTCTACCAGATCTGAGTCACCTATAAACCTCTTGGCACGGTTTTCCAACTGATAAAATAAATAAATAACGCACACACTCATATCTCCGCACTAGGTTAGAGTAATCGGTGCAAATAATATTACGCCAGCTTTAACTGACTGCGGGGACGTGTAATCGTAATGTTTATTGTAGGATCGTAACTTAATTCATGAATCAGAATTCACACATTCATAGCCCCGCACACACATGGACCACCACTATTACACCCAAACTTACGAGAGAAACAAATGTAGGTCATACATATATTTCTCTTGGCCCGGAATCGAACCCGAGACCTCTGCGTGGCAGACCACCAAGGTTAGAGGCAGTTAAATGATATTTTTCTTATCTTTTGATAATTTTGTTATTTTTATAATTCTTTCGTGATTAATAAATAAATGAATAAACACAAATACACTCATCAAAAGTGGAAATCAAGCCATTATTTTCAAATTACTTGATTACCATATTAAAATTTAGATTTATTAAATTATTTATGTATTCATTTGTTTTTTACTTTAAGAAATTGACCAAAAATACCATTGGTGTTTAGTGATTCCTCCTCTAGTTTACCACCCTTAGAGGTTGAATATTTTCTTGAAATTTAAATGAGACTACTACTGAGGTAACCTCTTCCAACAAAAAAAAAGAATTATCAAAATAGTTTATCGCGTAATGTAAAAAACACAGTCGAATTGAGAACCTCCTCCTTTTTTGTGAAGTCGGTTAAAAATTAATTTAAAAAAACATGATTTTCAGTAATTGGCAAAATCATGGAAAACACTTTTGATGTGTGGTATTATAATTTTTACAATGATTCTCAAAGTAAACAACTAATCTTTACTATCACATAATACTTCGCAACTCCAGTGTTTATTTCACTTGCATTGCAAAATGATTTGCACGCCGTTTTAATAGCGGATTAAGTAGTTGAACGATCATAGTAAATATGCTGTCAGATGCGCTTTGAACATTTTTCATCCCGTTTGATTCAAATATAACACAATATAATTTTTTCACTTCTCATGCTCTTAAAGTTCGTATTTATGCTGGGTGTATAGGATTTTATGCTCTAGTGCATAAAAAAAATCCCATTAAATATGTCTAATTATTGTAATTTTACGTTCAATTTTAATTAAATAATCGTTTATTTGTATTATTGTTGTTTAATTTCCTCGCAAACGAAGTGAAAAGCAGAGTGTATAACTCGTTCATAAAACCCTTTTTACCTTCGATTTAAGGATATACTCGTCTCGGGGAAAATGACGCGTTTTATGCACTTGTACAATCTACTTTAGTAGCAGTAGAGTTCCTTGTGAAAGAGTTCGTCCAGGGAAATACTTGCCACCTTACCTATTTCTGCCGCCAAGCCGTAATGTGAGCATTACTACGTTCCGGTTGTAAATCTTTGCTATTTAAGGCACTGAGTGGCACTGCAACCGCTATAGACAGTTGTTTCTCTTACCACCAGGCGCACCACTTATTCTTCGTTCCGTCCCTTGGTACCTTTTAATTTTCAGGTTAGATTTCTGTAGCTAATTTTGGTGGCAATTTTTAATATTTAAATATTCAAGCATATTATCGTGAAATATTAAATAATATTTTTTTATACGTGAGCAAATTACATTTGAAATTGTCGAATAGAGTAAACAGTACCTAGTCGTGACCGTGACGTGTTGATTTTGATACAAATCCGAATTGGACCGATCGGGTGGTCTCGAAATTAGATGGTTTCTGAGCGAGAAGATGAACCTGATTCCTACTATATCTTTCTAATTTGTGATTTAAATCTACTATTGTTCCGATTTGAAATGTCAAAAGTTTTGGATTGGCCAGTTGTGAATCGCAATTATGCGCCTCGGCTCAGAAAAGACGCAGTTTCCGATCGGGAGAGGCAATCAAAATTTGGGGCCTGTATAGAGTAGCCGGAGTCTGAAACGATTGCTTTGTATGAAGAAACCAATAAACGCGATTTAGATCCGGAAAGCACAAGGCCATAGGTTAAAATCCGGGCTTGTACCTCTGAGTTTTTCGAAATTTATATGCGAAATTTAATTTTAAATTTACTATGAGCTTTTTGGTGAAGAAAAACATTTTGATGAAACCTGCACGTCGAAGAAGGTTCACAACCCTCGGAAAAAGGTGTGAAGACCCTAACCTGCATTAGGCCAGGTTGGCGGACTATGGCCTTAACCCTCACCTGAGAGAAGACCCGTCCCCAACAGTACTACTTATGAATGGCTTGATGAAGATGATGAGATCCGAAACTAAAAAAAAATATAATAGAAACTCAATATAAACATAATATAAACACTACTACTCATTCGTAAGGCAAATTCCTCTGAGATTACGACATGAGTAACAAACTCTAGGGGTTGGCTTTTTAATCTACTTCAAAAAAGGAGAAAGTTCTCAATTGGACTATGTTTTTTTGTATGTATGTTACGCCGAGTAATCACTCGGCATTTGTGAACCGATATTGATGATTCTTTTTTGTTGGGAAGAAAGTACCTCAAATTTGAAGAAAATATTCCATCTCTAAGGGTGACAAACTAACGGATGAATCCGGTTTCGTGCACTTTCCGTTAACCGATTCTAATACAATTTTGGCAAATAGATGTAATTCCAATAAAAAAAACCGAAAAGCAAACTTGAGAGGTCGGTTTTTTAAAAATAAAAAAGTTAAAATGTACATGAATATTTGTTCCCATTTACAATATATATTTAAACATATCGTACGTATAAACAATCTGAAAGAGCTAAACGGGTAACTGTCATGAATTTTTGTCATCCCAGTACGCAGAATTTGTAGTAGGATTGTATAAAATTGTAACTTCGTAAATGGCAAAACGTTTAGTACTCGTATGGGGACATTGCGTTAGCGTATACATTGCCCCTTAAATTAATTTGTGATTTGTGAAAAAGACGTTAAGAATAGTCAGTATATTTTTAACCCGACTTCAAAAATAGTAAGAAGTTCTAAATTACTCTGGTAATTGTGAACCGATTTTGATGATTCTTTTTTTGTTGAAAATAGTACCTCAGTAGTGGTCCTATTTAAATTTGGAGAAAATATTCCACCTCTAAGGGTGGCAAGCTAGGGGATGAATGAATTTTGAGGTCGATTTTTTTAGTTCTCAATACAGAGATCATGTTTCTCCTATTAAAATTATTCCTATCACCATTTTCCATTAAGAAGTCACAATTCTTCTTGACATAAATTACATGTTCGTACTGGAACGTAAATGTGTATGTAAGAATGTTCATTTCCTTAAATTAATCTCGTCGGAATATTCTGGGCCCAGTTTGTAAATTGCTGTAACTGCGCTGTGGCACTAAGCTCTTTCCTAGACATCTAAGAAAAACATGAGGTAGTTCAATTTAAAATGGAACCATTAAGAGTCGAGTCTACCTCAGCTGGAATTCAAATTTTTTTATTTTTAAATACGGTTCATTTTGGTAGAGCACACTCGGTCGGGGACACTGGCTTTATTTCAGAATAATTTTTTTTGCAAACGAAATTTAGCCATTTGAAAAATGTATGTCGTATAGCGAACTAAATAGAACGATATTTAAAAAATCATTGGTATTGTAAAGCACCCATTGAATACAGCGGTTTTCTTGTATTTCGAGGAAAGTGTATTTTTTTCTGTCGTGAAAATTTTTAGGCATCGTGTTTTCACACCGTATGTGTATATCACAGTGTATATCCTTTTTTTTTGACGGTTGAAATCTTTATAGATACCCCTGAGCCCAGGGAGATTCAGGGGTTATGTGGGACTCTCCCTCCAGACTGGAGGGCCTACCCCACTAAAACCCCCCCGGGTTTCCCTCTCGCCGGTTGAGTCGGCGCCGTGGGGTCGGTGAACATTCACCTTGATGAATCAGTGTATATCCTCGATTTTACTATATATTTTTTCCAAATCGATTGATTCAACATTTTCACTGTTATGAGGAATCAACCAAAGCCATTTGAGGTTGTATAGACTTTTAAGTGATCACACAGGTCACATGCATTTTGTCTTAAGTCAAGTGTGGCCGACTTTGTTATCTAACTTTCTGACCTCTCAGTGCATTGGTTTCAGTTCTATTATTTCGCCTTGTTCCTTTATCGGTTTCGGTCTAATTATGTTTTATTTGCTAGGCAATAATAACAATAATTGCTGTAGCTATTAACCTAGTTGCGACTCATCGACTTCCGGACACGGGTGTACACGATCCGTACAGAAGTATTTTCATATTTGATCAATTCATTAGTTATATTGCCTCAGTGATAGATCCAATAAAGGAGTCAGCACGCTTCATAAAGACTTGAACCGGTCAGAAAACGACCTTTTGCTTGAGAGGCAGTACTACCGACCGCTAAGTAAAAAGCGGCTGAGTGATAAAATATTTTTTTCAGATATCATAAAAAACCCATAACCCAATTGTAGAATTTTCAAATTGTTCGATATTTCAGGTATACATCGTTAGGGCAAGTTCCGACAAGTCGTACATGTTAACTAATTTTAAATGTTTTTAAAAGAGAGTTTTGACGAAAAATTTGAGAACGTGACGGACTATGTCCTAAACCCTCGTCTGAAAGGAAACCCGTGCCCTGCAGTGGGACGTATAAATGAGTTGATGATGATGATGATTAAGAGCAAAATAGACGATGCACACATCGACTGCACGCAGTTGATATATAAGCATAAGTTGATAATGACTTTGTGGAAACCAGGGAAATCCTGTATCGCGTGTGGCATGGACACACAGATAGACAACCACAAATTACACCCAAACTCACGAGAGAAACAAAATAATGTAGCCCTTACAAATATTTGTCTCATATCGGGAATTTGAACCCGGGACCACTGCGTGGCAGACTAGCACGGTACCCGTTTGGCCACAAAGGCAGTTAAAGAAAGAAATAAATACTTGTTTCTGAGTTACTTTAATGGCACTATACTAGCTATAGAAGTAACCAATATCTCTGGTATGAGTTGAAAACTAATTTCGGATTCATTTTTTGGAGTTGACAGAAGCAATATAAAGTTTTAACGAAATCAGAATACCTTTTATATAGAAACGTGATAGTTCGGCCCCACTATTGCGTCCTTACGAAGCATGTGCAATGCTGTTTACGACTAAATTGCCGTCGAAGAATGTTCCAAAGTATTTGAAGAGCGAAGTGCCAACTCGCATTTGGTCAGCAAGGTGGGGTTGAGGGGTAGCCTAACGGTTTGCACTGTGGGCGCTGGATGAAGAGGTCCCGAGTTCGATTTCCAGTAAGACCAGTTTGGAATCTGGTGTTCTGGGTAGTGCCCTGTGGTCAATTCCGTTGCTTTGATAGTCATAGCGCAGGGAGTTCCCCAGTTTGAGACGAGGTAATTGATGTGGTTGTATTTTATAATAATCAAAGTTCTTTGTAAAACTAATAAAAGCAACAAATAAGTAATAGCCTCCGTGCCAAACGGCAACCCTACTGGATTGCAACGCAGACGTCCCGGTTTCGATTCACAGGCCAGGAGAAAAATTTGTATGGCCTATATTTATTTCTCTCGTGAGTTTGGGTGTAATTTGTAGTTGTCTATGTGTGTCCATGGCATATGCGAGATAGAATTTTTCTAATGCGGGGCTATGAGTGTCTGTGTTCTATAGGTCCAATTGCCTGGTTGCAAACTAGGGAATTCTTTGTACTATGACTACCAGAGCAAACGGAATTCACTCCGAGACAATACCCGGAACTTCATGGTTAGAACCAATTTAGAGAAATTCGTTTCCCAAATTGTTTCTACTAGGAATCGAACTCGAGTCCGTCTCTTCCAGCGTCCACAGTGCAAATAGTTAGGCCGCCGAGGTCGTCACGTGTAAATCATTAATTACTGAACTATGGTTTTATTAGATATCCATGCTTTCGGGTTAACTTGAATCGTTGATTATACGTCGATCCGTAATTGTTTTCGTGAGTGAATATTGGTTTCTAGTAAATTATAATTTTAGGGTAAGAATTTTAGTACTGCAACTTTACCTATTTCTGCCGCCATGCAGTAATGTGAGCATTACTCTGTTCGGGTCTTTTTTTACATAACATCAAGTGACGGGACGAACAAGTCGTGCGATGGTAAGCTACACGCCAGATTGTAGCTTATAATCTGGCGTACGACTGTTCATCCCTCAGAGCTTTAAAGATCTTTGCGATTTCAAATTCTGAGTGACACTGTAACTATTATGGACAGGCGTGCAGCTTACCATCAGGCGCACGATTTGTTTGTCCCATCTGTTGATGTTATATCAAAGTTGTTAAATTAGTTTTTGGTACCTAATTTTGGTGTCAATTTTTAATATTTAAATATATTATCGTGAAATATTAAATAATAATTAGGATAATATTCTACAATATTTACTAACCTGTAAATTAACCTATCATAAAAAATACGTTTTGTCTGTTTCTGTTTTATTATCCTATTTTCTTCCTGTTTTTTTGAATAAAAAATGTAGTCTATAATAAATAGAACGAACTTTTATCATAAGTCAAATGAACCTGGGAAGTCGATCGTAATATTTCTCGTATTTGACTTAATGTAAGCCCCTGCTGTCCAAATGCCTTAATATTTTCAAACCAAAACACTGCAGGCACAGTGTATTTTAATTTAATTACAACAATTTTTGACTGATATAAACGGAAAAGAAATTTATTCGTTTTTCAACACAAATGGCTTATTTTTCGAAGTAAGATTATAACAGCTGGAAGGAATTATTTTGATATCTATTGTGCGAAGCAAGTTAAATGTATAATAATGATAATTACGCACACACTCAACATAGCCCGCACTAGGGAAACCCTGTATCGCGGGTGCCATGCACACACACATAGACAACCACAAATTACACCCAAACTCACGAGAGAAATAAATGTAGGCCATACAAATATGTATCCCGGCCCGGGAATCGAACCTTGGACCTCTGCGTGGCAGTCCGGCATGGTAACCGTTCGGAGGCAGCCTGTTTATGTTAATAACCTCAAACGTTACAAAAAAACCGGAGAATCCTTATTGCAACTTTTTTTGAAACTACAATTTCTGATGTTGCAGTGTATTTTGGTTTGACAGCTAATTAGACTTGACATCGTTTTTCTCTTTGACTCGAAAATGCTGGTCCAATAAGCACTTTAATAAACTCTATGAAGTAGTCAAATTCGTCTTGGAAAATATTCTTTAAAGTCCTTATTAATGGCGTTTGCAACATGGTCTAGCCTAGACAGGCGAAGTTTTAAGAACTAGTAAATTTTCCGTGACTTTAAGTTTAAGGAACAGCTTTACAACTTTAGTCATTGCACACAGCTCTAAGCTTACTAAGTAACGTAAGTTTTAGGACACCCCTTTAGCTTTAGACGTCAATTTAACCGATTTTACGATACCTCGTACGATGTTTAGCATTTGTAAACCGTGTTTTGTTAATTAAAACTTTCTTTGAGGGTGGTCCCAAAGTAATTTGGTAATTATTGTTTTTCGGCTCTCAGAGTTACTTTCTTACCAAATCCGTACTGAATTTAATTATACACTAAGTTTATTTCTGTACCTACCAACACTTTTCGGGTGAGGTAATTGCATCTTTTTGAGTTTATGGGAAAAATATGTAAATTTGTTTTTCGGGCGAATTTTTCATGTCGAGAATATTGTGCTTGTCAAACAGTAAAGGCATACCCGTGCCGGTCTGACAGGCGGGTGTAAATTTAAAATTGGTCACTCCTTGTTTTGTTGAATTAAATAGACTTTGTCCATTCATGCAGCGGACTCTTTAAGGCTGAGACTTTAAAAACGAATTTTGACTTAGACTAAGCGAAAATGGCGAGCTAACCAAGTTTTTTTTATAAAACGTACTTTCCCTAAATTTAAGCAAGAAATTACGAAGTAAACTCCAAGTTTAATTTAATTTGATTTTTTTATGATATAAGCGACGGGACGACAAGATATCTCTGTCCACAGTAGCAGTGCCACTCAGAGCTTAAAACCGCAAAAATGTTAGGACACTGCCACTGCTGAGACATAAGTTGACAAGTCCCATGTGCATATAATTTCACCAGCACCCTTAATACCCTTCAAAACCGGAACGCAGAAATGCTGACATTACTACTCGGCGGCAGAAAACTCTTTTACAAGGTCCTGCGTTTCTTGCTTAAACTTAAGCAAAGTTTGTTTTGTAAATACGAAAATCTTGCTTAACGGTCCATCTTTGCTTGTCCCTATCTACTGACCCGAGAGATAGGGTTTTCCGGAGAGACTACGGGCTCGACGGCAATACCAGGGTACGGCGGGCGTCCGGGTCAAGCCCTCTGCCAGTGATACGCCTTTGCGGGCGTCTCCGGCGGACCCGGACTTGGGTAAGGACTCGCTGGGGTTTGTGGTTAGCTGCAGAGATGGACATGTTTGTCTGCCCCGGTTTTGCTTGTGCCGGCGCGTCTGTCTCGTGAGCAGCTAGCGCGTTATAGTAGCGGTCTAATTTAGAGCCTGTATGTGGTGACGCGCGGGGCACGTGTGTTGCCCTTTAAGTTGGAAGCTATGTCCGGACACTGTCGCAGGACACTGCGACTGGCATCTTCGGCACTAGCCTGGAGAACTAGTAGAGGATAAGCTAGATATCCCCTGGTCCCTCCAGCCGCTTAGGTTATTGGGAACTGGAGAGACGTCGTTTTTCGGCGTCGGGAAGTGAGCGTGCCTTACAGCACCGCCACCAATGAGGATATTTGGTAGTGGACTCAGACTCACGGCTTAGCGGTGGCAACTGCTAGTTGTGCAATGCGCAACGGGAAGTGAGCGTGCCTACAGCTCCGGTACCTATCTGGAAAATATGGAGGCTACTGTACGTGCACCCGGGGCGGCTCACCCGAGGCATTAGCCTCTCGAAAAACCGGATGAAGTCAAGTGACAGAGGTCGGTGACAACCCTGTGCACTAGCTGATTTGGGGTCAGAACCTGAACTTGTAAGGTTCCTGTGCGCGCACAGGTTATAGTGTCGTTCTCGTATGCCCTAAGGGTAGGTAGGGAGGATCACTATAATCAAAACTAACGTAGAGAGATATGGTCCGCCTTTGCTTATTCGAAGTCATAGTTCGTTTTATAAATCTCACCGTAAGATTGGTGACTCAAGTCTGTTGATATCTCGTTTGTGTTTGTTAGAATTCTCTTTTGTGTTGTGATTTCGGATCTAATCTGAATCTGCAATATTGTAACAATGAATGAAAACAGTGAAATGTTAACAACCCAAAAAAGACTTGGCTTGATAGCGATTTGCACACATTATTTTCTATTGTTTTAAAAAGACTTGTGTCATGTCATGTGTCTCGATTTACGCTAGACGTCCCAACTTTCAGGGTTTTTTCTTTTAAGTCGTGCGCCTGATGGCAAGCGACACGCCTGTCCCTAACAGTTGCAGAGCTTTAAATCGCAACGATCTGACGGGTATTTCCACTGCGCCCGTCACCCTGAGGCACCTGTCTGCTTCTTAGCCTCAATTTATATTACGGCGTAATGGAATGGAAGTGAACGATATTGCAAATAGTGTATGTACAATTACGTTACAAAAATTCGCTTTCATCCCGTTCCGCCGCAATATAAATTGAGCCTTATCGTATTGGTGGCATGCCCTATAAAGAAGTAACCTGTCTCCTAAATTTCACGATTCCTAGTTTTTTGTCAAACACAAAGGATGCGTTTTCTGGAAAAAGTTTATTTATCGTGTTCACCCTCAATATTGGGTTGGTATCAAAGTATAAACGAAAAAGATTTATAAGATAAATAACAAACTTTAATCAATTATGTATCGGCCATGTTCATCTTCAGTCTTTTGCCACCTTTCGGGTAATTTCAGAATTACCTTTTCATAAAAATATTCTTATAAAGTGCAGTTAAGTTTCGTTTGATGATCTCTTCGTTGACAAAGACGTGTTTTCAAAGGATGTTGAAAAGACCGTAACAAGTGAGAATATGAAGAGGCTATGTCGGGCGAATACGGTGAATGAGGTAACACAATCCCGACCTACCTATTGTGACTATAGGTAGTCACCTAACTGCAATAGTTTTTGACGGCTTTGTACAGGTGCCTGTGGTCGTTCACTAGTTCTAGGAGGTTTTCATTAATGAAAGATAAACATATATTATTTTTTTGAAATTACCATAGCAATGTAACATTTTAATGGAATAAAGTTTTTTTTTCTTTGAAAGTTAGCTAGTGGCATAAACCGCACACGCTTTTTGGCCAGCCCATTATTTTTTCCTTATTTATTGGAATAAGTATTTTCAACTGCCTCTGTGGTCGAAGGGTTACCATGCTAGTCTGCCAGATCCCAGGTTTGATTCCCGGGCCGGGAGAAATTTGTATGGTCTACATTTATTTCTCTCGTGAGTTTGGATGTATTTATGGCTATCTATGTGCGTGTCTTTCCCTACTACGGGGCTATGAGTGTGCGTATTTGTCTTTTTACGAAATTTTCGCGATTTAGATCTGAAAAAAAAATAGTTTCATTTCTAAAGTGTAAAAATCTAAAAACTCTATGAATATAAGCTGATATTTTGTTTTGAATTAGAAGTCCATTAGAAGCCTACGCCCCAATTGTTTTTATTCCTTTACCCTACATTTTCACCTGGAAACGCTAATTCTGAATAAAGCATTCGAGTAAATAAAAATAAGTCGTGCAATTTACTCATATATAATCGTGTTACAGTGCAATTGCATTCACGCTGTCGTATGTACCTGCTAAGTGCCAGTCATTTCCTCTTATAATCAGTACATTTGATGTCACAATAGCATTACAATTGAAGTGGTTATCGTTTGTATCTAAAATCTACCTAAACACAAATGTTATAAATGCGAAAGTAACACTCTCTGTTACTCTCTCTGAAACAAAGTTGGTTAATTTTGGTATAGAAATAGATACGACATAGGAGAAGGACATAAGCTACTTTTTGCGACAAAAATAGATCTTCTAGTAGCGGTTGGACCCCTTGAGAAAGAGTCGTCCAGGAAAGTACTGCCTTACCTATTTCTGCCGCCAAGCAGTAATGTCAGCATTACTGTGTCCCGGTTTTGAAGGATAAGGGTGCTGGTGAAATTACAGGCACATGGGACTTATCAACTTATGTCTCAGGATGACGGGCGCAGTGGCGTGCCCTCAGATATTTGCGATTTAAAGCTCAGAGTGACACTGCAACTGTTATGGATAGGCGTGTCGCTTGCCAACATGTGCACGACTTGTTCATCTCGTCACTTGGTATCATAAAAAAAATAATTGAAAATTAATACTGTAAAACGTCCTCCAAATTACAGGAAGTTTCTCGCGTTTTTTCTCTATACAATATCCAGCAATATTTATTGCAATGCTATGACGACTAAATGGTTCAGAGAACAAGTGACAAAGCCTATGGAACGGTATAGTCATAGTATTACATTTCCCTGTAAATAATAAATTAGTGACCGAAGTTAAGTGGTGACGATCTATTAAGTCATACCAATTCCACGCTGTGGTCAATCAGTTGTATCAAATCTCAAATCAGAATTACGCACAGCTGTCGTCGCGTACTGTGCATGACAACAAACGCGATCCTGGAATTTGATACGTTCACAGGAAAAGTACAATTAGCTGTTACCAGCGCCATAGAACAACAGGTGAGCAATATTTAACAGACAGTGCTGTTATTTGATAGTATCTTACTGGAGGCGAATTAGCGCGTCGTAGATTAGAGATTGTATTTCAATTATTGTATGGAATGCGGGAAACGTCTAAACGTCTATACGTTTCCCGCATTCCATACAATAATTGATCCCCTATGGGAAATATGAACAGTAGAAAATTATGTACACAGTTTTGCATAATATGATATTTTGTTGGATAGCTTTTGAATTACACGAACATTTTTATTCTTTTGATTTGGGTGGTGAAAGTAATATCCTGTGTTAATTATTGCCTTATGATAGCCGTAGGTATATTCTCGATAAAGCCAATCTATGGTGGACCCCAGCCATTGCTTAACTACCGTGAGTGTAGCCAAGACAACCCATATTTCATTTAAAAAAGTAGTCATTTCCGACAATAGTTAGGACTAATGTATGAACTATATTTCTCTAATTCGTGCTTAGCTCACAGTGAAAGTTGCTGAATGAATAGGCACAATATATTATCGGCTCTACTTAATACTCTGCCAGAATAAAGTACAGTAATCCGACGATATTGTTATAGGCATACCGTCACGAGAAACGCCGGGTGTTCAACGTTAACTCAATTAATTTGCCCACCGTACACATCAGTACATTGATAGTATTACCGAGCGACGATTTGTTTTTATTAGGTACATTGATTTCGAGCTGTTGTCGTTTTTATAATATTTCTTTATTGATAACAACTACCATGTTTCTCGCTTAAAAACTAATTTACTATGGCCACTAGATTGTCTCTGAGAGATACTATGTGAAAATTTAATTTATGTTAACATTAATGTATTTTTTCCATAAAATGGTGACATAACAAAAAATAATATAAGAATAAAAGCTAGTAATGTAACTTGAAAACAAAAACTAAAAGTTTTTATCCACATTTGTAGGAGAAAAAAGCACACTCGCTTTTTCCAAAATTGGTGTTGTTTTTTTTTCAGAAAAAGTAAAATAAAGTAACTAAATGAAATAAGACACTAACTGTGATTATTTTACTTTATGAGTACTGTAAATATGAATTCACAATGTAATGATCACTTGACACCCAACAAAAACGAAGAGTTCGTTGCAATGCATTCAATTCAATAACTATGAACTAAAGAATGATTGAGGATTTTTTGACTGGGGAATTTCCCGTCCACAGATATAATATAACGTCCGTGATTGTTACTCATTGATTTTGAGCAATTTATGTATGGAGAATAATATTAACAAAAGAGGTAGTGTAGTGCCAAATTGTATCTAAAAAATATAATATGACTCTGTCATATTTTCTGTCTTTTAGAAAAAACGTACTCCAGAAAAATAAAACGGTTGACAACACTATTCTTGACAGCCGTGTGCGGGTTTATAAAAACCAGCAAATTGATTTAAGGGGCAATGTATACGCGTCTATAATAAAGATTCTGATATTTAAAATTTGCCATTTACACGTAGGTTTTAAAAACTTTATCAAAAAAGTAAGTCACCTTGAGACATAAGTTGACAAGTCCCATGTGCCTGTAATTATATTCATACAACTCTATTTTTTTTACAATGTTAGGGGCGACCACCATCCAAGCACTTACTTTCACCGCAACTGCATGCTGTATATCCTCTAGTCGATGGCGGTATGGCGTTTTCTGTAGTACTACAGCCAAATTCACTGACCAATGACTACCCGTCAGTAGTACTAAAAACTATGTCCTACGATCTCCGATCCGCATGCCCACCGTGGAGATCATGGGCATTAGCCCCAAAATGAACGACACAAGACAAAATGGCGCACAATGGACATTGGCACACTATGTCCAACTGTTGGCGATAACGATTTTTGTTACAATATGTGTTGAAATGTCATATTTACACACGCTTTTATAGCTTGTATTTTTCAAAGAACACAGTATACCGTTTTTTTATTGTATAAATTACATTTTCTATTACATCATGCACGTGGATTTGTTTCAAGGATTTTTTACAAAATAATTGAAACTGCGATTGAGTCGTAATGATAACGTTGATAATGGACATTTTCAAGGGTATTTTACACAATACATGAAATTTATTCATGTAGAATATCAACTTGTAATGGGCGGGTGTTCCTCAGGGTGTACATTTTAGGCCATATTTAGTTAACCGAAAGATCATACAATTGCAGAGTCATTAATTTCTGTTGTGACCGTACATGTAAAGGAAATCGCTCACACCGTAAGGCACTTGCTTCGTCACCTTGACATTAAAGGAGCAATCTAAAGTGCACGTTAAGTGTAGCTCAATATTTTAAAGATACAAGGAGAAACAAAACACGACGCATCGCCCATTTTTAAATTTTGTATTTTAAAAGTATAGTAGGTATATACGGAAAAAGAAAAACATGTGAACCGAGACCTAGCCGATTAGTGTATGTCAGCGTAGATCAGAAATACGACGTTACGAGTTAACATAGAAAGATACAAATAGCAACGGACATTTTGACAATGCTGACCTCCTTCATCATCATGCCACTTTTTTATCATCGTTTTTTTGTTTTTATAATGTTAAGTGACGGGACGAACAAGTAGTGCGCCTGATGGTAAGCTACACGCTTGTCCCTAATAGTTGCAGTGCTTTAAATAGCAAAGATCTGAGGGGCACTGCCACTGCGCCCGTCAGCTTGAGACATAAGTTGACAAGGCCCATGTGCCTGTAATTTCACCAGTACTCAATAATGCTAACATTACTGCTTGGCGGCAGAAATAGGTAAGGTGGCAGTACTTCCCTGGACGAACTCTTTCACAAGGAGCTCTACTGCTACATGTTGCTGACCTTTTATTTTTAAAATTTTGAACCGTTCTGAAATTCCCGTTTCTTTCACTAGTCCTACATTTGTTTTTTTCCGTCGTCACTCCCATCAAAATTCTTGAAACAAGAGGACGTGCCCATAAATAGCAAATCGCCTCCTTATTGCTAAACTTGACGTCGATTACTATAATATTATGCAAACTAATATTATAAATGCGAAAGTGACTCTGTTACGTTTTCACGCATAGACCGCTGAACCAAATTTTATGAATTCCCATCTATACCAAATATATGTATAGATGGTACCTATGAGAAGGACATATGTCGTATAGGCATGTTGTATAGGCATTTTGGGCCTTCCTATGCCTTTTTATCATCTCTTACAATAAAGCTCGTGGACTGAGATTTCTGCATTTTCATTTCTTTAAAGCTAGGCCACGGGTTTAATAATAAAGGGCAAGGGTTTAATAATACTAGAAATGTATGAATAAAATGGGTCCCAGCTGCAGGTTTTGTATGATGCATGGTTTTGTAACAAAACGTTGGGTAAAGTAACCAACACTTGAAGTCGGTGACTTTCTGGATTATATTTTCTATTAATTTAATAGAAAGCTTATAGAAAACATTAAATCCAGTATCAGGTGGTTGGCCAGATATACACTCTTCTGCAGTTTTTGATATTATATTGGGGATATCGATCTGTTTATAATAAAAGATAGATAATTAAAGATGAGGACCCCTATATCGAAATCCGTCCTCAATTAAATTCTTCCCAAATCGTGTCCTTTAACAGGAAGTCATGACCGAAAGGTAATAAATTGTTAATAAAGCATTCTAATTGGTTTACACCTAGCTACATTCAGATTGTACACGAGTACACCTACAGGTAATTCAGATTTTACACGATTACCACTACAGGTGGGAAGCACGACGACAGCACGGGATATGCGGGTATAGTTGAAGAAATATTATTTGTACCAATGAATGCTATCATTTGGAACGGCATAACCTTTTTATTACAATGGGGTAATAAAACCATTAACACTTATTTTACTTATTACTAATTCAACAAGTTATTTCTGCGTAAAGATTATTTAAGCGTAAACGTATTTAAAGTAGTTGTTTGCACTCTACAGAGGGCAAGGCGTTACCGAGACGGTTCACTCTTTTGTCCCTATTGTACATATTCTAAAGTTGAAGCTGTAAGACGAATCGGTGCAAATAATACTTCACCAACTATAACTGACTGCGGGGACGTGTTATCGCCATTTTTATTGTAGTCATAACTTAATTCATGAATCAGAATTCACACACTCATAGCCCCGCAATGAGGAAACCCTGTATCGCGGGTGCCATGGATACACACACAAATAACACCCAAACTCAGGAGAAAAATAAATGTAGGCCATAAAAATATTTATCCCGGCCCGGGAATCGAACCCGGGACCTCTGCGTGGCAGTCCAGTGTGGTAACTACAGTTAAATAACATAAATAAAGTGTTGACGTTGAGTTAATATTGTTGGTAGTTAGTTAGGTTTCTAAACTTACCACTTGGTTACGGGTTAATTCAACCTAACATGAGGGCCTGGTGACCATGGGTCGTGTTAATCGTTTGCTTGTTTTTGTCTAATTATCAAAAGGCAACTGTAATGGCCAAGGCCACCAATGTAAGATGAAAATAACACCCGGATGGGTTTGCAAGAATGTAAAATGAACAAATTGAGTAACTAAACTGACAGTTCACGCATCTTCTATGCGGTTTTGATGAATCGTGGTGGACCTTGAGCGTTTTATCATCGAGTTACAGGATTTCCTGTTGTATTTAGAAACGAACATTTTATTATTTTCTTTCCTTCCGAGTATTGTGAATAGATGTACTGAGGAATATTTTTTTTTTATGATATCAAGCGACGACAGGACGAACAAATCGTGCGCTAGGTGGTAATCGACACACCTTGCGATGATTTTTCTTACGAAACATGCCGTACGACCATTCAGATATGCGTGCAACACCCCCTGAGCGCTTGCGCTGACGTTCGGCGCACTCAGCGGTAGGCAGACACTTTTCACGTAACCTTAAGCGAGTGCCGGAGCCTTAGTTAAGGCTGAATCACGTTACATCGTGTCGGGTCCGGGCCGTCACATGACCGTCACAGTGTCGTGTCGTTTCCACCGTGCGCCGGTAGGGTTTTTTTTGTTATTTTTAATTTTTGTCTTGAGGGATAAAGTTGTGTTATTAATGCACACACAAATTGAGTTGGCAGCTATTGCAAAAGCTCTTGATTACGAACTATTGGAGAGACCAATTGAAACTGACCTGTCTGGAGAAAAGGAGAATCCGAAGGAGAATTTGCCACGCTCTACAAAGATTTAATAGATGATGAGAGCATTTTGCGCTTGCGCTGTTCAGTACACTATAGTTCAACGTTGACCACCCGCCGGGTGCCCGGCGAGTGCATACATATTACGACGTGTCGCGATCGGGCTGGAACTGGGGAAAACACTCGACGCCGTGCCCCGATCGTGCCTCGGCCGTAGCACGGATTCGGCCCGGTCTAACATGAAGCTCATATAAAAGCATATATAGATATTTGACCGTGACACGGCGTGCTTTGTCTGCTGCTGATATTCAAAGTGTACTAAATTGTATTTGCGTGACAAAATATCGCTAATTGGCATGTCTTAATACGTTTAAAAGTAACAAAGTTATCATTATATTGTATAAAAAATATTACAATACTTGTTAATTATCACGTATAAGGGAAACGTGGTTGGTCAAAGTCCAAATTCATCTTGTTTTATGATGGTGAAACATCAATATGATTCAACCTAGTTTAGAAGATCGAAGCTGCTAATGAGTCCTCTCAAGATGTACTCGATTTCATAATTAGTAGGGTTACGTGAATATTCAGTACTACACTATTGGTTAATGGAGGTTATCGTAATGTAGGTAACTGGGTCGTACTTTGACAGGATAATGATTGAACTCATGACTGATATGATGCTAATGTTAAATTATATTACGACGACAGATTGGACCGCGCGATCGAGTTCGTCATTTCGTATTGTAATGTTTAAATAATGTGCACTATTATAATGTAATTAGTACACTGTAGTGATGTGTGAAAAGATTCAAAAACAATTTTATTGGATTTAATCTGATATTACAATAGGATTTAGAACACGTCCGACAGATTACGCTTTCGTCAGATTATTTATTTTTTCCGTATAGATCAGAATTTATTATTATTATTTTCTTAATAGCGGCTATGTCTATTATTAAAACTAGGTGTGTCTTATATGACAATGCCAATTCATGATTTTCTTTTACTGCTATCAAACCTGACGTTTTTTGAAAATTAGATAGTCATCATAATATCCTTGTTGTATATCTCTATATGTAATGGATTTAAACCCCGTGTAAAAAGGATTATCCTTTTTTAGAAATGGCAACTTGATCAAATTTTAATTTCCAAATTGGAGCTTCTCCTTTAATAGAACAAATTATTATTTTTTTCATATCATACACGAATTATTTTAATTATAATTACTGTTTTAGTAAAATATTTAATATTAAATTTAATATTAAATTTATTTTTTAATAAATATATTAACCGATTTTTATTAGAAAATCAAACAATTGAATTAATTTGAACTATTTTACCAGCAATTACTTTAATTTTCATTGCTCTTCCATCTTTACGACTTCTTTATTTTTTAGATGAATTTAATAATCCATTATTTACTTTAAAAACAATTGGTCATCAATGATATTGAAGTTATGAATATTCAGATTTTAATAATATTGAATTTGATTCTTATATAATTCCTCGTAATGAAATATCCCCAAATAATTTTCGTTTGTTAGATGAAGATAATCGAATTATTTTACCTATAAATAATCAAATTCAAATTTTAATTACAGCAACAGACGTTAATCATTCGTGAACTATTCCTTCCTTAGGGGTAAAAGTAGATGATAATCCTGGTCGTTTAAATCAATCAAGATTTTTTATTAATCGACCATGATTTTTTTATGGTCAATGTTCAGAAATTTGTGAAGTAAATCATAGTTTCATACCTATTGTAATTGAAAGTATTTCAATTAAAAATTTTATTAATTGAATGAATAATTATTCATCATTAGATGACTGAAAGCAAGTATTGGTCTCTTAAACCATTTTATAGTAAATTAGCATGTACTTCTAATAAAAGAAGTAGTAAAAAACATGACATAAATATGTCAAATTTAAATTATTATATTTATATAATATTCTTTTATTCCAGAAATAATACCTATTAATTGAATAATTTCTTTTTTTAATATATCTCAACATAATTATGCAGAGATGCTTATGTATTATTTTTTTAAGTTTTCGTGCATCATTCAATTTTCATCTTGGCGTACTTAAAAGAAAACAACATTTTGATGTTTCTTTTTTTATTGGTTCTTTCACGCATAATCATATAATTTGGTACCATTAGTCTTCAACAAAATATTCAGGTCTTGTGTGTGATTTACACCGCCAGAGACAAAATTTCAGATAGATTGAGTCCTATCTGAAATTTTTTCTCTGGCGGTGTAAATCACACAGGACTTAATTTTTTTTTTAAATATGCGTTAAAAATAATTTTAAATCAATAATAGCTTTAGGTATTATCAAATATACTATAATATAATATAAGTATGGTATATACAAACCCCATAAGTGGGTATTCCATTTAACTGTTGAATTGACAGATTTTAAGACTTTCGTGGTTACTCACTAAATGACCATAACCATGGAACCTGTAAAGCGCTCTAAACGTTAGTTTGTGTGATTTGGATCCGACAAAAAAGGTCACAATTCGTTACTTAAAATTTCAAATTATAATTATCAAATTACTGCCTCTTAAACTACCTCCGTGGCGAACGGTTACCATGCCGGACTGCCACGCAGAGGTCCCAGGTTCGATTCCCGAGCCGAGAGAAATATTTGTGTGGCCTACATTTATTTCTCTCATTAGTTTGGGTGTAATTTGTGGTCTATGTATGTGTCCATGGCACTCGCGACCCTGCGGTTACCTAGTGCGGGGCGGCTATGTTGGGTGTGTGCGTAAAAAATATTTATGATTTGCTTTATGATTATCAAGTGACGGGACTAACAAGTCGTGCGCCTGGCGGTAAGCGACACGCCTACTTATAACAGTTGCAGTGCCACACAGACTTTAATCGCAAAAATTTGAAGACCACTGCCAGTGCGCCCGTCACCCTGAGACATAAAGTCGACAAGTCCCATGTAGTCGCAGTTTCACCACCACCCTTCAAAACGGAAACGCAGTAATGCTTACATTATTGCTTGGCGGCAGAAATAAGTGCGTTTGTGACGATTCTGACCTCCTTCATCGACAACCCACGTTTTTATAATCCTATCTTTACTGGTTTCCTACTTTTTTTTAATTTTGAATACTTCCCTAATTTCCTTTTCATTCACTAATCTCAAGTTTCTTAGATCCGTCGTCGCTCTCATCAAAACTCTTGAAACGACAGGACGTGCCCATAATTTCCTTATTGTTAAACGTCACGTCGATTATTATTAAATCGTGACATAAGCCGTTTTGGGGTGAGTATTGTGTTCTTAAAGTTGACAATATTTAGGCCCGCATTAATTCAAACATCTCTAGTGTTTTTTGGTTGTAGTTTTCGTTATTGTTAACGATTACTACACCTCTGTCATTACAGTTGTAGTGCCACTCGTAGCTTTAAATCGCTAAGATCTGAAGGGCACTGCCACAGCGCCCGTGACCCTGAAGTCCCATGTGCCTGTAATTTCACCAGCACCCGTACCCTTCAAAATCGTAACACAGTAATGCTGACATTACTGCTTGGCGGCAAAAATAGGTAAGGAGGCAGTATTTAGCTGGACGAACTCTTTCGCAAGAAGCTTTATTACTACTAATGTACTCGAATGTCGAATCTAATAGCGTACAAATATACGTTTATTATTAAACGTTAACTCAATGCATAAGCTACGGCTCAAGTTCGTTATTAAGTCTTAATCAATCTAGTACACGGTCTTGGTAATTACAAATGATACCAGTCAAGATATCGATGATTAATGATTATTGTGTATTTATACAGGAAGCTCGAGGTGCATCTCAAGATCTGAGTAATATCTCGGCCTATACTCATTTAATACCGGAATTAAGAGCTGTTTATTAACACGAGTCTAGTTCAAATGATATATGTTAAAGTGATTCATACCATACATTATACTGTTCAAAATGATGCGCAATAATAACGTGGAAAAAATATAAATAATTAGCTATTGTTTCTATAGCGTTGCGATAATAATTATGGAAAAGCATTTATAGTAGTATGAAATTAATTAATAGGTATGTACTTATAAAACGAAATGAAGTATAGTTTATTTGTAGATAAGTCCACACTCATAATTGATTTTCGTGGATAGCTGTAATTGGCCTATCCAAAAACTTTGGCTGTAGTTAAGGCAAAAAAAAAATTAAATTTTGTGTATGCAAAAGAACTCTTTGTAAATATTATTTTAGATTTGCATAGATTCTAAAGTGAATATACCACTCCTCCATACCACACGACAAATTTGTAGTATTCATTAATTGTATCATTACAGTATTTTATAGTCTCATGGTGTTTTTGGTGCAAGATATTAAATATTCCATGCGGATTGCCGGAATTTAGTGAGGTTCATTCTGAAGCCTCAGTAGGCAATAGAGTATTACATACAAATCTAAAATAAAGCCATTTCTTTCCATTAAAAATTATATAAATTTTAGTGAAATTTGAAAACAGAATTGGATTGGTAAGAAATAAAAAAATGTACGCCTGAAACTATTTTACAGGCATTAAAAAATCTACAAAATCTTTTGTACAGTAATCGACAAAGTTTTTTGTTCTTATTGAAAGCGGCATACAATTGAATTTAAACCTTTAGTGTCAAGCTTGACTTGCATTTGACCCTGTACTTATACGCAATGTCAATGCTCAATTGTTACTTATTGAATTTCTATCAGTAGGAAACATCCTATTGTTAATTTTATTATTATTATTATATTTCTATATAAGCTGTTTGTACAAAATAAAATGACTCAAAGTTAAAGTACTCCTTATTGTTAACATGTACAGGATGTAAAATTAAAGTCGTACTGCATTTAACCTGCCTCGTAGTGGCTGATTGATAGTGCACCACTTTTATAGGAAATCTATTGATTTTCTGTATTCGCGAATTCTTTTTCTGAAGCTGTTTGTTCACATATCATAAATGTAATTACCACTTAGGCTCAATTTACGTTACCGCGGAACGGAATGGAAGCGAATTTTCGGAACCATAGCATAATTGAAGAAGCAAAGAACAGTTCGCGCATTTTCCGGAGAATTCTCGGGAACAGCAGCTATCTTATGGTTTGGACATCACACACTTGACATACAGTGCAATTGACATGCTATGTATAATTTCGTTACAAAAATTCGCTTCCATTCCGTTCCGCAGCAATGTGAATTGAGCCATACCTAATTCACTATTACTAAAAACAACTCGATGACTAATTCATTAAAATTTGCGGTTTTTTTATTATAATACCGAGTGATAGGCCGAACAAATCGAGCGCTTGGCAGTAAGCGACACGCCTGTCCGTAACAGTTGCAATGCCACTCAGTGCTTTAAATCACAAAGATCTGAGGAGCACTGCCACTGCGTTCGTCATCCTGAGACATAAGTTGACAAGTCCCATAAGCACCTTTCAAAACTGTTTCACAGTAATGCTCACGTTACTGCTTCGCGGCAGAAATAGGTACGATGACAGTACTTCTTTGGACGATGTCTTTCATAAGGAACTCGAGTGGTACTAAAACTTTTACTTCTACTACTGCTTTGATGACATTGACGGGTTTACTTTTTTATACTACAATAAATATATTATTAGACTATAGAATAAGGAACTCACGATTCCCTATACAAGGACACTAAGTACGCAGTAAGGTCTTGGCGCATTAATTAAGTGTGTAAATACAAATCTGTTTAGCATAATATAGCAAACTTGTCAGTGTGTCCGCATAATAGATGACCATACTTGTACAAGACTTCGTTTGTGCCTGGTGAGAAATTGCTTCCGTATGTTGTCAAGCCGCAATTTGTGACTACCGGTAAACTTGCCACTTTTTGTCATCTCCCAAAAAGTCATGCCTTTTGTCGTCTACCTATGCGCTTCTGACTTTTTATCATCTAACCATAAACGTTTTACTTTTTGTCATCTAAGGGAATCAATACACTTATCGACGCGGAATCGCAAAAGGCATGCTGTCACTGTATTGAAGTGTGATTGGTCGAGAGCAAAAATAGATACGTGAGCGATAATTATTGTTATTGGTTATGTTTTGGGGGCACTGAAATGTAATTGGAAAATAGACACGTAAGCAGGAATAATTGTTACTGCATTTCAATATTTTGTCTGGTGACGCAGTCAACGTCTGCAGGGGCCAACTATAAAGTGCAGGGTCCAAAAAAGAAAAGATCATAATGAAAAAATCCCACACGGGTTGTTTAAGTCGTTTTGGGGATTAGAAGGAAACTCACTCAATTATTTCGTTCTGTTGCGAAAATAGGAGAAAAATTTATTATAATGTTTCTTTGTATGTTTTACTGGTCAAATTGTATAATGAATTGTCTGTGGTATTATTATCGTTTCATGTAAATGCTATAGCAATTACTTGTTACGTTTAATAAACTATTTATCTACTAATTGTGGGCTATTTCTCAGGTCAGGCTCCGCGCCGGTAAAAAAAGATTTATGTCCTATCCTATTAGCATTACAATTTCGAAAAGTTTGGTTTGCAAGCCGCGTTTGTACTGTACTCTCTTATTTTGTCAACCCTTTGTAAACCTTATGTTTATTTTTAAATTTTTATTGAATTGATATTCAATAATTTTTTGTGAAATTACTCTACTAGTTTGTTATAATTATTAATACAAAATCGAACACTCAGAAAAAATTCCTTCGATCCGACGGGATTCAAACCGACATCTTCTAGCTTACCGTGGCAGACGCTACACCAACCAAGCCACGGAACTAACCAGCGGACCTCACGAATTTTTTTCTATGTGCTTGCGTCGTGTTTTTGTATTTAGTTTTTAACGACTTTTTAGTTGTAGCGCACCAGGGAAACCCTGTGTCGCGGGTGCCATTGACACACACATAGACAACCACAAATTACACCCTAACTCACGACAGAAGTAAATGTAGACCATACAAATATTTCTCCCGGCCCGGGAATCGAACCTGGGATCTCTGCGTGGCAGTCCGGCATGGTAACCGTTCAGCCACCGAGGCATCATGCGCAGTACATGCAATAAGAGCCAAAAAGTTGTTGCGCATTTCGCTTAGTCTCGTACGACACTCCACACAGGCTGGCGACTAATCGGCTTCCTACAAATTTCCCATCGCATCAGTACAGCGCCAACGACGACCTATCGTCTTAAATTTAACAATTTAGGTAAAATATGATCGGGTTCTGCACCGATAAATGTGGTGACTGCCTTAGGATATATTCTCCCACTCAAACTGCCCAACACTTTGCATATCAATTTTAGCAAACCCCTTCATGCATGTTTCTCGAGATGCAGCAACGGCATACCGTTGCTGCTAAAGCTTCCGGCAAATTAATATTCTGAGCGGACAACGGCGTGTCTCCCTTTAGACATAAAAATTTAAATTCTACTCTTGTTACTTATGATAAGACGGTCGAGACTCTGAAGTTAACAACATGCTGTTACTACGAAGGCTGATTATTAATTTTTTTTAAATTCTTCCAGGTTCTACTCGAGGAATGGAGGAATCCGAAGAAGCGTTACGCCTGAAGTGAACCTAACCAGCAAAGCAATACGTTCCATAGTAGTTCCTGCTGTTATGTCTGTGATCCCGCTGTGGTTGATAAAGAACTTGTGATACATGTATTTTTGTTCACGCTTATAGGGTAAGTATGGAAATGAAGCGTTTTGAAAACCAAGAACTTTTATAGTATGTAGTGTACTTTTAATATACATGGGACTTACACACATCAAAAAAAGTTTGCGATCACTTCGAAAAACTGAAATCTTTTTTGTTACTGTAGATTATATTATGATTTTTTCTTCTTTTTAGATTCTTTATTTAAAAATAAATTAGAACATAAAACAATGACCCCGTTCAATTGTTTTTTCATATAAAAAGGCTTTCAGTCCTAGCTTACGCTCATTCAGAAATCTGATTTAGTCAATTATAAGCGATTCAAGATATTTTTCGCGGAAAGTTGTGATTGAAAAAATGCCAAGAGGATTATCAGAGGTTTTACGAGCTAGAATAGTAACTTTGAGGGAAGAAGGATACACCACGAGAGTAATAGCACGCAGACTTGCTATATCCCAATCCTGTGTCGTGGCTACGTTGCAGAGGTATCACGGAATGGGGAATTTAGCTGACCGACCCCGCAGCGGTCGCCCAACTGTTTTGACAGCTGCCCAAAAGCGCTATATTAGATTGCTGGCAGCCCGTGATCCAACAATCAACGCCACTAAAATAAAAGCAGAAGTCGGGGCCGCCTCTGGGCTTGAAGTTAGCACGCAGACCGTTCGCAATTGCTTGCACCAGGCTGGATTACGAGCACGGAGGTCTTGGCGAGCTCCGCTCAATTCCCGGCAACGTCAACAACGAAGATTGCAGTGGGCTAGACTTCGGCAAAATGAAGAAGGTGAGGACGAAAACATTTGGCAAAACTGTCTCTTCGTTGACGAATCCCGAATCAGCACTCATCCAGATAACCGACGTGTCCGTGTCTGGAGAAGACCAGGCGACCGTGAAAGACAAAGAACTGCCACTGGAACAGTTCAGCAAGGCGGAAAATCGGTGTCCTTTTGGGGTGGCATTATGATTGGAGCTAGAACGCCTTTGATCCCGTATCGGGGCTTCATGACAGCAGACATGTACAAAGCAGTTGCTATTGATGATATCGTCAGACCATTCCGAGTAAACCATGGGCACCAATTTGTACTGGTCGATGATAATGCGCCCGCACATCGAGCTCAACGAGTCAATGCTGCTCTTCAAGAATACGATATCACACGATTAGACTGGCCTGCCGGCTCGCCCGACTTAAACCCAATAGAGCATGCGTGGGATGCTCTTAAACGAGCAGTATGGAACGGTGAGCCACGTCCCCAGACAGTTCCAGAGCTCAGGGAAGCCGCTATTGAAGAATGGGATAGGTTACCCCAGGAAATGCTGGATAACTTGATCCTCAGCATGCCCAGGAGGATCTTCGCATGTATTCGAGCCAGGGGAGGAGTTATTTTATATTGAATTCACACCTTTTAATAATAAATTGTTGTTTAAGTTTAATTAAACAGTCTTTTTCTTTCTATGAAATTTCTATCACTATTACATTATGATTAATGGCTCAATTTTTTAAAATAAATAATAAAAAATAGTTTTATATTTTAATTTCAAACAGGGTATTCCTATTTAAAGAAAGCATACAACATAGATTTTTTCTTGATAAAGTTAAATTTAAAGAATTATAGGAGTTTATGCTATTGATCGCAAACTTTTTTTGATGTGTGTACTTAATTGCGTTATATCTGAACGGTACTAAAAATTTTTACTACAGGGATCTGATCTCCTCATCTGACGGCGCGACTATTTTTCATTTTTCCACTCGACTTGAACATATAGAATACCTAATTCATTTTATTTCGTGAATTTAGTTTCGTTTCAATGAGAGTGATAACCATGTGTGTGTTCTCATATAATAAAAGAAACAATGTGTTAAACAACCACATCAAATGCCCGGTCCCAAACTAGGGAGTTCTCTCCGCTATGCGTATCAGAGGAGCGGAAAAACACTCAAATCAAAAGCAACTTCCAAAAGTTCATTTCCCCTAATGTCCAGCGCCTTCATTGCAAGCAAACCCTTGGGCCACAAAAGTGGTCTTAATATAGCAATGGGAAACCCAAGGACTGGCAGCTATTGTCCAACGTATTAGGCTAGCCATACATAACTAGCTAAGTACCAAATTATAAATTCATACATCAATTACTTTCTCCCCTTTTTCAGTTAATAGAAAGCTATGGACACGCTACACGTGACAGGGCATAGCAAAGGCTCAAGTCGAAGTCAATCCCCGTCTACTACAGAGCTGTCGAGAGACCCTGCTGTAGTCACTGATGATACTGTCATCAGATCTAGAGTGCAGTCACCGTCAACAGTGCATCATGTTGTCAGTGTAAGTAACTTTCTCACCATGTCATGATCCAGTCGTGTCTACTACAGCGTTGTCGAGAGACTGTGCTGTAATCACCGATTATGCTGTCATCAAATCATCTATACAGACATTGCCCATAATGGATCATGTTATCATATCAGTGTAGCTATGTAACTACGTCGTACCCAGTCGTGTCTACTATAGAACTGAGCTACTGATGATACTGTCATCAGGTCTACGAGTGCAGTCACCATCGACAGTGCGGCATGTCGTCAGTGTAAGTAACATTCTTACTGTGTCACATCGGATCGTGTCTACTACAGTGCTGTCGAGAGACTCTGCTGTAGTCATCAATTCACGAGTGCAATCACCGTCTACAATGCATTACGCTTTTACTATGACTATGTCACTATGTCTTAGCTAGTCGTGTCTACTATAGAGCTTGCTGTAGTCACCGATGATGTCGTCATCAGATCAACGGTGCAGTCAGCGTCATGTTGCCAGTATAAGTAATAATATCATTATACCGCAGCCAGTCGTGTCAACTACAGAGCTGTCGAGAAACCCTGCTGTAGTCACCGATGATGCTGTCATTAAATCGAGAGCGCAGTCACAGTCTACAGTGCATCATGTCAGTGTAAGTAGATTTGTCATTGGATCGACGAGATGGCAGATTTTTTTTATATCAAACCATATACACAAATCCGCTAGCTGGGACTGATCTCTTTTAAACAGAAGCTTCGGGCCACACGTCTTGGATAAGTTTTGTTAAAGAACATCACGTCGTAGAATGAATGAGTGAATGATATTTATCTATTTGCTTAAAATATATTTTACGGTGGTACGAATGTACAGAAGGCAGCATATCAAAGTACACATTAATGGATCTTTTTTCGTTGCTTTGGAGGCGATCTTCGAACAAAATGTAGGGCCTGATGTGCTGTTGATTGTACGGACAACGGCACATCAGACTACATGTTTTTGTTCGAAAATCGCCTCCAGTGCAACGGAACAAGATACGTCAATGTGTAGCTTGATGTGCTGGCGTGGTACATAACAAAATTGTCCTCAAATTGTATCGATACTGGCATGCAAATCTATTGTCATATTTATTTAGGCAGCTCAACAATTCCTAAAGCAATTGTTATTAAGTATAGGATTACTATTAAGTATTGAGGGAGTTATTAACATATTATATAACTTTTTTATTAAAAAAAACCGATTTAAAACCTCGTAGAATTAAGTCTTATTTACCAACTTTTATTGAAATCGGTTTCCGCTGGATTCATCCCCCAGTTTGCCAGCCTTAGAGCTGGAATATTTTCTTCAAAATAAAAAATTGGACCAATACTGACATACCCTCTATCCAACAAAAAAGGATTCATCAAAATCGGTTCATAAACTAGATTTATCGCGTAACATATATACAAAATAATACAGTCGACTTAAGAACCTCCTCCTTTTTTTTTTTTCGGTTAAAAAGTAAGCTATTTTCTTGATATAGATACTTATTTAATTATTATATAAACATATCGCACTATTAATGCAATAGTGTATTAACTCAAAAAGTGTATTTTTTCAGAAACGATCAATCAATCAATCAATATATTTATTCGTCATCATAGGTCATAACATGATAGGGTGTACAATCTTTTCAGCACAGCTATGATGCACCTCTTACAGAGGCATACGAAAATGTATGTACAATCTAATCTTAATTTATGAAATTTTAAATAATACGTTACAACGTCAACTAATAAATCTATACAATGTCAAAACAAATATCAAATTAATTCAATTATAAACATATATACTGTAATTCACACTATATTGTCATTCAAATATACATCAACCGTGTAATTGCATTTTTTAATCGATTGCCTTGACAACTCCCTCCTGAACATATCCAAGGATAGGATTTTTAACTTTTGTGGCAGTTTGTTGTAGAGTTTAGGTACCATGTTATGGGCGCTTTTTTTCTAAAGAGCTGTTTTATAAGAGATGGTACCAGTGGTGAACATTTGAGGATTTGAGATTATTTGAGTGGTGAACGATGAGAAACGTTTTTTTTACTTCCCTCGAAATATAATTAAAATGTATGTATAATTTTCTACTTGCCAATAAAAGGAAAAATAACTTCATATTTTTTAGTAAGAACTGTTTTGTCCAGAACTGGCTCACAAAAAGTTTGTCTCATTTTGAGTTAAGTAGATTTATTTTAATTTTTTCTTACAATATTTTAACGACGGTTTTATTGACTTGCAGAGAATCAAATTTTACGTTCAGCGATAGTTATAATCTTGAATTTCACATATTTTGAGTTACAACACTATTGTAATAACAGGGCGATATATAATCCCGTTGCTAGGCACGGGCCTCTTCTCGCAATGGGAGTGCTTGAGCTAGTTTCCACGCCGGTCCAATGCAATTGGGAACTTTACACTCATCATTGAATTGCTTTGCTGACGTGTGCCGGTTTCCTCACAACGTTTTCCTTCCCCGAAAAGCTCATGGTAAATTTCGAATTTAATTTCTCACATAGTCTGAAAAACTCGTTCGTATTTGAATCCACGGTCAAATTATTATTCTACCACGGCTCTTTAATAGAATATACATATAGGACTTAAAATTTTAAACAATATTTTCCCTTTAAACACAAGATAAAGGTTAAAAAAAATGTTGGCATGTTAATAATGTAACACCCAATAATTTCCAACACGAAATTATTCACATCAAATGAATTACGTTCAAAGTTTACGAGAACCCAAAATACACAGTGATATTTGTTATGATTCCACAACTGATTTGATGATCGGTTACTTCGTTCAAATCCTTGGATTTATATTAGCCATGATTGGATACACAATTCTGGTCTATTTATTTGCCTTTACCTACTTTTCGGTAAAGACTATGATATGATGAATGATAAATTGGTTCAGTATAGTAAAAGTTAAAATTATTCGATTATTGTACGAAAATTAATTTGACAATATGGACGGGAATTTAACTCCATAGGTGGCTCAATAGTTAAGCAATTCAGGTGTTATGTCCAATATTTCGATTCCCGGTACGATCAACATTGATTAAATCGAGAATAATCATGACATCAGTCTGTTATAAGCCATTCTTGGACGTGGGATTTTTTTTAATCATATCAAACGACGGTACTACGTAAGTCGTGCGCCTGTTGGTATGCTACACGCCTGTCCATAACAGTTACATTGCCACTCAGAGCTTTAAATCAATCTCACATTACTGCTTGGCGGCTGAAATAGGTAAGGTACTAAGGCAGTACTTCCCTGGACGAACTCTTTCACAAGGAGTGCTACTGCTGTTAAAAGATTATTTGTCCGAAATCTGTAATTTTGGAAAGCCCTCCTTTTTTGTACAATATCCATGTTTAATAGAGCAATTGTAGTGCAGTGAAAGTAGCAGCCGGCGTCAGATTTTCCGGCCCGTAATCATCTACCTTGAAAGTCTAATTGAAATTAAAAGTCAAATGGCATACATTTTCGGAACCCATGTCTGAAGTTCAGAAGTTTGAAACACTGAATATGGGCCCATATTACCGCATTTGAACTCCAAAATACATTTGTCAAAAATCAACCTCATTTTAATGATTTTCTCATATGCATCGACGTCAATCAAAAGTATGTCAAACCGTGATTGACATAAGGTTGAATTTTGTGATCCTTTATACGGACCATTACAACGCTAATCGTAACCGTTAAGTTGATAGCCCTAATGAGTATAGTTATTTTTAAAAACTCGATAGCGCTTAATCCTATTATTTAAACAGCTCGGCGTTATTCAAATATTATTATCGCATATAATTTTCTTCTCTCTCTAATTATTTTGATACCCAGGCAGTTTGTACGACAATATTGACCCAAATAATTATCACCGCTTTTAAATAATTCAATTATAATGAAATTGATGTGATATTTATAGTACAGCAATTAAAATAAAACGTTTATCTAGTTTTCTGTAGGGCTAGCACGACACAGCGCGACTTGCGCGAGAGCAACATAAAGCTCTAAATACTACTATTCTCGCATAGACAATTTCAATATCTCGCGCTTTATATTGCTCTCGCGCAAGTCGCGCCCCGTCGTGCTTTAGTGCTAGCTTAGTGCACGCATTAGCGCGTCCGAATCACAGGGTCGAATTCTAGAACTCAACTCAATGCTCAAGTCAGGACTTGAGTATGATTCAAAGCACTAGAAATCATACTCAAGTCTGCTCAAATCTTAACTTGAGCTTAGAGTAGAGTTCTGGAATACGACCCACGCTATGCTCGGCGTCTTACGCGTCACCTTGCGTAAGTAACGCACGGCGACGCGCGAAACCGCTCGACTTTAACCAAGCGACGACGCGCGAATCCATATTTGTATAACGCAAATTTGTACCTCAATAATGGGAAAATAGAAATGAATATGCAATGGGCGAAAAACAAGACGCGTCGCAACGCTTCGACCCTGCGCCAGTGTGTGTTTAGCCTTAGTCATCATATTATTAAGAGTTAGACTCTTGTTGGTGTAGCCACCTCCACTTCTCCCGGTTCATAGCCAGGTTGGCCTCCTTATAGCTGCTCACTTTGATCATCTTCATTTGTTCACTATACACCATTCTTGATATTCCTGTCTTTTTTCCCATTCTATCCCTGAGGTTAAAATATTAGTGACACATTATACATTTTTTGTTACACGATATTACAGTTTCAGACCGAATGCACCGTGAAACTAAGCCACTTTACCATAGATTCCTAAAGTCCCCTACCGTCCCCCAGTGGCGCTGAAGAGTCCTAGGGTAACTCTATCGACAATATTAGTCGGTAGGGTTACGAGTATTGGAGTGGATGTGGGTTATATTTTTCTGTATCTAATGGAGCAATAAACATTTTTGGCGTAACTTCACTTATGCTATTCTTCCATGAGGGGTGCGACCTCACAACCGGAGGGATAGTTATGAATTATGAAGTTCAAAAATATTGACGAAAATATTTTTGACTTCCCATTTTATCTTGTTTCAGGGGTAGACTTATTAGGAAATCATTAAAAAACGAGTTTTTGTAAGTTGTAGAGCAAAATGTTTTTAATAAAAAGCAAACTTTCTGAACATTGCATAATGTCCAGAAAGTTTGTTCAAACCCGTATATATTTAGAACTTTACAAATAACTCAAGAAAAAAAGATTCATTCGCAATCGCGACAAACAAAATCAATAACCGTACGGTGAATGGGTTATTTATTACTTAGCAATAAGAGGTAACGACCAGTCGACAATCGGACTCCTAGTCATTAGGGTTTACGATTTGTATTAACCTAGATTTTACGGGGACATTATTACCTTTTAGTATTCTTTTACATATAGATTATTTAAACAACGCAAATAACATTAAGTTTTTATTGTACGTACACACAATGACTAATATAAATCTGCACAATAGTTTTTGCAGAGTTGATTATGATGGCGGTGGTAGGTTAGTGGCAGAACGGTTACTTCTGTATTGAAACGTTGAGGATTCGAGTCCCTGTATCGTCATGACATTAATTTCTATTTTACGTGCGTTTGTGCAAATTCAATACCAACGCGTCTCGCAATTTTTTTAAAGGTGTGACCTTAAAGTTTTTTTTTTTAATACAGAATCCATTTTAAAATTGTTTCAAAAGTGCTAAAAAGGACGTGTAGTGGTAAATTAAAAAGTGACACTAAATTAAAACTGCAGTAAAAGTAAATAGGTTATTTTTTTATATTTTTCAGTCAAGTAATACAAAACACGAAGAAATAGATTTCTCACAGATGGCGCTACGACAAAAAGTCGTTAAAAAAGCAAAAACAAAGCACTGGACGAAGCGCATAGAAAAATTCGTAAGGTCCGCTAGTTCGTTCCGTGGCTTAGTTGGCATAGCGTCTGGCACGGTTTGCTGTACGACGTTGGTTCGAATTCAGCCGGATCGAAGGAATATTTTCTTAATGTTCAATCTTTGTATAATAAATGTTGAAACACATAGAGAGCGGGTGCTGATAGGGGGCGCAGATCGGGTCGGGAGCGCGCACATGCCCGTGCGAAGTGTTGTCGTCCATATAAATAGGGAATAGGGAATTAGACCCGCCGCGCTCCCGACTAATTATAACAAACCAGTGGAGTAATGTGACAAAAATAATTGAATATCATTGTGGTAAAATGCTAAATGTTTATTTGTAATGAATGTCATGATGTTTTTACTGCCTAAAAACACACAAAGAGACCGCGACAAGCACATAGAGGAGTTCGTAAGATCTGTCGTAATTAATAATTTAGTCTAAAGCTCAGTAGGAAGAGCAGTATCCCTTTTAGGCATACAAACACTAGGGTGAGTCCAGTCAGATCGACGGAATTTTTCTGTGTCTGCTCGGTCTTTGTAAGAATAATAATTGGTATTTAATTATTATTATTTTTTTATAATAACTAAGTGACGATGACGGGACGAACAAGTCATGCGCCTGATGATAAGCGATACGTCTGTCCATAACAGTTGCAGTATTACTCAGAGCTTTAAATCACAAAAATCTGAGGGGCACTGCCAGTGCGCCCGCCACCCTGAGACATTAGTTGACAAGTCTCATGTGCCTGTAATGTCACCAGCACCCTTACCCTTCAAAACCGGAACCCAGTAATGCTGACATTACTGCTTGGCGACATAAATGGTTATTATTATTACAAGTATAAAATGCTTTGTGTAATCAAATCGGTTATACAAGATGTTGTACGGGATTCTTTATTACACTATGTTTACTGAAAACACCATGCTCATTTGGTATCGCAAATTTTGAAATCGCTACAGCTTGATGAGATGGATATAAACAATTTTAAATACGTTATCAAAAATAATTTAAAAAATAATATTCATATGACACTGAGATTAGTTTGAATATAAAAGATATGATTGTTTTAAATATATGAAAAATATATTTGTTTTTGAAAGCAGGTTAACTTGCATTATTGACATGATTTCCAAAATTTCTTTTCTCTTGAATTAATTTTGTGTGCGGTAATATACAATTATTTTAAGATAACGATTTCCCTCGAAAAATTTGTCAGAAAATAAAATGATTCAATTAAAATTATAATCTAAGATCTAGTAGAAAGACTAATTAAACGCCTTCCTCCCTAAATGATGAAAAATAGCCCTACAATTTACTATATTATTGACATTTTATTGTTTATTTGCTTTATTATTTATTTATTGAGCATTGGCTATAAAATAATAAGCTGACAAAGATGACAAGGGATTAAGAAACTTAAAAGGCTTGAACACTAACGAATTACTTGTCAAAACGTTGGTGTAAGTAACAACTTTGGCTTTTACTACGGCTAAAGCGATAAGTCTTCCTTAACGTGAATATGGCTCTCAACTTCAAAGTTATGAGAAATCTTTTTAACGTTGGAGAAATTATGATAAGTGTATATGAGCCTTAAAATGTGATATCAAATTTTTCTTATGCTGCGTTCAAAAATAAATATTTATAAAGCGTTCAATATATTTTTTTAAAGATTTTTAAACAATCATTATCACCTTTTATGTTTCATTCGTCTGTCCTAGTAAGTACCTTTCTTGTGTCCCATTAACATGACTGTTAATTATTTTTTTTACTTAACCTCAAAAAGAAAATTTTGTGCGTACAAATTTTCCATACAAAAAAAAAATTCAGTGTAACTAGGTAGTATACGGAAACACGAATGAAACTCTGTGTCTTCTATGACGGTCGTCAATTTTCATTTTGCTGGTCTAGGACTATAATATGGTATTGTTCCTGTCAATTGGGGTTTGAAATGTTAATATATAATACAAAAAGAATAACATGTAGTTATATATAACAAAATTAATTTGATCTCACACGAGTTCTTGTGCAAAAAACACGTGCTGAGAGTCCATCCAAAAATAGCAGCAGGCTACCAATTATCATGAACGTATTTTGCACAGACTTTTTCATAACCTCGAATTCGTAATGAGCACTAATACAAGGTTTACTATTAGAACGATTTTACAACTCGTGCAAGTATACATTACAAAAAATATGCACGCACCGGCACATTTAGCCGGACACTCGTGAAGTCAAAGTAATGCAGTGTTTTTTCAAAAGTCTGGCTGGTTTAACCTTTTTATTTAGTCTTATTTCAAAACAAAAAGTTAATAGACTATCATTTTTTTCATTCATTTGTTTTAATTTCCTACTAATACAACTTTATCGAGTGGTTCGGGATGTGCGTTCTTTTAAGTTTCGTACATGTAGTTAAAAGGTATTTTTTATTTAGGTATTAAACTTTGAATTAGCCAATGTTAAACTGTTATTATTTTAAAATTTTCAGCCGTTTCTGCTTTCTCACAAAATATACTAAAAATGCATTGTGTTCAATTTCGATTTTATGGTCTTATTGTTATGCATTTAAATCTAAATGTTACTACTTGTATTTTCGTTTTTCTGTTCCGCTAAATGGCCGGTATATGTATAACGTCACAAAGTATTTGATACGTATAAAAAAGTAATAGCAGAATCAGAACATATAACAGCTGATAATTAGCTACCTTCCAGTAACACGGTAAAAATAAATACCCATATATTAAAATGTGTAATGTAACTGTATAATGTACCATACTTATGTCTGCCGTCAAACAGTAATGTGAGCAATTCTGCGTTGCGGTTTGAAGAGTAAGTTCGTGGAATTACATCTTGCCAAGTTTTATTGGAATCGGTTACCGGAAAGTGCGCGAAGCCGGATCCATCGCCTCGTTTGCCACCCTTAGAGGTGGAATATTTTTCTCAAATTTAATTTCCAACAAAAAGAATCATCAAAATCTGTTTACAAATGTCGGGAGTAATCGCATAACATACACACAGAAAAATATACAATAGAATTGAGAACATACTCCTTTTTAGAAATCGGTTAAAAAACGGTTAAAAATATATGCGATTTAGACTCGAAAAAACTATCATTTCCTATTAAAAAAATTTCAATTTTTGTTATATAAGCATTAAGGATTATTTTTTTGTAAAATACCAAGTGACGGGACGTACAAGTCGTGACTGGTGGTAAACGACACGCTTATCTATCTGTTGCAGTGCCTCTCAGAGCCTTAAATCGCAAAGATCTTAGGGTCACTGCCACTGCTCTGTGAAAAGTTGACAAATCTCATATGCCTGTAACGTCACCAGCACCCTTACCCTTCCAAACCGAAACTCAATAATGCTCGCATTACTGCTTGGCGACAGAAATTAGTAAGGTGGCAGTACTTCCTTAGAAGAAATCTTTCACAGGGATCTCTATGCTTGACTTGATTTAGTTTGGCGAAGTAATCAGGACGAGGAATGTACGTTTTCTGTTTTTACAGGAGCCGTCATCGAGCTCATCATCACGACACGGCGAGCGAGGTCCACATCACGTCAAGTCGCATTCCAGGGACTTGGGAAGCAGCCCACTGTCGGCTAACACCACAGCCAACAGTAGAGAGTAAGTATTCCTTACGACATGTCGTCGATTGTCAACAACAAGATGACCTGACGCGATAAAAACATCCTCTTCCAAATTCTATTAGGCAGTGTTTTGTTCTGGCAATCATTAGATCTAATAATCAACTAGTACTAAATGTATACATTTATTATTATTATTATATACATTTTTTGTTATAATTATTAATACAAAGATCGAACACTTAGAAAAAATTTCTTCGATCCGGCCGGATTCGAACCGACCTAACAAACCGTGCCAGACACTATGCTAATTAAGCCACGTGACGAAATACTTTCATAGATTTCTCATAGATGGCGCTACGGCTAAAAATAATTGAAAATCAAATACAAAGATCCGACAACAAGCACATAGGTGAATTCGTGAGATTCGCTGATTCGTCCTGTGGCCTAGCTGGCATAGCGTCTGCCAGGGTTTGCTAGGAGACGTCGGGTGGAATCCGGCTGGATCGAAGGATTTTTTTCTAAGTGTTCGATCTTTGTATTAATAATTATATTTATTATTATTATTATAATTGGATGTAGCAGCGAGAATTATAAAATTAAATTTTAATTTGACCCTTTGCTATACATATAAACTCATATACATTGAAAGCAAATTCCAATTAATGCAGAGTACACGAACAGTGAAATCCACAAAAAGTCAAATCTATCCAGAAAAAAATCTCACATTTATAGCACTCAAACCTGAAGGCGGTATCGCGGATCGAATGGTTATTATTAGTTATTATTCAGTGGACTGCTGTCACTTAACGAAAAAATAACTCTCGAGAAATGAACTTTAACGTTTCTGAAAATAAGTTTAAATTTGACAAAGCGCGATTTTTGTTTAGTGGTTGTAGTGGTTTCAAAGTGTGATATCACTTGTGAGAGGTAAAAAATTCCACTCCTTTGCTATCCGGGAGGGAACAAAGTGCTTCGTACATATTGAATGGGGTTGCCTTAGAATAACTTGTTATTTTGTTTATTTATTTACACGTACGGACAGAGACGTGTAACGCAACGTGGGTGTCCGGTAATCGGAAAAGTCGGTATATGATATCCGTTGGCCAAAATGCCTCCTTCATGATGGTTTGAACGTAACAAATCTCCATTAAACAATTTATTTTCCAGTCTTGAGGACTCTCCTCAAAAGAAGCCCATTCTTACGGGTATACTCGCACCGGAATACTCAGGCGCTGTGTTCAGCCCCAACGTGTCTTATGCTTTGTCTTCAGACGAATACTCACCCGCTTATAGAGGTATGTATAAATAACTCCTTATTTAAATAGCGGAGATTTCTCTATAATAATTGGTTTTCGATAAGATGTTATGGCCTTTACTTGTGACGTAAGCTACAGAATCCTCAGGTACGCCAGTTCCACTTACATTGCCTGGTTGGTTTCAATATACCGGCACACCGAGAGCGGTATCGTAGTTCAACAAAATAATAACGTTCCACACAACCACGCCAGTTATTTGGTCCCACAAACTAGGAAATTCCCTGGATTAACTATGAGTACCAGAGCAACGAAATTCACTCCGGGATACCACCACAACCAATTCAGAAAAGTTCACTCCCCAAATTGGGTAAACCGGGAATCGAACCCAGGATTTCCTGAACCAGCGCCCACAGTGCAAACCGTTGGGCCACTGAGGTCGTTAAACCAAAGGTACCAATAGTATACTTTCTCCACACTATACACGGTAACGTGATTTTGGGGCAATACAACTCTGTTTGCTTATGTATTACTTATGTATTTAAGTTATATATTCTAAAACCAGAACAAGCCAGTTCTTTTTACCGCTTTTTTTTTATTGTAACTTGAGGAAAATGACAGGATATTCGCAATAATTACCGTTTGAATGTAAATTGACGCTCATTGTCTTTTCCACGGTACATCCAAGAATTTCCTACAATGGAAACCTCCGTGCACACGACAGCTTAGTTTTAAATTACTATTTAAGACAAGAATGCATTGACTTACAATTATATGGACGTCGGGTCCGCGCTAAAAAGTGTCCGCACTTGTAAGGCGCTAAAATCGTATACAGAGCGCGACACTCCGCTTTAGTCTTCATTTGTTCTACGGACAGCGCGATACTGCGATGACATAACAATTTAAATTTCGAATAGGTTGACTTGGGACATTTTTTTCGTGGTTTTTGTATTAGACCCGTCGTCCATATATGTATTTGTAAGTCAATGCAAGAATGTTACAAATTTTAGAATGTTTAAATTGTGATATTGGGTATGCGGTTGGCTGTAGCACTGTTTAATTTATGTGGTTTATGAATATTTTATTTACGACATAGTTTATAAATATGTTACATTAATTTATTGAAAATGTGAAGGATATTTCCTCGGAATGCTAAGGACACACTTTGATAAGTTTAACAGTAGAGTGAGAAACTTCATAAAAACATATTTATTTAACCGAATGTTTTGTTTGTTGCAAAATTTTTGCTTCATGAGTAATTTATATGTCTATTAAAAGTGTTATGTGTGTACAGTCAACAGCAACATCAAGCTATACAATTCGAATATCGCCTCCAGTGCAATGGAACAAAATCAATGTGTAGCTTGATGTGCTGCTGCCTGTAAATAGGTACTATCTGAGTAATGTGGATCATCTACTCTCGTGAAACCCCATTAAGGTCCTATTGGATGCACCTATGGCCTCTTTGTTAGGGTAGAGTGGATCGCTGGGGTTCGATATAGACCTATTTAGGAATCATCGTTCTAGAACATAGTTTCCTAAAGTTTTTTTTTTTTTTATAATATAAAGTGACGGCACGAACAAGTGCGCCTGATGGTAAGCTACGCGCCTGTCCATAACAGTTGCAGTGCCACTCAGAGCTTTAAATCGCAAAGATCTGAGGGGCACTGCCACTGCGCCCGTCACCCTGAGACATAGTGGACAAGTCCAGCAACCATTCCCTTTAAAACCGGAACACAGTAATTTGACATTACTGCTTGGCGGCAGAAATAGGTAAGGTGGCAGTACCCGGACGAACTCTTTCACAAGGAGCTCTAATGCTACTAAAAGTGGTCCCTACCGCCACCTAGAAGGCCCTGCAGAGTACTAGGGGGCGGTAGTAATATATATATATATATATATTAACTGTAATTTATAATTGCAAATGTTTCTTTTTTATGTGTACGTTTATATATTCAGATTTTTCCACCATAAAAACTTTTTGCTTAATCTTGACGTAAAAAATCCATAGAGTAAAAAAGTAATATGTTTAGTGTGTGCGTTATTAGTGTGTGCGTCTAATGAAAAAGCCCGTGGGCATATATATTTAGGACATTGCGGTCGACTTTGCCTGCATGTCATGACACTGTTTACGAGCAAGTGCGATGATAAAACAATCTGCAGTATACTTTGTTAGTAAATACTTCACTTATCAAATATTAACTTATCTAAATAGGAAATTAAAGAAAAAATAACACAAATGACTACGAAATACGCGTATGATAGACAAAATAAAGACTAAAAAACAAAAAAGTACGGGCTTTGCGAAAGAATATAGAGGAGCTTACAAATTTTGTATATTTTGCTATATACAATATATGAAATGTTTTAAAAGTATTAAAAATGCGAAAAACATAAAATGCGAGTAAAATCAAAGATACATTATATCGAATCATTCGATAGTTCAAATTGTTATTCAAAATACGTCATTCGACAATCGCTCGTCAGGACGATTATTTATTTTATTATTTATTTTGTGCGACTCGCTCTTAGACAATTCTGAAAAAAATAATATTACTAATTGATATATTCTTATCTTTCACAGGTCAGGAGAGCGAGTACGCGAATCAAGGTGATTATTTAATTAATTAAAAATACATTCAATTACATGCATATTAACGCGATAATGTTTTTTAAACATTTTTTTTATTTGTTATTATTGACCCTGCTGGCCTGGTGATCTGTAATCTAGGGTTTTGACCCAGAATAGAGTGAAGTCCTCACAAGTTATAATTATAAGATCCTTTATACTGTGGGCGCTGGAAGAGAAGGTCCCGGGTTCAATTCCCGGAAGGACTAATTTGGGAAATTAACTTTTCTGAATTTTTTTCTGGTCTGGGTGTTTTTTTCGTTCCGTTGCTCTGATACTCATAGTATTGTTACTATTTTGTACCTAATTATATTAAATCGTCGATTTATTGCAAGAAGTCATCAATTGCTATATAAATTATATGGCAACTAATGACTTCTTGCTATAAGCCGACGAAATACAGTCAACGGTACACCAAGCTATATACACTTGTTCGAATGTCGCCCCCAGTGTCACGGAACAAGATCCATCAATGTATAGCTTGATGTGCTGCCCTCTGTACATGAAACCAAACAACCTTTCTAAGGTACCTAGGCTAGGTACTATTTAGCTACTATATGTATTTATTTGATGTAATGTTGTTAATTGTCGTAACTGGGTGTTCTCTTAAGGTGTTGAGGAGACTAAACCCGAAGCGATTTCTCACTAGGAGGAAAGACAGAGGTGGTATAATAATACCTAAGTTAAATATAGAATAATGCAGTTGTATGTATAGTATACGAAATATTAATTGGGCTAGTTAATGCCATCAGTTAGAACGGCTTATATATTGTTTCAATATGTTAACAAAAAGTATTCTTTTTACAAAATACAAAATCGCAATAAACGATGTTGATACATTTTAATGAGCATACATTTATGTTTTGTTTCACAATATTGTATTCTACATATAATAAATGAGTTTTTTTTACAATGTTCCCCAACCGTTCACCTGAGTAAATACTAGTTTTGTTTAGTTTACGGATAGCACGTACCGCAATTGAGCGGGCTGCTTCTTTTGTTCTATTCTTTTCTAAAGATTAGTCGAATCAGCCCAAACAATATTTCATAATAAAAAAGTTTAACAGTCTTCCTACCTAATTAAAGCAGTACAATACCTATTTATTAATTAGTTTTTGAAACATTACTTGTTGAAAGAAGTTGAAGAATTTGTTGATATACTCACTTTATTTCACTACGATGTAACGTAGTTGTATGATATAGTTCTCTAATCGCACGTTCTATTTTTTTTATTTAGATGACTTATTGATATTACGTACTCTACATTTTCTTTAAGTTTAAATTTTTTTATGCTATTAACTACACCAATAACCTGGTATCAAACTGGTGAATGCCCTTTTTATTTCTTTTTTTGGTTAATAAACAGTTTTGAAATGTAGACTTCCGGAACTCGAATTTTTTACAACACTTAACATTTGGTTAGAAGATTTTATTAACCATAAAATTAAAAAGGGCATTCCCTAGTTGGACACCAGGTAATTGGTGTAGTTGCATTGTAATGCTTGTTACCAAGAAATACAAAACCAATTTCTATTAAATATACTAATACTACTTTTATTCCGAGACGTTCTAATCCTACAGAATATCTAGATCAGAAGCAGTATAGAAAATTTTTCCTTTTTATGGTTCTGCCGAGAATCGAACCCGATGTCTCCTAGCCCCTTATATCCTCAGCGTGACAACTCCGTTCTACCTGTAGGAAAAGAGCACAACATAATACGTAATACATCAAAATGTTGTCAGATGACTTGGATGGAAGTAACGTGACGTCATCAAAGGCGCAGGCAGCCATCGCACATCTGAACAACAAAGTGGAGAGAACTAAGGAGCTGATACGGCTGGAGCAAACCATAAGAGATGGTGAGTTTGACAATACATTCTGACGTTTGTTTAGGACAAAATTCACACAGAAGTTTAAATATAAGATACTCATGTAAGTCGCGTGCTGAAAAAGTTGTACGGTCAGTCCCGACATCAGCATCAAATAAACAAATAAACAACAACACGTTCAGTATTGGTGCAATGCTGAAGCGAGCTCACAAGTGGGTACCGATAACAGAGCAATATTAGATTTCTGCTATATTAAGATTTGCGAGAATTGCAAATGCGTTCGATCGCTATTTCAGAGTTTTGGATAGCCTGTATAAATGAATCCCAATTTTTATAATACTAAAGGGTGTGTTTATATGCGCATTTTTTTTTTCAAAGAATTTATTAGTATTTTTATTTTACAGACAATGTAAACGAGTACCTGAAATTAGCGGCGAACGCGGACAAGCAACAGCTGCAACGTATAAAGGCAGTGTTTGAGAAGAAGAATCAGAAAAGTGCTCTGTGCATCGCTCAACTGCAGAAGAAATTGGAAGGGTATAATAAAAGGATTAAGAATTGGGAGGTGAGTTTGCCAACGCGAGTATCGATTTTAGGAGGTGATGTGAGGAGGAGTGGGGGTCCGCCCCTAACGTCCCGCAATCTGCGCGCTGTAAATTAATATGAATAAAATACGACCACGCAAATTTGACACAGACACGATGTCGACAAGCGCCTGATGGCTACTGCCGGGGCACTGGGCGGCGCGGCATATCGTTAAACCGCTGGGCTATTAGCAAATTTTGGGATAAACGTATAGCTTATATAACGCTTCAGTTGAAAACCAAAATTTAGCAGGTTCTCTGTAGTACTTAAAGGGAAACATCTTCATATACAAATTATGTACAGAGTTTGATATTTATTTTAAGATCTTTGTATTAATAATTATAACAAACTAGTGGAATAATTTCACAAAAAATAATTGAATATCAATGCAATAAAAAAATTTAAAATAGATATTTGATTCTTAAAAGAATTCATTTTAGATTTTTATTTTATTGTTTTCAGGATTTCGTATGATCGCATAAAGTACATTCTACCATGTAACGAATTAGTACATTCTGTAGACAATATCGTATCCACTAGTATCGTATATATTGTTAGACCGATTAAGACCATTATTTAGTAGTAAACATTTAAACCATTTGAAAACAGTTTTTTTCGCTTATCCTCCACATAGAAGAATGGCACACAACGACAAGGTTCTGTCAAGGATTACACACATCATCTGTCGTCACCAAATTTATTCTTGCCTATAAGTGTTCTTTGAATAGCCAGGGCAAAAAGTTGCATATAAATGGTTCGAAGCAGCCAAAACAAGCAACGATATTTTTTTTAAATTTACGCTTTTTTACAGCAACATGGCACAAGTGGACAGTCGCATAGACAACCAAGGGAAGTGTTACGGGATATGGGACAGGGGTTGAAGTAAGTTATCGTCTATGACTCTTTGCACTTTTTTTTGTTAGTAGCAGTAGAGCTCCTTGTGAAACGGTTTGTGTAGGGAAGTACTGCCGCCAAGCAATAATGT
This sequence comes from Hyposmocoma kahamanoa, assembly GCF_003589595.1. Lineage (NCBI taxonomy): Eukaryota > Metazoa > Arthropoda > Insecta > Lepidoptera > Cosmopterigidae > Hyposmocoma > Hyposmocoma kahamanoa. Next base: position 7,773,432 of record NW_020653743.1, on the reverse strand, counting down.
GACCATTAATGCGTTCCAATTTGGAATAAGAAAGGGTGCAGGTGAAATTACAGGCACACGGGTCTAGTCAACTTATGTCTTAGTTTGACGGGCGCAGTGGTAGTGCCCCTCAGATCTTTGCAATCTAATGCCCTGAGGGGCACTGTAACTGTTATGGACAGGCGTGTAGCTTATCACCAGGCGCACGCCTTGTTCGTCCCGTCACTTGATGTTATAAAAAAATGTAGAAGCTACAATGATTTGAGAAGTATATATGATGCGGATATGTTTGCTGACACTTTGTTGTATTTAGGCATATGTTAACTTTACATTTTAAATAATAATAATATTAACAGTAGTAGTGTGTGTGTATTAATTTATTGATTTTTCGCTTTTGTTGTTAATTTTCAATTTATGTAAAAATAAATTACCAAAGTAATTTTTTTTAAAGCATTGTGTAAGTGTGTCAGCGTTGTTGTCGTGAAATTGAATATATATAGTGCAGTGTATAGCGAATGTTTTGTACGTCTGTAATTGTTATATGTATCAGTCCTGGCTTTAAGTCTCATTTTTGTTAATTGTAATATATATATATCAACATTATATATATATAATGTTGATGTGCCTAATACAATAATAAAAAATAAAATTAAAAGTGATGCGATTGAAGCATCATACTTGACATAGTCTGTTGATATGATCGAGTATTAGTTACTTATTTCACAGTAACGGCGCGTGTACACGCTAAGAAAAGTCGCCGGGTCTATGCAAGAAATCGTGTCGTTTCCTACACACGAACTGTGTACACACTGTGTAGCAGTGGCTAGTTCCAACAAAATTCTTGCCGTGTACAAGGCCGTTCTCGTTTTTTCTTTTGCAGACACGACAAATTTCTTAGCGTGTACACGCGCCGTCATTGTTTCGGACGGAACGTCGAACACTGGGTGTTTCCGATTTGCATAACACATGTGCTTTAGTTACTTACTTGACGTTAATGTTGTTTAATGTTTATTTATTTTATTTATGTGTTCAGGAACGTTGGCGGCAACATCCGCGATGGCATCACAGGACTTGGTGGAAGCGTGATGGCGGCGCCACGCGAGTTTGCTCATCTCTTCACGAGGTCTAATCGCTTCGGTTCGGCGGATAACATCTCGCAGCTCGCCGGTCTGTATGCACTTACTTTTACCACAGCTTTTACCAAATTGACCCTTACAAATATGCGTTGTATGTCTACACCTAGCGAAAACGAATCTACACGATACTTAGGGTCGTATTCCAGAACTCTGCTCAATGCTCAAGTCAGGACTTGAGAATGATTTCATGCACTAGAAATTATACTCAAGTCCTTGCCATTAGGGTCGTATTTCCAGTGCTTGACATCATACTCAAGTCCTGACTTGAGCATTGAGTAGAATTCTGGAATACGACTCTTAACCTTTTGAAGAGTTTCTGGGGTCCCTGACATAAGAACTCACGTTAACCGACTAACAAAACACTTATTACTAAACCTCATTACAACACTGAAGAAGATGTCACATCGTTGATAATTTAATATTGACATTTATTAGTTTTCATGTTGCATATGTTCTTGTTATGAAGTAATTGTAGAAAGTATTCGATATCTCTGCTCGTTAAGAATAATGGTCCAAATCGAAATATTTTTTTTCTTATTCGTACACAGTTTTGTTCAGAAAAAGAGAAACTTTATTCTGAATTAGACACCGAGCTTCTCATATGTAAAATAATCACCAGAGATCATTGGGCCTGTATACGAAACGCCTCAGATTTTTTAAACATCTTTCTGACGACTTAGCACAAACCCGCGGACGGCAAGGTAGATGACATTAAATTTATCAATCTACTCGTATATTTTATGCTGTTTTAAATTAAGTAAGGTATAAATTTAAATGCTCTGAGACGCAGAGAGAAATGCGCTGCGATCCTCGCAAGTTCGATCTAAAGAGCATTGCAATTTATACCTTAATTCAATTGAAATAGCATAAAATAAGCAATGATAAATTTAATGTCCTCTACCATCCCTTCTGCCGGTTTACGCTAGCCCTTATGTGGTCTTTGGGATAGGTCGCTATTCTAGAAAGCTCTTAGAGCATTGTTAGGGGCATACACTCGAGACATCAGAAATAAAAAAGAAATACGTAAGACTGAAGTTTTCCGCTATAACTTTTTAAACTATCGGAAACCTACCCAAAAAATGAGGATATTTGCTAGGGTGTAGCATGCAATATTACCATCTACTGTATATAACAATTAAAAAAATTTTAATGTAGAGCATAGTGCAGTGTTGTCATCCAAATGGATAAGCAACATTATCAGTTCTGTTACTCTTTTATCTATTTTGCATCTTAAATAATTTCATGGATATAAACAATATTCTCGTCCCTTTTAATGTAGTACAGATCGAAAAGAATGACAAAATTTTTAGGTCTGTCAAATTAGATTTATAATTGGAAGATAAAACTCAATGGATATATCTGTGGGCCTGTCAAAAATCAACACTGATCGCGTTGAGATTGGTGAACCAAATATAATATTTAAAATAGGTCAGAATATTTCAGAAAAATTCTAATACTTTTGTTAATATAATGTATGTTGGCTGTGGCAACGGCACCGAGCGGGTAAGGGCGGGCTGACGATGGACGAATAAGAAGGGAGTCGAGGTCCATAGATATTTCCATTGGGTTGTACAATTCGATACTAATGTACAGGTTGTAACAAAAAGGTCACCTATATTCACTTATTGATTATATCAATGATAACCAAAGAAAAACAAAACATGTTTGGATATTTGCAAGGCTATCACAATTTTTATTTTGAATTTTAATTTTCTTATGGTTAAAGTATTTTGTTAGCAAAAGCGCGAACACCAGCTAAAATTGAGTTGCTGTACGCTCCTTTTCTGTTACACTCTGTCAATACCTACTTGATAATTACAGTTGTGATTAGCCTAATGCCTTGCTTATGCAAAATTGACTAGTATTTTGACGAAAAAGTTGATATTATATCGCTCTGCGCTATGCTTTATGTGTCCATCTTACTAAGAAAAACTACATAAAGATAACAATGTTAATTCTATGTGTTTATGTGTATTACATATATTTTATTTTCTTAAAATTGTTTAAGTATGTTGTTTTATATATGTATGTGTCTGTACTCTATGTAACAGCAATATCTATTTTGTCTCACAGAAAACACGGGTCCCTGTAAGTATCGTGTAATGTAGCACCCTGTATAACTCTTATATAACCGAGATCATTACACGCAGCACCCTTTAACCAGTAACAATAATACACGCTATAATTTTATTTTTTTGTATTGACTGATCACTTTTTAATTTTACTCCACACGTCCTATTTACGACTTCTGAAATAACTAATTTACAAATAGATTCTGTAGTTAAAACCATTGTAGTTTGAGTCCTATAATTGAATATATTCCAAAATCCACTCCTTTTTTAAGGATATGACATAGCCAAACCTATAAAAATATTGTCTCTTTTACTAGCAGCAAAGCTCCTTGTGAAAGAGTTTGTCCAGGGAAATACTGCCACCTTACCTATTTCTGCCGCCAAGCAATAATATCAGCATTACTGTGTTCCGGTTTTGAAGGGTAGGGGTGCTGGTGAAATTACAGGCACATGGGACTTGTCAACTTATGTCTCAGGGTGACGGGTGCAGTGGCAGTGCTTCTCAGATCTTTGTGCTTTAAAGCTCTGAGTGGCACTGCAACTGTTATGGACAGGCGTGTAGCTTACCATCAGGCGCACAACTTGTTCGTCCCGTCACTTGATATTATTAAAAAAAAAATATTTTATTCAAAACAAAGTAACAGCAAGTTCTCTTTAAATTTGTCATGTACAATACAGCTAACACTTCGCTTGGTTTTACAGTGGACTAAGAATCGTTTTATCGTGATTGACTATTGTCATTCACTCTACTGAGTTCAATTTTCCACGTGCGCTAACTTTCATACAAATTGGGTTACATCACTACACTAATTTAGTCTCAGATGTACGACCTCACATACACAACAAAACATTATTGAAAGACAACAACATTATCAATCCATCATACGTCCCACCACTGGGCAGGGGTCTCCTCTAAAGAAGGGGTTTAAGTCATAGTCCGCCACACTGGTCCAATGGTGGACTTCACACGTTTTTCAAGGGTTGTGAATTGTGTGTATTTTTGTGAAATTACTCCACTAGAATGTTATAATTATTATCACAAAAATCGAACACTCAGAAAAAATTCCTTCGATCCGGCCGGATTAGAACCGACGTCTTCTAGCATGCCGTGCCAGACGCCAACTAAGCAACGGAACGAACCAGCGGACCTCACGAATTTTTGTATGTGCTTGTTGTCAAGTCTTTGTGTTTGGTTTTTAACGACTTTTAGTCGTAGCGCCATCTATGAGAAATCTATGAAAGCTTTATCACCCAGTTAGATACCTTTGCAGCTACCAGCCCTGGCGAGAGATGTCGCTATTCACTGTATTTTAAATTTTTATTGAATTGATATTCAATTATTTTTGTGAAATTACTCCACTAGTTTGTTATAATTATTAATACAAAGATCCGGCCGGATTCGAACCGACGTCTTCTAGCATACCGTGCCATTGGATCGAAGGAGTTTTTTCTAAATGTTCGATCTTTCTATTAATAATTAAAAGTAATGTAAAATTAAGAATAAAATAACGATTCATATATTTTCTTACAACAATAGGCGCCATCTAGGCTAGTATAAACTGCTTGGTAAAATTCCTTTTTTGAGGGCGCGTATTAATAAAGGATATATCGATTTCTTAAGATATACAATGTGTCGAAATTGTTTTTCGCAGTGTTATTTTATGTCATTTTCGTAGCATTCAAATTTGCAATTTTAAAATGTGACGGTTTTGCTTAATCTGTGGTTGAGTGCACATACGAGAAGCATATTTGCTAACCTTAAATACAATTGATAACGTTATCCGTATCTTATCAACTTAATATATATCACGTGTTGAGTAATCTAATCACCATACAGGGTGAGATGTAAAAAGGAAATAGTATGAAATTGTCGTTCGAAAGGTATGGCCATTTTGAAATTAACCTTTCAACATAGGATTCAGATTATAAAGTTTTTACAACAAAATTCTGAAGTCTTGTAAATTTAAAATGTTGACGTTATTAATTTGTTTTCACAAATTACAATATTTTAAGCTATTAAATCGATACCTAACGACTGACGAAAGCCTGAATTAATCGACCCGCTATTCCTGCTAGTTGCCAATAGTTATACTAAGCCATTAAAAAAAAACAACATAATCCTCCTGTCAAGGAGGATCTCATTAGCTGCGGCAAAATACAGAAAACTGACATGCTCATTAATTAAAAAGAAATACTGGTGATGCCTTTTTAAGGTAAATTTTTGCATGACAGTAAACATTTATAAAATAACTTGCGTCTTGAAGTAATTTTCTTATTTCCTGTACATCATTAAATAACTGTATAATAAATTGGAAATGCAACTATTTTGTCCGGATCTAAATTCTCGTGTATTCGTTTCTTTCAAACAAAACAATGTTGCTGACTGTTCATAGGCCCCACGATCGCGGCTGATTGGGCCCAAATTAAACTGGATTTAAGTTTATATAAAAGCACACTAGACGCTAATATATAATAATATCCATAATATATAAGACAGAAACTTAGCAAAGATGTGTGACACAGATTAGAACGTTACGTGACTCAAGACTGAGTTTTTCATGTTATCTAACATGACAGTAACAAATTTAAAGACTTCAGACATGCAACGTGTGTATGGAACAAACGCTCGCCTTCGTACAATCTTTTAATAAATGTTTTTCAATAAGTGCAGACGGTGTAGGAAAAAATGTAATTATAATATTGTTTATTTTATTTAGTGTATTTTTGTGAATTGGAATTGTTTTTTTAAAGGTAAAGGTTTTTGTTTCTTTCATAATGTTTTACTATAGTATGGTTGTTAAAGCTGTCCCTTAAGTTGTTTAGTTATTATATTAGAATACTGTGATTTATATTTCTTAAATTTATATATTCCCTAATTGAACTAACTGTAGTAACACGCATTACGAACATTTTTAAGGGCAAGTTACTTTTAACACTTCACGTCTTTATCTGTAGCTCATGTCAATCTTTATCAATAAATTATATTCATCTATAATTCATTATATAAAAGGACATACATTAATAACTACTCACTTCCGAGAAGTGTTTTATTTATTTACGAATGCCTGCTTATACCGACACAGTAGGCGGTATTGGATGCAATGATACCTTCTTTAGAATATATGGTAAGTTAAAAGGAAAAGTTGGTAATACTTCTATCTGATTCAAAATATGGATTTCATGTAAGATTTGATCCAACAAATTACTTAAATAAAATACTTCTCGGAAGTGAGTGTTTTATTATCAAATCAAATTATATTCATTTCTCCGTTTCAATGCCCGCCTTCCACAACGGACTGACATAACGGACTCTGTTTGACTAATAACAGTAAGCGCCCAGTTACACGAGGAGAAAATTTTTATTTTCTATTTTTCCGCCTAATTACCACGCCTTCGTGTACATTAATGGCAAATCTGAATTCTATTTAGTAGGCAACAACATTTAAATTCCTCTGAATAATACAACCGCGCGGTCGCCGCGTAGATTCAAGCCAGACACGCGGGCGAGTTTAAACGTAACTTCTAAACAAATAGAGCGTATTTTGCCATGACAGTCAGACGCACGCGGTCGCTGTGCGGCGGCAACGCGGACTCCGCTCTGCGACCACACACGTTGATATTCGGGTGAGCGCGATGAAACTTGTGGCGAATAAATGCGCCCTAAGTGCTTTCACCACTAACGAAAGAACGAAGCGGACTCGGTGAGTTAAGATGGGTCTGTTGTGTCTGGTCTGAAAGTGAACGTTCTCAGAAGGAAAGCAATTTGTGATATTTTGAGACTGGAACTTTCCTTTAATGCATTAATCCCCGTAAGGTCACTCCGCTTAGGCAGCTGGCAATGGAAGGCAAATACCTCTTTTTAGTGAAACTCTTTCCTAGTGGAAGAACAAAACTATTTTACGCCGTTTCGCTCAGCTATATCCCGCTCATTACCCTTTTGCATTGGAAGGCGGGCATTAATTAATATAGTATGATACATTATAAATGTTGATTGTAAAAATAAATAAACAATACAAATTAAATTAATTAATACAGGATCCGTCACAGTTGCGGATGTCATAAATGTAAAAAGAATGTATGCATCAATCAATCAATCTTTATATTTCATAAATACGTCAACTGAACTGATCATTGTATTATTCTGTCCTGCATAAAACAACTTCACTATATAGCATTATGAAATAGGATTGACTAATTTCCAAAAATAACTGATTATTCATTGTGGCTTGAGATGTTTCAATAAATTTTTGTGTGCCAAGAATATAAAAGTCACATGCCAGAGGGCATTTTACAGGGCCGGATAATATACGAAAATATATATGCGAAAAAGTTTGTCGAATTGCCGACCCACAGATTTTGCCGCAGTGATCTGTGGTCTGGACAGGCCCCTAAGTACATCTAGGTCTACCTATTTAATGCCATTTAGGTCACGTTTGATGATTATTTTATTTATTTTTTAGTAAGAGGCATTATAAAAATTTCTCCTTTAGTCTTTGTAATACATTGCATAAGTATTATTATTTCTACTCACAATAATATTGCATAATAATATTATGTTGCTTATTATATATGCCGTCTCGTTCTTGCACGCTAGCCCCACAACACGCGGAACTGAGAGGTAAATAAACGCTATGCTTGTCGACTCTAATATTTTTATTGCATGCACTATTTATATCATATTTTCTTAAGTAGATAGTTTGAAGATTATGAAGTACCAAAACATTAATTAGTACTCATTTTATGGGCACCTTAAGAGTAGGTGCCAAAATATTTCCACTGCTACTTTTATTGGTACCGTAAAAGGATGGTCCTAGGCGTCATGGGCGCGTTATATATTTGAGAATATTGCTATGTTTCCCTGCTGCGTGGACATCGTTTTTAAGTTTCGTACAGTGATGTCCATGTCCATTCAGATGATATGGTATTCCCATTTTAGGAATTCATAAACCTTTTTCTCTTTTGTGCAAAGTTTTTTGATCTTATTATGTTTTGGTGGATGTGGTTATTGTAGGTTTTTTATAGTGATACTTTTTTTGAAAATAGATGGAAAATGTTTTTGTTGTCTAGAAAAATCAACATACTCATTTAGATCGAGAATTAAAAGACCTTGAGTTATGTACTTCTGAAACTACACCATTTACAGGGATTTTAACAAATAATTATTTTAGACATTAAGTTTTTATATCGTAACTACAAGATACCATTGATTTGATTAATTAGTTGTATAAATTAGAGCTGTGTCGATCGTGGTCGATCGAATCAAAATGATTCGTCAACACTTGTGCACGATGACTCAAATCGCGGGCCTTTAATAGATTCGATCGTTTTTGTCCGACTCAGCGCGGGTCATGCCCGTAAAATTGAACTTTATGTTTATAAGTTCAGATATTTTTCATCAATTCACATCAAACTCAATATTTATTGTTGGCTAGTTCGTTCTCAGGTGAAGTCCGCACGCTCCGGTTTCGCCATCTCTCTCTTTACACTGTTTGATTGGGTCGAATAGAGCATTCATGATCCAAAAAATTTCAAGCAATTGATCGAATTATTTGACCCGATCACATTATGGGTCATGTTCGATTGATTGGATACAGGTCTAGTATAAATAGAATTAGGCCTATTAAAATATTAATCATAGAATATTACGTCAACGAAAATATGTTGCCTAGTTTAACAGTGTCTCTTTACTTAAATTGAATTTGACAGTTTTTTAATGTAAACTAGTTATTCATTTGTCCACAATAGTGAAGATATGGATGAGGATCGCACACACTGTATTCATATCGAAATAAAGACTTATTTATTTTATTTTTCAGCTAAATTTGTCCCAAACTTTAAATGAAATATATAAAACTATAGTTGTTTTTCTTGATCCCAATATATTCATTATTATATTATGTCGAAAGAAAAATAAAAAATTCCAAGACTAACACATGCATCTAATTAGTTCCACAAAGAAACACCTTTTGTCTTGTGTATGCGCAAATTGATAATGTCCGCCGTTTTAGTAGCATGGACATCTTGCGACATGAAGGTACTCTTATATTGTACAATTGTTTCGCTTTTGTTGCACTATAATATTTATGGAACTAACTTCACGTTTTTATTATAATTTTTTTTAATGAAATTATTATGGTGGTCGTGTTTTGATCTTTAAAAAAAACATTCATACCCGGGCTGGTGGCGCTTATCGCAAAGTTTATGTTCAATTGGCCAAATGTTTACACTAAGTAATGTTTTGACTGTGGAGCACGAGAACGCATTCTAAAAGTGGAAGTGTAAATATGTAATACCATTTGTGTTTATTTTATTTTGTAGTTGTTTGTTTTGAAGCGGAGCTATAATAAAGGCGTTGTTCTCGAAATAAATGTGATGTATTTATTTACGGATTCAAACAATGCATTACGTATTCTGCAATTAATATAATGTTTGAATGTTTTGAGCACATGGAGCGGATTAAGGAAAGTGGATTGACGAAAGAAATATATATCTAGAGCCAGCGTGAAAGGCAATAATGGAAATGGACATCCACGTAGAACGTTTTCAGATCAAATCGAGAATGTTCTTGAAAAGGAGTGAGTGAGCGAATGTAAGTGAAGCAAGAGAGATTCGTTAATATCGCACAAAGTAGAAATCTATGCTTACGTCAATGGAAATCCAAGGTTGTGAATGTATGTATGAATGATACTATTTATTTTACTATAAATGAAGTTAAGAAAACAATAAAAACAATTTATGTGCGAAATACAAATTTCATATTTAAAAATTGGCTAAACATCGATTTTTTAGTATGACTTTTTTACTTTATTTTGTCTTAAAGTTTTTGAAAGATGGTTTTTTTTTCATACAACTGTCAATTACCAAAAATAATTACAATAATGGCGCGCTTTTCCTTTTTTTTTAAGTCTAATTAATCTCTAATCGTTGGTATTTAGTAATATCTCATCATATAAAGTCTAAATGCGTGATACTAAGGCAAATTGCATGTAATTCAACACGTTTAAATCTTACGCTTTGTAATACCGTGTTGTAAACCAATCGCAAATCTCGAATTGGGCATAACATATTTAGTCAAAGACGAAAACGATGTCTTACTTTCTCAAACTCGTAGTATCTTTATAAACAGTATTCAGGACACGCAAAACTTTCTATTTATTTTAAATTTCTTATCAAGGCTGTTAATTTGGATGCATTACTTTAAGAATAGTTAAAAGCTAGTGTGTAAATATGAGGGAAATGTGATGCAAAATCAGCCTGCAAAATTTGTATATACAATCCATTTTTTGCGTTGCAGTAACTTTGTCCTTTAAGATACGCTTTTGAGAAAGTAAGGCGACGAAATGAAATATATTTAGAAACATTGGCAATTCAAATGTCATACATTATAGGCATCACATCCGTGAAAAGATGGGTCTATGAAATAAATTACTATGTGTATTGAGTGTTGCTACAACGTCGCAGCGAACGCGTCATCTGAAGGGAGCCGGGCGTCCGAAGCGGGTGAAGCAGCCGCGCCCCGAGGATCCACACTGCCGCGCGCCGCAACTTCGCCTGGGCCAAAATACTCGCCCGAAGCGTCGCCAAGTTCTTCCATCACCAGTGAAGGCGCTCCGTAAGTAAATGTGTACTTTTCAACGCCCGGAACACGATTTCGTTAAGCCAAGTAGTATTGTAGTATTGCCTGATGCAAATTGGCCTTAAATCGCTTTTAAATATTAATACCGTTTGTACTGAAATCACAAATTAGAAAGCTGAAATAATACAGCGCCAACAACTGATCAAATAACTGAACTGTACGTCCTGTATATTCCAAAAATATTCTGTATTTATTGTAATAAAGATAATAACTATAGGGGGGCTGTTCCATTATGTGGTGAACAGCAAAACATCTAATTTAAAAGTAATCACATTATATCGGTAATTAAATATTGTAATTTTTCAATTCGTCCATTTTGTTTTTTTCGGTTTTCGTTTGTTGGAAGACGTTGGGTTCGAATCCAGCCGGATCGAAGGAATTTTTTTCTTAATCTTCGATCTAACTAACGAACTAGTGGAGTAATTTCACAAAAATAATTGAATATAATGGTGGTCAGACATCGTGACATTCAATAAAACTTAAGTATTAAAATCTTTCAATTTTATTACTTTACATCTACTGTTACCTATCTATCTAGCAGAAAATATTAATAGATATGAAAAATTTAATTTGTATAAATTTTATTTTTAATTTATATAAATTAAATTAAACAATTACCTATACTTCAATAGTATTACTCGAGGAGGCCGTAGGCAAAGCTAGCCCTGGACATTATTGAAAAATTACATATTTAATACTTAGTTACCGACGAAATGTGATTCTATTTATTTTGAAATTAGATGTTTTGCTGTTTGTCCCAAACCACCGAATGGAACAGCCCCTCATAGTTAGAGATATTATCTTTATTACAATAAATGCAGAATATTTTTGGACTATACGGTGACGTACACACAGGTCAGTGGTTGGCGCTGTTCTATTTCAGCCATCGAGTATATAACCAGAAATAGAGACGAAATAAGGGCCATATATTCCTGGTAACACATTAGCGATACAGCTCTTATAAATATCAACTCTTGTTTGCACTGAAATATAGACAAACTATAGGAAATATAGGAAAACCGAGAACTCTAATCTTTCGGTAACTACTCGATTAACTTCACTAAGACCAATGTATTAAGACTTGCGGCTCTGCGATAGCCGCGGTTTATTGAGGGTCATTTAGTTATGGAAATTTATATTGTAAATTATGTAAATTTATGTTAAACTCGGACAGTTTGAGTACTGTCTTGGATTGTCTAATTTTTACCAACGATCCGTGACCCAAAGAAACGAATATGTTCTATTTAAGGAGTGTTGTTGATTTTAGAAATCTGAGGCATTGGTTTAATTGGAAGAATGCGAAGTGTCCATATCAGGAACTCAGTAATGTGAGCAAAGTGTGCTTTTTGTATAATCCTTAGTGGACCTTTTTATACAGGTTGTTATTGTTTGTTGTTGTGTTGCTTTACGTCTAAAGGGGTTTATTCCACGTAATATGATGATCTTTCCCATGAGAACCTCGTAAATTCACAATGAGTTTACAGTTGTTGTTGTTATCAACCTCGGTGACCCAAGGTTCGAATCCCGATAGGGAAATTAACTTTTTTTCTTTTCAACAAGAAATTGGTTCTGGTTTGGGTGTTCCGGGAAGCGACCCAGAGTGAATTCCGTTGTTCTGGTACTCATAGTTAAAGGGAATTCTCTAGTTTGAGACCAGGCAATTGGTATGGTTGTCAGGTACATTATCATTTAGTAGCAGTAGAGCTGTTTGTGAAAGAGGTCGTCCAGGGAAGTACTGTCACCTTACCTATTTCTGCCGCCAAGCAGTAATGTGAGCATTACTGCGATGCGGTTATAAAGGGGTGCTGGTGAAGTTACAAGCACATGGATGGGACTTCTTATGTCTCAAGGTGACCGGCACAGTGACAGTGCCCCTAAGATGTTTGCGATTAAAAGCTCTTAGTGACACTGCAGTTGTTATGGATACTCGTATCGCTTACCGCCAGGCGCACGACTTGTTCGTCCCGTCACTTGATATTATAAAAAAAAAACGATTATTATAATTACAGTTATGGCTAGCGGCCGTTGAAAATATTTGACAATTTTGTGTACAAATATTTTATTTCACAACGGTCTCTTTAAACTCGTGGTAGAGGTACTGCTAAATAATAATTTACATTTAATTTTCACTCGGTATTTTAAACTGTTGCGTGACACGATAGATCGTTGTGACATTCTTTGGGGGAGCCCTACGTTCAGCAGTGGACGTCTTTTGGCTGATATGATAATCATTTAAAACTGTTAGGTACCCTACGCAACCCGGATCGAATAACATGTCTGAGACGGCGTTCTCAATCAAGCCGATATTGAATGAACTGCGCGAGAGGAGAGAGGACTATGAACGGCTGGCAGAAAAGATCGATGCGCTGAAGGTAGGAAACAAACACTATTTAATTTTAATTTAAATAAATTGCAGTGTTGCGATGATACTTTTTGTATTTGATTGTTAAGTAGTAAGCCTCTTTTGTATGCTCGAAAACGGTTTCTTTCCTTTTATAATATTAATCTCACATATTTTTCTACTGACAATACCAACGGTGTCAGATATTTTTTGACAGGTCCTTGGTGAACTTATAGGTTTACATTTTATGTTATAATTTTATCGTTACTATAGAGTTCGTGTTAAGCTTTGGAACGTGTCCCTCGGCCGATGTAAATACGTCCACAATAAGTTTCAGAATCTGTCGCAAGAGGTGTCGTTCCTGTCTGGTGCGCTGCAGGAGGAGCGGTTTAAGACTGAGCGTTTGGAGGAGCAAATCAACGATTTAACGGAGTTGCATCAGAACGAGGTGCGGTCGCCCACAAATAAACTGATAACATTCTTTGTTGTAATTTGCACTTACACCATTTACACACACAGTGACAGTACATTTTCAATCCAAAACAACTTGGTTTTATGTTGGGCAAAATACCTGAGCATACCTCTCTTATTATTCTTTAAATTGCCTATTCCGTCTCCTCAGTGGAAACACGTGCCCAGCTGTGGAATGTACATAGTTTGTATGTGCCACCGGTAAAGAGTTGATATTCTCGAAGGTGAAACTATCACGAACCTGGACTACAAATTTCAACAAAAAGTCGTTTATACAACTTTCTATTTATTATACATGAATTAATGTTCTGTAAAATATTTTGTATTGAGTCGCCCAATAATGGGTTAACTTTAAAAATAACCAAAGTAAACACGGAAAATAACGAGGCAAAACTCAAATTCTTGGTTTCATAGGTAAGCTAATTACACTTGCAGTTACTGAAACAATTATTTCCTATAACAAACAGAATAGCACGCTAAGACGTGATTTACATATTTTTGTAATATCCCCTATTGTTATTTCAATAAAAACTAAAAGCGTAATAATAATACTAATCATAGGTGATACTTGCTGTATTAGTTTTTTTTTCATCCTAAAGCAACAATGACTTACAGTCTTTACTACCGAGACGAGACAATCTACCTTTCTCGCTTATATCTGTGCTTTACTAATTATAGTCTTACTTTCTCGAAATTCCATCTCAATCCATTTGACCCAGGTAAATCACGCAATTGAAATGATACGGAACGTTGTGGTTATTTCACAAGTATTACTTTACATAACTTACTCTTACAGTACTTATACGTAAACATGTAAACATGGTTGAGTCGATCACCAGTCAAAAGTAAGTTGCAGAATTCGGACCACAGTTCTTTGGACGGTGACTGTCTCCAAGTAGTAACCAGCGGATGTTAGAAGTTTTCATTCAGTCTTACTCAACACATCAATGTCATTTTGTCCTATTTAGGGATTTGATCACGGATTAGGCTTCGAAGAATGGTGTCCGTCTTAGTGTCATTGTGCTGGTTAAATAAAAATTTAACAAAGAGTATGTACACTGACGAAGGATGTAACGTTACCTTGGCGAGATAAAAAAAGAAATTTGACTGAATAGAGGAGGGTCAAATGCATTTCCTCTTAACGTGACGGAGACAGTTGCTCAGTGAGCAGTATTTTGATAAGACAAGAGCACTCTGATTATTCAACAGGGTTTTTGTATTTTGAGGATTTTGTTCCAAAGATCACGTTGACCTAACAGTGGAAATAGCATAAATCAATTAAATGGTATAGCGTCTTAGCCTCTCTACAGCATTTCATACACATTAATTGAGAGCGAGAATAATCACCCATTAAAGATCCGCCGCGCAGGACCGATCGTCGTGGAGATCGTTTGGGGAGGCCTATGCCCAGCAGTGGGCGTCGTATGGCTGAATGATGAAAGATCCGCCGCAAGATCCGCTTTTATTTTTTTCTATTATTTGTTATTATTAATTGTTCTTTCTATTCGAATTGCAGGTAGAAAATTTAAAACAAGCACTTACGGACGTGGAAGAAAAAGTTCAATACCAGAGCGAAGAGCGTATACGAGATATACACGAAGCTCTAGATCTATGTCAAACCAAAGTAAGTTTTATTTGCATAGATCAATTTATGACATCGCTATGAACAACACTTGTATAACAGTGCATGTGCTGGTGACTGTACAGATTCAAAGCTGACGTCTTGCGTAATGTGACTGAGAAATGCACACAGTATCGCTTGCACTGATTAATCAAATTATGGAAAAAGAACAGTTAGAGCACGATTGCCTTTATTTACTCGCTGCAGACTCGGCCATAAATCATTGGAGAGAGAATGCGATATTGGTATAGTATTTGTCATCTGCCTGCCCCGTACGCTACTGGTCAGTGGGAGAGAGAGAACGCAATATGGCTGTCCCGTTCCTATAATTTATGGCAGTCTGTCTGCAGCGAGTAAATAATCTTTCTACGCGGTTGCTATTGTTCTTGCCATGCTTAGTAGATGGCGCTTATTTGAAAACTGCTGAAAATGATTACCGTTTGTCGTGTGCAGATTATAAAATTAGAACAATGGTTGGCGGGCGGCGGCGGCGGCGGCGGGGCGGGTGGCGCGGCCGGTGAGTCTGGCGGCGCCGCTGCCCTGCCGCCGCGGTTGCTGCTGGTGAAGCTGCTTAATGTGGCGCTCACGCTGCTACAACTTATCTTATTGTTGGTCGCCACTGTCGCCGGGATCGCTATGCCCTTCTTGCGTACCAGGTGAATGTGAATAGCGTTTCTTAATTTTGTGATGCCAATTGTTAAAAATTTATTTAACATCCTTTACATTTATTTGTAAAACGTTTATGCCGCTCTCAACAAACGGGAAGGCACTACACAAACTTGCGGCATTTTTATTGTAATAATTAGCACATTTCTGTTGAAAAGTTTCATTATTGCAAACACGGAAGAAAAAAATCAATGGAAGTACCTTAAGCCTCGATTACTACTAGAACCGTTGTCGCCAAAACTCACACATCCTTAATTTGAAACACTACAAAATCTTGATATTGATTGGTCGTCGATTCAAATTTAAAAAGAATAACAAATTCTGGATTGTTAATATAATTTAATCTTTACCCTGCTGGCATATCGTTGAAATTTCAATCAATGTGCTGCCATCTAGCGGTTAATTGCTGAAAGACGACGAATTGGAGTTATTGATTCAGTTCTCCAAAAAAGAAGCGATCATATTGCAGGAGTATATAACCTTTACTTTCGTTTCTTGTAATAAAAAAATTATTTCTATGAACAGACAACTGAAAATTTATTAAAATAAGACTTTCCGATGATATGAAATACCACCACGGTTAACATTTTTGCACTCCAAACAGCGCAATGAGGCATTTTCCTAGGATTTTAGAGAATTTGCACGAAAGAATGACAACCATACCATACAAAGGGAAAATAGCGGACTAGCTCAGATAGGTCTTTCGAGACCTATAGTTGGCACGCGTCTGACGCTAACTGACCATTTCTACTTTATTGTTCTGTGACTGCAAAATTGAAAGTTGCCCACTGCCCCGTAGTTCCCCAGCGCCGTCTATATCGGGCTCCTCAGATTCGCTGCCTTTCCGGGTGGCAAACAACCAGAGTCAATTCAAAAAGTTTTCTAACTTGATACAATCACAAATCGAACTCTGAATATTTTTTTTCATCTAGCACCCGGAGTACTAACGGCTCGGCCACCGAGGTCATAACATTTGAATATTAACTTTAATCCCATATGCAACAGAGTACGAGTTCTAACAACGAGTGTGGCTGTGATGGTGGGCGTAATGGTGCTAAAGCAATGGCCTGAGGTGACGCAGCTCTCCGAACATCTCGTGAGAAGGCTGAAGGAGTATTTGCTAGACACGCATCGCGACAGGTAATGGCCTGAGGCCTTTTAGGTTTGGGTGTTATAATTGGGCTTGGTTCTGCAGCTGAACTAATTTGTGATCTGTATGAAAAATACAAGTGCTCTAACGCAAATGGGCTGAGGGTTTTATGCTATAATATTTTTTAGTTGGTCCCAAAGTCAAATTTAACCTTAAGTCCATGATTGTAGGGTGCACCTATGATTGGAGCTAAAATTCATTTTACTTTCACTAAGATTAATTTTTATATAACGTTTACATATTGATAGTTTGAACGATGAAATCATTTGACACGGACTGATATTTTGACACGAACTAACAACATCATCGCTTAGTTACTTTTTCAATTTTTTTTTCCCTCTATAATCGTATGGAAATATCTCCTTTCATTATATTTAGAAACTAACTAATATCAATGGAACTTTTTCATAAAATTTTATCAATAAATATGTAGGCGTATTTTTATATTTTATAGTGATAATCCATAGTTAAACACTGGCTGCATGAGAAAAGTATAATGCTTTAGAAGTAGTCATATTGACATGAAATTTATTATACTAACGTATCGTTTGTTATAATTAGTCGATTGTCATAATACGATATTTTCAATTAGCCGAGTTTTTCAAGTTGGTTGAAAAACACGAAGAAAAAAATTTATTATGACCAACGATATACAGGATATGTCTTCTTTTTTTTTATGATATAAAGTGACGGGACGAACAGTGGTGCGCCTGATGGTAAGCTACACGCCTGACCATAACAGTTGCAGGGCTACTCAGAGCTTTAAAACGCAAAGATCTGAGGGCACTGCCACTGCGCCCGTCACCCTTACTCATAAGTTGAATAAGTCTCATGTGCTTGTAATTTCGCCAAAACAACCTCGCATGACCATATTGCTAACATCATAAACAACTTTTTGTTATACTATCTGACACTTTTTAGATCTACATTTGGTAGTACGGTGGTAAGTTCAAACGTGCAAGCGTCCTACCTGACGCCCCCCTCCCCCGTCCTGCGTTTCCATGGGACTGATATTTATGCTAGCGCTTTCTTCGTTACCGCACAGACCGATTTATTTAAACTGTAATCTTAACTTTTTTGTTAAAACCTCAAAAGTTCGTGGAATTACATCTATTTCACAAGTTTTATTGACATCGGTTACCGGAACGTGCGCGAGTTTCCCACTCTTATAAGTGGAATACTTTCTTCAAATGGGTCCAATACTGAGGTACCCTCTTTCGAAATCGGTTCACAAATGCCGGAGTAATGGCGTAACATACATACAAATAAACAGTCGAAATGAGAGCCTCCTCCTTTTTTTGAAGTCCGTTAAAAATCTGAAATTAAAATTTGATAAATTATTAAAAGTTATAGATCAAAACATGTTGTTTATGATGTTAGTAATTTAAAAAATAATCTGTATCATTTATACAGAAGAAGAAAGAATAAGTTAATATATTTAATCAATTCATGTGACGAAATTGAGAAACGCAGCCAAAAAACACCACGTTCATCTAAAAAAAGTGACAAAATTTTATGAAATAGTTTTCATTTACACTTTAATACCATCTCTGTTCAATTTCTCCTACTCGTAATTCTTAAAAAACCTAAAGCACAGTAAAATAAAAATTGTAAAAAGTACCGCTAAGTCTAGTCATCAAATATTGTAAATTAATATTTATATACCATGTAAACAATTAAAAATATTATGTATAGAAGTTACAGACGCTTTGTTGTGTACAATACTATGTTATATGTGTATATTATATGTACAGTAGGGAATCCTATATCGTAATCTATAGCTATTTATTAAATTGTTTTTAAACATTAAACTTAAACCAATCTCCATTTTAATTAAATATGTATGTGATGAATCATAAAATTACTTAAATATTAGTCAATGACACTATAACACTAGACAGAATTGTAATGTAGTTGATTTAAATTTCTTCTTTATTGTTTTTTTTATTTATTTATGTATTCATTTCTTTTACAAATTTTAAGCAATATTCACTTTTAACTGCGCACTCTGGAGCAAATAAACCGATCGCGATATGTTTTTTACTCTTGAAAGTTTTTGGTAAAAATAATCAGCAATAAAAGTAAAGTCGGCATTGCTCGGATTATTAGCTTCCAAGAATAGAATGTACCTATCTATTTTCTGGGTGTTGCTATAAATATGCCTATTATATTTCGTTTTTGTTTTCGCAACGCGCTACTATTTTTTATTTATTTTTCATTTAAATTTTCTTTTTTTTTTCTACTTCAGGTATGAATGTAATGCTCTATGCGGCTGATGTTAGCCACAGTGAAGTTCTAGTGGTACAAAATTGAAACTTGTTCTTTGGCACTACCGTGCCCAGTGAATAAATAAAATTCGTGATATTGCAATTTGGCCCTCATCTGCATGGAGTGAAGACCATATACTACGTGGAAGTATTTTTATGTTTGCCCGATCAGGAAAAAAGAAGGTACTCTCAATCACTTGTTTCTAACTGCCCCTGTGATGGGCAATGTGGAAATGAGACAAATAGTACATTATTTTGTCAGTGATAATGATGTTATTTAAGCTATTCAATTATTATTTGCACATTTAAATGTGATATTTTGATATACTGCGAAACATGTGATGTTACATGGATAAGGAACCACCCTGGATTAAAACAATGATAGCAAATCACCACACGCAACCTAACTTAATGTTACTTCTTTTTGGTGACCTCACTTGTGAAATGAGAACGACATTATTGAGATTTAAAAAAATAGGTATATGTATTTTTTTTTACATAAATACGATATATAACTCCAGCGGGCTGGGTTATTATCATTATTATTATTAATTAATTAATTATTAGATAATTCATTATATTACACATATATTCACAAAGTATATTTTTTATCATTTCTTATACAGGGTGTATCATAAAGGTGTAATGATATTTTGAGACATAAAAGTGTGCATTACTGTAATTAAATTTAACTTTAAAAAAATAACTGCACATTTGACCTCAGTTTTACTTGATGGATAGTAATGATATAGCAACGATGAGATAGACGATGGAGCATACATACCTAAATAATGCCTATTCACTCTCACCTTGAAAAGGCCTAAGTCATATCGTTCGGAGAAAAAAATAAATATTATTCAAGACTTGTTTATTCTATCACTGCTACACGAATTCTATGGGAAGGTGCAAAATATTTGTACAGTTATTCATTATCATGAACATTTCTAAGGAGTGGCTTGAGCCGGTCAGAAAAAGCTAAACGTCGATACAATAAAGCACACTGACACACTGACAGTGGGTGCGGCATGCTCTCGACCCGAGAGCATGGCGGGTGTAATTTCGTGTATTTATGTGGCCGACAACACGTCACGAGCGCGCGGTGGACCCGATGTGCGCTCGTCTCGCGCCCGCGCGTGGTATGTCGTCATCCATTTACATTTACACGTAATTACGACAGTCGTGCTCCCGACCCGACACACGCCGGACCCGCACCCGTTCTCTGTGTGTTTCACGCTTAAGTACGAAAAACTCGTCTTTCGCGTCGGCAAAATTCTTAAGGCATATTTTTTTCTAACCGGGTCAAGCGGATTCCTCGTTCATAAGTGTGATGCCGTCCTTACGCCAAAATATGACTAGATCTTTTAGATACACCTGTAAATATGTTATTATTATTTTATCAGCAAATCTAGGTGAATTAAAAGGCTGATGTTATAAAATTAGTACAATCTCGAATGCTGTAATATGAAATCGCAATCGGTTTTTGTTTGTGATGGATTATAGATGAACTGATCCGCGATATGCCAAACAATGGAACTTTGACCACTCGCTCAATGGCCCGGCAGATAATATTGTATAAACTAAATGATGACCAATTGGTTTTGGGGCCCTACTCTTGAAGCACGAAATCCGTAGTACCAGTCGAGCTTGTGAAAGGTTCGTCTAGGGAAGTACTGTCACTTTATCTAATTCTGCCGCCAAGTAGTAATGTCAGCATTATTGTGTTCTGGTTTCGAAGGGTAAGGGTGCTGGTGAAATTACAGAGGCACATGGGACTTGTCAACTTATGTCTCAGCGTGACGGAAGCACTGCCCCTCAGATCAGGCGTACGAGTTTGTTCGTTTCGCCACTTGATATTGTAAAAAAGGACTAACCCGTTCGAAATAGTTGTCAAATCGCGTAGTCATATAATCTTAGTAGTAGCCTCGATCGAAACTGAAGTAGGTCATCTATAGCGGGAAAACAACTGTAACTACGGATTTCGTGCTTCGAAAGTATGATCCCAGGTCGGAGGAGCTCTAGATATTGTCCGCTTTGGTACTCACAGTACAGCGAATTATTGTTATTGATTAACGTTACTGCATAGACGCTTGCGCCACAAGATAAGTTTGTGGTTCTGTACTTCAGTTTCAAGTATTGCACTTTGTTGTTTTACAATCGGAGCAAGTGTAGTCTTAACAATTGAACCAGCACAATCCAAACATCCGGGAGCCAAAGTGTCTAATTTGAAAATCATTCTTTCGAAAAAAACCGACCTCAAGTTTGTGGAATTATATCTAGTTTTATTGAAATCGGTTAACGGACAGGGGGTGAAATCCAATAAACAGGATTCATTCCTTAATTTGTCACCCTTAGAGGTGGAATATTTTCTTCAAATTTGAATGGGACCACTACTGGGGTACTCCCTATCCAACAAAAAAAAAAACAATCACACAAAAGAAAACCGGTTTCCAAATATCGGAGTAATTGCGTAACATGCACACGAAAAAAATGCTGTCGAACTGAGATCCTCCTCCATTTTTGAGGTCGGTTAAAAATATATTTCATTCGACAATTCACGCTGAACATCATGCGGATTTTCAATGTAGACGATTACAGCCGCTGCTGTCGTTTTTGTCTGTTCGTATAAAATTATTTTTTTCACTATAGTGCCAAAAATTTACTACCGCAAAAAAGCCTCTAATCCTACCACAATATAAACTTTAAGATTTCCGTGGTTATTCGCTAAACTATTGTTAATAGTACAGGTTCTGTACTACGGAAAATAAGTCATACGGTGGTAAGAAATCTGTACCTGCACGCGAGCGAACATAGCATGGTGATTTTGATAGATCGTTTTAGAGTTGTAACAAACACATCTACTCAATAACACTGTAATACTAGCATGGTACTAGTTTTTAATAATATAGCGAGTTAGTAATGTACATTTTCTTCTTATTGGTAAAATCTTAAGATGTAAATAAAACAAGTAATTTCTTATGAACGGTGTCTGTAATAAATTATTCATCTTAAGGTGCTTTCAAATTTGGACGCTTATAGAAGTGCTGCATTGACGCCACTGTGGGGCTGCAGCCGCGCCTCTACAATTTTCATTCAATATTTAGAAGCACAGTTGCAGCGCCACTGTCGTGAGACGACCCGCGCGTGCCACTTTTCCAAGCACAATTAGTGACAAAAATTATTGAAGCGCTACAGCCGCGCTACTGCTGCGCCCTTAATTAAAGTAAATTTAAAAGCCGTAGAAAATAACGATATAATTTCAAATAATAAATACAAAGTATTATAATTAATTGCAATTTAATACACATATAAAATGGAATTATGTTTTTTTTTAATATTATTTATCCGAAATAAACAAGTCATGTATTTCTTTAAATAACTGTTTGTTTCTTATTTTCGCAATTATTTTTAAATTACGATATGTCGCCGTTCTTAATTGTAGGAATCACCATTCTATGTTGGTTCGAGCTGCAACACCAGTGAAGCAGGCTAAATTGTTGATATCAATCAATACGCTTTTTGTACTGTACTTGTGCGCCGCCGCACCAAGACTGAGCCACTGCGCTTCCAGTGTAAATAGAGCCATGTATCATTACACACTTGCCTCGATTCACAATGTATGTGTAAATTTGTATTGAAAAATATATGTGATATGCCAACATTATGCATGCTTTTTTGTACACATGTCCTTTATTTTACCTACGTAGAAATATTGTATTTGCCACATGCAGTCAAAGAGTTCATAGAACTTGACACACACCAAGCTATAAGCCCTTGACTGTGCTTAGTGTGCTCAATATTTCAAGCTTTAAGCTCTTTGCTGTATCTGTGGTTTGTTTCTCATATTAGTTATTTATTTTATTATTTCTAAAGCGAAATACTGTGATTGTATTGACATCACAATTTTCATAGTTTTCAATATTTAATATATTTTTTTAAATTTAGACAATTAAGAGTTTTATTATTTTAATGGTCGAGAGCTGTGTTCATATTGTATTGTAAACGAAATTGGTGTAACTGTATATTTGCTATATGGCATATGCACGTGCGCAATTCAAAAGATTTATTCGAAATTGAGTTTGTATGTTAATTAAATTTTCTCTTCTAAATAATAAGTCGCCCGGGATCAGAATGTAAGTTTATAAAAAAAAATTGTATGATCTGAACGCAGCGCATGGATTTATTTTAAAATTTTAAATTAAATATTATTTATTGTGTAATGTTTAGCAGGCAGTAGCAATCAACATTTTATTAATGTTGGTCAATTTTTAATGTTATGTACGGTGGAAAAGTAACGACATTATTATTATTGTATTATTAAATTAATTAATTAATTAGCAAAATTTAATGCCAATTATGTGATGATGATGGTTTTGACCCCATGTTACTGCCCAACGAAGAGACACTGATCCTTAAAACAATTATTAAACAAAGCAGAAAATAGAGAGAGACGTGTTTACATAACAAAAAAGTTTTTGAAGCTTTCTCTAATCATGAACCCAAAATTTCAAAGAGCCCACGGTAACTTTCCGAAAAGATGTAGAACTTCTTGGTGTACTGATAAACCTACGCAGGTGTTTGTTGTGCCGCCAGGTTTAGATTAACAAGAATTCTTTTTATAGAATTTTTAAAATTCTGTTAATGTGACTATAGCTTGGTACTATAGCGAGAGGTTTGACAGATCATAATTTAAATATTTTTATTGAATGTAATGTTTTATTTTTTTTGGGAAAATACTACATTTGTTTATTATTATTGATAAAATACAAATATCGAAGTCATACCGAAAGATTTTTTCTTTGCGTTTGTTCGATCTTTTTCGTTGTCTTTATTCATCATGTTTTATTTTTTTCTTTTCTGTGTAAGATATAATTAATAATTAAAATAGGCTTACGTTTACGTACAATATCGTGTATGTGGGTGATACACACGTACCCACAAGATATCTGCACACTGATCTAAAAGCCAGAACGACACAACGTTCGAAAAACAGCTACGGCGTTTGGCTTGCCTCTATGCTTGCTTGATGAATATTTTGAAAGTCAGCTATTAAACCTCTACCTATAGTAACCTAACTCTATATGGTTATAAACTTATAATGTGGAACTTAGATAATGTAGACAGGTTTTGCGTTAATAAAAGCTCTTGGTTTTTTAGTTAACGTCTTATTTTTCTGTATTCAATTAAAATTGGAATATAATTATGCAATTAGCAATGTGGTCAAAATCAAATTCGTAATATTGGTGGTCTAGAAATTTTTTCTAAATTATTAAATTAAATCATATTAACTATTTATAAAGCTAAAATACATTCCAAAATTTCTTACTGAATGTAGAAATTATTTGGCAAGTTGACATAGACCACTGCAGTTCAATGATTACTTGTCAAGTACAAATATTAAAAAAACTAGTATATTAGAGAACCATCCATACTGTTCAAATGTACAAAACGTTCGCTTTTTCTCAATTAGTCCGTGTTATCGTGTACATTTGTGTAAATAATTTTTTTACATAGCAATTTACATGAAATTTTATTTCTACATCATATAATTTAAAATAGACGTTTTGTCTTATTTTGGTACAGTGAATTTTTGTTTATTGACGATCGCCTGTTGTATTTATGACCGTGATTTTAATTACACAAAAAATTTAATTAATGTTGTGTAGAGACTGATTGCAATACTAAGAAATAAATTTATGTTGTCACTAACGTTTGCCATCTTGAAGGCAACCCTTACAGTACAGGCTCAATCGACTGTAGGGACCGTGAATCAAAATATAATAGTATAGTATTATTTTCTAAAGTATAAACTTCGGAGTTATTTTAATTTTTATAAAATCGGCCAATAAATTGTAATAATATAATATTAATCAAAACATTAATCTTATACTCAACTGATTTGAAGCAATTTTCTTAGTGAAATCAGATCTAAGCAAGCGCTGTGATTTTCGAGATTGAGTCATGTGATGCTGGGATAAGCTTATTCGAACTAGGACAGTTAAACACCTTCAACTAAATCTAGTTTTATGCCACTAGAATCGACTGCATGACGCCTAGTTACATAAGTAGCAAAATCGCAAAAATTCCATCATGGTCACCGTGGAATAAGGATACGCGAATTTTAAACAAACGGACATATATGTTTTCAAAAACATTCTATAATTTAAATACAGAATGCCACAGCGTAACCTTAACCGAAAATTGTGACGTCAAATAATGTATTACAATTAAACAGGTTAATAATATAACACTCAAACAGCTCTGAAGCTTGGCCGCTAGTGACGCAAGAGAATACTATAACGACAAATGTGCATTATGTAAACAAAATTGTAAATATGTATACATTGTGCTAGTATAAAATTGTTCTCATATTCTAAAAGCTCATTGTACCAAAATGCGAAAAATTTTATTCACTTGCCTAAGACATATTGAAGATGGCTTCCTTTAATTTTGATTTTAATTTGTTTTAATTTTGTCTCATAATTTACCAATGACAGAAGTATTTGTAAAATGTTTCAATTTATGTATTATCTATTTCAATTCGGTTGCCAGCTAAGGAATAAAATAAATCATCACATTTTTATTCAATTTTTGTCTTTTCTTTCCAGTAGGTACCTAACCAAAATTTCCTTCGCTTCAGACTTTTTTACAACTTACAAAAAATAATTCTTTGAAATCGTACAAGCCAAAGCCAAGAGGAAACCAGTAACATGAATATGTCACTAAAATAATCAGAAAGCGAGAATACGAAGCAATGACCAGTTTCGTTTCGTTATTTGACGAATCGTTGTTTTTGTACAAAAAGTGTTCGATATCATATAAAGTTACAAACTGATAAAAATGTAGAACATACTTCCCCTATTTGGTGGTTAAAAGATCCAATATTACACGGAAAACAGGCGCGTGGAAGTAGTTGCGGACACCAACACGTTACATTAAAGATCCAGTAAGTAATCAATAAAGTACAGTAAAATAATACCAGATGACCTTATCTGAAAAAGTTTATAACCATGAGACGTGACCGTCAGGATGGCTGGTGGCCTGTGGCATCGGCACTGAGTGTATGTATATTCAAGAATTGCTGAACGCCACAGTCGACCAGCCATCCTGACGGTCACCCATGGGTCCTAAAATAATTTCATATCCAGATTCAACGGCTAGCAAGAAGTGTAGCATTTAGAAAGGCTCAAAGAATCTCGTTTTATGAGATACACCCTAGGCAAATTCTACCATGGAAGTTAAAATTGCAAATAAAAAAACCGCAATACAATTTCAAATTCTTTTGGCTGGGAAAATAATACATACTGAATGCTTAACCCATTAATCCCCGCCGCGGCGCGGGCGCCGTGCCCAATCGAGGTCACTAAGTATCCGTCATTT
Source organism: Hyposmocoma kahamanoa (assembly GCF_003589595.1). NCBI lineage: Eukaryota > Metazoa > Arthropoda > Insecta > Lepidoptera > Cosmopterigidae > Hyposmocoma > Hyposmocoma kahamanoa. The sequence goes on along the minus strand of NW_020653743.1, from coordinate 7,746,716 downwards.
TTTTTTATATTACTATTAATACTCCTTACAAAAGTGTATAAGTGAAGTAAAACAGTGAATCTTGATGTTATTACTTAAAAAAATTGTTAAGAATTATCTAAAAGTGGTTCTACTGTTTCCTTTTGAATATACACAAAATGTATTTGTATACTATAAAAATATGTAACCGAGAAAAGTAGTGCTATATACAACTTCAGACGGTGGTACATAACGGTGTCATTGGGCGCATAGGATGTATTTTTATTTAAGTTTGAATGATTAATTTTTCACCTAAATTTTCAAGTAAACAATGGCACAACAGACATCCCATAATAAGAACGGTAGCCACAATTATTACTATGGGCTTCGGAAAGCCATTGTAGCTATAACGGATTAAAAAGACCATGTTCTGGAGATAGATTTAGGGATATTTCCCCTAGAACCAAGTGTGTTCGTTGATGAAGACGTACTGTACTTGTGTATCGAGTACTACGGCAATCTGGTTATCGAACAACTGGAACGTTGCAGACAAAGGAATCTGCTAAGAAATCATCAAATCGATCTACTAGAATCAGATTTGTGATACACATGAAGAAGAAAGTCCGTGTCGATTTTGACTACAGATTTTATCCAATCAACCAAATTCTGTTCGTTCCATTGAACGTATCTCAGTGTATCTCAAACCCAGCAGGATAGATCTGTATCGAACTGCCATTCGAGGCAAAATTATCTACTTACGATTTGTTTATACATACTTTTAATCTTTTGTTCTGCTCTTGTTTTTTATAAAAAGGAAACACGAGAGCAATATGTCACGCCTGATAGTCCTGGGTGGACTAGATACTATATATGTATTCAACCACCCTGCACAGGGTGTGTTATTAGATGCAGCTAATTAATTTTAAGATAATTGTACAACAATAAAGTCATAATAACGCAACACACTCATAGCCCTGCACTAGGGAAACCCTGTGTCGCGGGTGCCATGGACACACACATAGACAACCACAAATTACACCCAAACTCACGAGAGAAATAAGTGTAGGCCATACACATATTTCTCCCGGTCTGGGAATCGAACCCAGGACCTCTGCGTGGCAGTCCGGCATGGTAACCGTTCGGCCACGAAGGCAGTTAAACGTTAAACGTTCGGCCACGAAGGCAGTTAAAAGTCATATCTAACCATTGTTTTTTTATTTCTGTTTTCTTCATTTTACTATATTATTCCTATCTTTATTGGTCAAATTATACGTCCATAAAAGCTTTTGAAGAATAGAGAACAAAAACTGTTGAAGGCTTTTGTTTATACATGAACATACATTACCTAACTCTGTGCGCCTGAGTAAAAATAAAAGGCAATATTGACAGTGGCAAACGCCACTGATATCGACAACAAAAACTATACAGAATTTACTTACCTAATATAAGCAAAATTCTGAGATAGGTTTTGCGCTGGTACTGGGTCATATTTTACCCTTCTATAGAGCAAAACAAAAAAATTAAAACATAAAAAAATATAATTAATTATTCCACAACATCATAATAATATTATTATCATATTATATTTTAAACAAAAAAAAAAATGGCATGAATATAAAAAATAAAATAAAAAAATAATTAAGTATCTATTTAAAATAACATTAATCATTCATTTGCTTCAATTGGAATGGACCTGTTAAGATTTCCTGGTTTCGGTGGCAATGCTGGCTTTTCTGGGAAGCCCAGCCCAGAATCGTTTGGGTCTTGGAAGGAATCTTCTGGTTGGTCGACCATATCCATATAGTATGCGGAGTCCATGACAATTTCTGGGGTCTCCTCAAACCTATGATTACAATACAAGAATTACATCTATTACACAAATATCAATAAGGTTAAAAAAAAATGAAACGAGATCCTGTGAATGTTTATAGCTTTAGGAATAATTATGGGCAACAGAGTGTATTACGCGAAAGTAAAGTGCAAAATAGATTTTATTTTTAACCGACTCAAAAAAGGGGTTTCTCAATTCGACTGCATGTTTTTTTGTATGTATGTTACGCAATAACTCCAGTATTTGTGAACCGCTTCAAATGGTTCTTTTTTAGATGGAAGGGGGTACCTCAGAAGTGGTCAAATTTGGAGAAAATATTCCACCTCTAAGGGTGGCAACCTAGGGGATCAATGACTTTTAAGGTCGGTTTTTTTAGTAATCTGTACTGATTTATTGGATATTCGATAACCCGACTTCGTCTTGAAAGACAGTCTGAAATTCAAAGTACGCGAAAATCCCATTACTGTAATCAGTTATAGAAATACTTTTTTTTTTTTTCAATTTTCGTCCTTAATATTTGGGTAAGCAAAGGTTCCACCATACAGGCTCTTATATCTTTCCATATTTAGACGGAAAAGGCGACAAGCGCCTGTTCTTATATAGTTTTTTTCATATTTCATAAAATGCTTGTTGCTATATAATTGTATAAGACAGAGTAAGCGTTTTGCAGTTCCAAATTGACATGTAGAGGGACGACTTATATAAATGTGAAATCTCTTTGAATTTTAGACTGAGTATCGAAACGGCAAGGCTATACAAAACATTTTTTTTTATTTCCTTGGACATGTTTCTTGTATATATGTATAATACATATTTATACTTATCCCGTGCATTTCCAGTGCTGGACGACACAAAACATCACAAACATGTACCCCGTATTATATACACTAACTAACCCACGTCTAGCCGCACTTTTCCTTTCAATTCTTAGTGGTATTATAAGATGGAAGTACAAGTTCTGGTATTATTACTACCATTAAACAAATTTGCGATGAATAAACATATTAACGTTTGTAAAGGTTGAAAAGTAAATACGGACTCAGCAGATTTTTCTGCGTAAACTAGTATAAGTTTAGTGGTTTGAAAACCGATAATTATTTATGTAGAATTCGGTGTCCTCTATAATGGAATGCGCTTTTTTATAACGAAAAAATCTCGTAACACAAAGATTGATGAAATTAAGTATAATACTGAAGGATAAACAAACAATTTTAAATGTTATTTGTAATTTTATGTAACATTAAAATTTTGTCATATTTAGAAAGTTTTTTTTTCATTTGACACTTAACGGTTCACTATACTGCGATCCAGTTCTAATACTCATAAAACTTCCAGTGAGCCAAAGTCTTATGTAATTAAAATATAAAATTACAATATGTCGAGCTATTCCCGGAATTTAAAAGAAAAAATATATTTTTGTAAGTCGCTTCCATTTTTCGACTGCACTTCCCGGGCAAAATAAACTTTAAGTATAAAATCACACGAATAACCGACCATTTATTTGTCAAACTAAACAAATTTAACATTTCCGAATTCGTAAACTTTAAAACGCTCCCCTGAGCAATTTAAAAAAGCATCACTGAGTCGCTTCTTTATTTCAACCGTGGATACACAAAGGATCTGTAGTTTGATGGTAGGGAATAGATAGCCAATACGATTTGCCAAAAACAGAAAACAAAAAAGTGTGACTAGACTACTTACACCCATGTAGCTTTTGCATCAACAATATACATCCCATGTAATTGCTGTAAGCATTACTTTAACACGTTGGCTGTACACGACGTAACCCAGGTGCTCCAAAATCTATACCACAAACCCAAGCAGTAAGTGTTAAACATTATAATACGAACGACACAAATAAAAATACATATATATTTTACCAATTCCGTTTAATTATATACGCTTACATATTTTAAAATTACTGACGTCTAGCGTGGTATCATTGAATATAATTATTGTATAGCATAATTATATTATAAAGGTACGATTAATTATTCATCTCTTAAAACATGATTAGTAATCGATTGATTCTTAAAAAAAAATACTCTTAAACGCGATAAAAAATATTAAAAACACTAACAAAATAAAAATTTACAATTAAAAATTATGGTATGTAAAACATAATCGATGGTTCCCAAGGGAATGTCATATTAATAAATGCTTTACAAAAATATTTCACATTAACTTAAAAAATAACGTTTTATACATTTCGTTATGTCTAGATTATAGAGGTTATGATGGTAGAAATTTAAAAATGCCGATAGGGAATTTCAAACAAATAAAAAGGAATGTAATGAATGGCTTTACCATAGTATAATAACACAAGTACGGTAACTGAATTCATACGCAGTAGCGCGGCTTATTGTTTGCACGCCCTATGCATAATAATGAAAGGTCCGTGAGACTAATGCGGCGGGTGTGCATAGACATAAACTGTGCTGCTACTTTTGCATTAATTTACCATACTTATTATACTTTAGCTCTACAGAGCAATCCTGAAAACTACAACGTGTCTCCGAAAAGCTTTTTATATGGCAACCTTAGCGAATAGTTAAACATTTCAACACCCCGTACAAATGTAATTAAACTTTCAATCGTAATAAAAAAAAAAGTTCTTTACAATTACGAGTAGTATACGTTGTTAAAGTTTTCAGGAAAACAGTGTATATACTATTCTATAGTGACTGCTCTGTGATTCCCAATTCTTAACGTCTAATTTCACAGATGGAAAATATTGTTATCAATTCAACACTCCAATAGTTTAAAAGTGCCGACAATATATTTTTGTCTATGTTAGATTTGTAATAATTTAATTTAGTGATAATTAATCCCTTAAATTATCTTGATATTTATAAAATTAAAATAATTGGAATCGCTTTCGCGGCTCGCTAACCTCGTGTCATGCGTTTGTATCAGAAAGATATCAAAATGCCAATCTTTAAAAAAGTCCCAAACCAAATCCCTAACTTTTTTCTTGTTTATTTAGATTTCTCACTGTTTGTAATTTTTAATAAAAAATTAAATCGACTAAACTAAGAACCGGTAGGGATAATTATTGGACATGTACCGAATAATTATCAATGACAAATTATCATAGAAAATAAAATATCTTCATAATTTCGAACACTGGTTTAAGAATTGTAAGTCACAGAATCGACACCAAGCGGCAAGTATTAGTTATTGCATATTCACGAAGACAACTGCGCATCCCCACACAATCTCACAAACAATAAAAATGCACTCTTCATAAGAATGTAAACATAATTTTTCTTGGAAGCCGTATTTTCCTTTTTTAAACACTAAAATTATATTAAAGAATCTCAAGACGCAATTCGTCTGGCTGTCAAGACAGTTTCAAGCTTGTCAAATAATTATTTAAAAAACTTGGTTCTATTTCCTTATTTAAATCTAACGACACTTGCTCACTTATCCTAAATATGTAATTACGAATCCCGTTTTATTCGTTGTAAAAATTTATAAAAACATTGACACATCATAATACTATATCGATAAGTACGAATTATTCCATTTCAGTTGAATATGTGTTCTGGTGTACTTTGATTTTTACGCCTTGCGGCACTCCAAATATAGTGTATATTTATATTATATACTTAAAACTTCACATAACGACGTACTGCGAAAGGCAGCCAAGTGGCTTATTGTTCAGTTTTTTGGTTCTTCTTCTTTTTTAAAGTGTTAGCTTCAAAAGTGTTAGCTTCTTTTTTATAGTATAATCAAACAATTGTTACTTCATATAAACGTAGCAGCGCGGTTTGTATGTGTGCGCGCCTGCTGCATGCAAAAGACACGCGTCTATTACTCAAAATTTGACCAGTGATTTTCGATGGCGGACTTCTCTTGTGTTGGGTCATGGAACATTTTTCAGAAAAATAAATATTTTTCCGAATATTTTTCTTGTATTTTTCCACATTTGACAAAAGTTGAAGATACTGAACAAAAACGATTTTTTTACCTATGATTCCCTTTTTTAGCTATCGTCTAATCATTTTAAATCTCGTTTATCTCTAACTTTTTTTAAGCTATACAATTTTATTTTATATTATAATTCCCGCTAAATAAAACTTCAAAAGATATTTCTAAACGAAGAACATAATATGAGCCTCGGAATTATACTTTTCCAATCTTTCGAATTTTTTACCGGAAAAATTCTTACTATTTGAAGATTTTCGGAAAATTATCCAACAGTAGATTTCACTGAGTTGAGCTGGTTTTCATTATTACATGTCAAAGCTGTCATTCTCCTTGGGCGACTAGATGGCTGATTGGTAGCTAAGTGACTACGGTGTCTGTTTTTGTCATGTCAACCGTTTCTGCCTACCGTTTCAATATCATATAGTCACCTAGTTGCGCGAACCATAATAATGCTTAATAAAAAATTACATCACAAAGATACTGTTTACACCCGTTCAAAAGATGTTAACCTCTCAAACTTTACCGGAAAAGTTATTTTACGAACTGCAAATACAAAATTGCTACACATATTCAACTGAAGTGAATTTAGCTTTCCGCATGCTACATACACTGTCATTACGTAATTACAGTTGCTTTTTATACATTGCTTATATAATATAGGCCAGAGAAATGTATATAAGAGTGACCATAGTAGGAAAATTCATGCGTGCGAAAACCAAAAGCTCTGTGCTAGTTTATGCGAGTATTTTTATACCAAACCAAATTACCATTGTAAAATGACCTTTTGTCTAGCGTCCGTAATATGACGCGTAAATATGAGTTTTCCATATAGCGTTAACTAGTATAGAGCTTAACCATCTGTGTTTCCCTCAAAAGATAGATTACAGCATATTATATAAGGTATGTATTTCGTTCGTTTCATATTAATCTAAACTATAAGGTATGTGTATATCGAACAAGATACATTTTAGCTTGACAGATGTAAATTCTCAAATTGTTATGTACTTTTTACAACGACTTTATCTATCTATATATTACGTTTTCGATTACGTTTATACGAGATCTAATGCGCAATAAATGTTACTATTTTCAAGGCAAATGCAGTCTTAGAAATACTTTAAAAAATGTATATTTATCGAAATTCAAACCAACCAAAAATATTTCCAAAGATAATCAACGTTATTGCTATTAATTTACGATTGACTTTTGTTTGATGCTCCGTATATACATTCAAAGTCGATTTTTATACTTTTTGTATGTTCAGACAAATTTAGCCAGTTTGATCGTTCAGAACATTTTGATGATGAGTGTACTATTATTAAGGCACGAGGTATGTCGTGATCTGAGGTCCATATCGTGGTGACCATAGGAGACCTATGGCCAAAAGTTATTAGTACATAAATGGTAAAAACTGAGAATAATTTACATTTGTCAAGTTCAAGGCCTTAAATTATCTTAGCGTAGAATACACGTTTGTATAATAAGTTATTACAAATATATGTAAAATATTTTTTTACATCACCATACGGTGCAAAAGGACAAGACGACACATACATATTAACCCTCACCAATGCGGCATTCTGGTTTTACGAGAACAAATAGTTGTTGGTACCAATGATTCAACAAAACTTATTTGGCAACTACAAGCAGTTGAATTACAAGTCCCAATGATGAGTTGACAACAATATGGAACTCCTAATTCAAAAAAGCTATCATTTGGTTTCTGCGTGCCGTTGAATTACTAGTTTCAACTTTCGTATTCATCAACATGGAATTCCTTATTCAAAAAAGGCAGTATGCAGAAGCATACTGTTAAATTACTAGTTTCAACTTTAGTATTCATCAACATAGAATTCCTAATTTTAAAAACTTACTGTTTGACTTCTGCATGTCGTTGAATTACTAGTCCCAACATTGACGTCAATGAGTCCCAATTATTAGTTGGAAATAATGTGGAACTTCAAATTTTAAAAAGTCATAAATTGGCTTCTGCATGCCGTTGCATTGCTAGTCTCAATTAAGAAATAATATAATAGCATCTACCACTTCTGGCTTCTTCTATTATGCAAATTGTAGTTGAATGAGAAGTTAAACAACAAAAGTACTTGATTACCACCAACCAAGCTTCGGTTTAATTGCAATCCACTCAATTGATTTTTTAGAAGTAGTTTGGATCGTTGTCTAAAGTGGTGACTATAGAGACATTACTGATTATACAGAACAGAGTTTACAAGAACTATTGTTTGTAAAAACTAAAATACCGCTGCATTAGGTAAGTATTGGTTTTCCAAAAAAGTCTATTTTAGATGTTAAATTCAATTTTCTTACAAAAATGTTTAATTGTTAATAATAAAAGTTTACTTTAGGAATGTCCGTGTAACATTTTCAGTCAATTTTGGTCCAAAAAATAAAGAACAATGAATAAATTAGTTTCATTGGTATTTTGGTTAAATTTTAATGATTGAAAAGCATTATTTAGACTTAACTATTAGTTACTGTTACATACAAGTTTTGACTTTACTAACTTCAAATTGTTTTTACACGAATATGAGAACTTTTTAATCAAAATTATTCTCCACTCACATAAAACTTTTTTTTTAAATATGTTATTCAGCGTTAAAAAAATTTAGTAACTTTTAAATAAACAATTTGAATAATATTTTTGAATCAAATTGTAAAAGTAATAAGTGGTCGATTCAATATGGCAAATTGTTAAAAAAAATCCCCTCATTTCTCAAGAATCGTAGATTCATCGCTGTTCATAAGTTTAGTGCATATTCATCGGATAGTCGATAGCACCTGCCTACCCCAGCGGCAGACAGGTGTCATGGTGTGTATGTATATTCATTGACGACTTTTTATAGAAGCACTGCAATTATCAAGTCAATAGATGACTTGTATATATAACCACTACAATTATCATAACATCATGCTCCTTAAATTGACTATAGTTTTAAAAAGTCTAGGTCTACTCTCGCTGTTTATTATTTACCACCCGACATATACAAAACACATATAAATCATATATATTACTCCAATAATGAACTCTGAATAGTTTCTTTAAAAATTATCATACGAATTAGTGCTTTCTTACTTATGCAGACAATTTATTGTACAAATGTAAAGCTGTGACGCTGTTAGAGTTGTCTGAGTCTACAAAAGCTCTATAAAAATGTTGCAGCAGTTTTATATAAACTATTCAGAATTCTCTATGCCCTACAATCTTTACAAATGGAGACTTACTTATTCACGGGCGCATCCATAGCGGGAATGTAATCGAGCGCCATGAGGCAAGCAAAGACCGTCATGATCATCTTTGGCTTGCGCTCCGTAATGTCCTCGGGCAACGCGTAGACGCGTGCGCCGCAGCGCCTCGCCATCGATATCGCGTATTTAGCGTTCGCTAGATTATCCTGTAACAAATAATTATGGTGCAGTGAGACCCGAAATAAAGACGTTTTGACGTATTTCGGCAACACGGAAAATTATTTTTAACGACTTCAAAAAAGGAGGTTTTCAATTCGACTGCTTCTTTTTTAATTTTTTTGTATGTATGTTAAGTGATAACTCTTCGAATTTGTGAACCGATTTTGATGATTCTTTTTTTGTTGGAAAGAGAGCACCTCAGCGGTGGTTCCATATAAATAAAAAAATATTAAGAAAATATACCACCTCTAGGAGTGGCAAACTAGGGTTCAGGGTTCCGGTAATCGATTTTAATATACACACGCATAGACAACCACAAATTACACCCAAACTCACGAGAGAAATAAATGTAGGCCATACAAATATTTCTTCCGGGCCCGGGAATCGAACCTGGGACCTCTGCGTGGCAGTCCGGCTTGGTAACCGTTCGGCCACAGAAGCAGTTCAATGGATCAAATGGATGTAATTCCACGAACTTTGCGGTCGGTTTTTAGTACTCTGTACTAAAATCAGAAAATACAGGTACTATGGGGCCCGACATACGATTGACCAAACTTCACTCCATAAAAAAAAATCAGAAATTTCTGCAAAATTATCATTTTTTACTACGTTCATCCACGGACCAAACATGCAGCGAGTGCCCGCTACCTTTACCAGCCTGTGCGCACGCTTTGAATTGAAGGGAAAATTGAATTATTTTTAATAGTTAACTAGGAAGGCTCGACACGCGGGTGTTAAATTTCCTATCGCTCACCTGATCTGTTTCATAGACTAGCCCAAATAAAGAGTGTGTTAGTATTTGTAAAATGACACGATTTATTTTTTCTTATGTTTAGGGGCGATTCTTTTGACATATTCGGATTAGATATCAGCTACTCGTTTGCCTCTTTCAATAATTATCTCGTTTAACCTGTCACCTGTATAATATGATTTGGTTCATTAATCGTTCAATATATATATTCTATGTATGTATATTATATATAAACATTATTTAGCCGTTAGCTTTCACGTACCTGCTCGTTGCCTCCAGGCAGCACGAGGTCGTAGTTGATGGAGCCAGGTTTGATGGCGTCGATCAGGTCGATCACCACCTTCCCGTCCGCTAGCACTTCGTCCTAAGTAATATAATTGCACTTAAAATATTCTGAAAATTATTGCAACTTCTGTAGGAGAACTTTAGATGCGTGAAACCTTCGCCTAGTGAAAGTAGTTTAAAGCGACTTATCGTTACATAATTATACAGTAAAAGACGCCTTTTTCATTTAATATAACTTTTAAATGTATAGTCTGTCTTTTTTGAAGTTGGAGTAATAAAATGACAGCTCATTGTGCAAAGGTGTTGTCAGCTTGAAAGCAGCTAGTGATTACAGTCGATAAAATATATTCTATCGACTATCGACTGAATATTGTTACGCTTTGCAATAAATAGTCGTATTTGGTTTATTTGAATTATCAATTTTCGTAAGTTCATACATACATACATGCATTTAGAACTATGTCTATTATAAATACAAAATATAGATAATCAAATCGTTTTTATTAAAATGCATATGAATAAAAGCTGATTCCGATATCAGTAGGCCAACCGTCAAAATAAGATTAAAGATGGCAATAACTCAATTAGTAATCATTAGAACGTCGTAACATTCGTCGCAAACCATATATTTTTGGCAAAATCTTACCTTCTTTCAGATTCTACCGATAAAACTGTCGACAATTTTATGAAAACTGGCAACCCTACAAATGTTATTTTACTCCGTCTTCAAAAAAGAAACTAGAATTTTTCCACAGTAAAATTTCAAAATTCCCTCATTTTAAATTAAAATAAGGTTAGTATAAAATCAATAGTCTAGGTGTTTACGAATATTGGTCGTCACAACATAGCCGTTGGTTACGCAATACGTTTAATTACGGTTAACCATGCAAGTATGAGCTCCATGTAAACAACATAAAGTAAAATTTCCAACAAATATATTTTTGATAGATTGCATATCGCAGCTTTTCAAGAATAGTGACGCAAGCCAAAATAGTTAAGTTTGCAATGTATTACATAGCTGTATTCAGAAAGTGCTAAGTTATATTGTGAATAAAGACATTAACATCGATGTGTTTAGGTGTGGTTACAGTACCTGGAAGCTCCTAATCGCCGAGGACTTCCCTGCGGTCTGCAGCTTGTTGTTAACCCACTGTACGATCTCCTTCTCGATGATGGGGTTGCCGGTGTTAGCCAACCGCGTCAATACCGACAGTGTGTACGCGCGCATCAGTTGCCAGATCAGCGCTGTAGTGGGTAGTGGGAGTTTATTTATAGAACCGTAGTTAGGGATGTAATTTTTTTTAGTAGTTGTAAAATTATTTGTCCTTCGGAACAGGCGTCTAAGCCACATTGCCCAGTGGCGTAGTGTGGGGGTGTAGAGGACTGGCGGCACAGGGGGCCTTCTCTCGTTCTCCGTTCAATATCCGTCCGAAACAAGTATGCACTCGCATTGAAGCGAGATACACCATAACCGATTCAATTTATCGATTCTATAGTGTCAATCTCTTTGAAAAATATTCCGTTTTACGCATCAAGTAGTTGAGGTAATTTATTTTCATTTTTATCCTTTCTGATTCTATCTATTTAATATCCTGTAACTTTTACTTAAAAGTTACAACTCCAACAAATATTGTTCGTTCTTGTTATATTATAACAAATTTACTATTTCTATTTGTAATCTGGCTGAGAAATTAGTCAAAAATAGTATGCGTGTAACGTAAACATTTCAAATGTCACAGTATCATCGGAACCGTGACTGTCTGCAAGATTCACATCACAAACAAGAAATATACCTAGCGTCAGAGTGGCGTTGCCTTCGTTGATGTCCGCCCCGGCGATGCCGACCAATGAGAAGCCCAGCTGCCTGCCGAGTTCAACGGCGTAGTTGCAGTTCTCCAGTCGCTCCATGAACTTGCGCAGTTTGCTAAATTGGCGGTGCACCTGACAAATACGCAATCAAATACAGGTTGAGTAAAATTTCAATTAAGTTCAAAGCTTATACGGAAATGTAGGAAGGAAGAATACCTTCTTCCAATTGACGATTCCAGGCTTGATAATGTCGTAGAGCTGGAAGATGACCAGGCCGTCGGTCAGGTCGGAGTACAGCCAGTTCACGTGGGGAGCTACGCCCATCGAGTTCATCCAGTTGCGGTATGCTGCACGACAAAGTCAAAATGAAAATCAAATAATCATTTATTTCATATGTAAAATTTGTACACTTGAAAACATCATTTTTTATGCTCGTTCACTGTGCCGACTTCCATGAGATGACGAGCAAGAAACTCCAGAGATTGCTTTTTTCAAATAAACTTAAATGCTATAGAATACACTTTGAATCATATTTGTGTGGTGTTTAAACTCATGTTCTCTTTCCATACATCTTTATCTAATACATAGTCTACAATTTTTTTATATGATTTTTCAATGAAAATACTTTTAATGTAAGTTTTAAACTTAGAAAATGGTAATCTTAATACATGCTTTTTATTAAGAATCGTTTACCTTTGTTAAACGAAATCGTGGTACCATGAGTTCAAAAAAATATTCATCAATTCATCGTCTTCATCATCAACCCAACTGCTGGACACGGGGCTCCTCTAAGGAGCAGGTTTTTTGCGTCCAGTGGTAAGCGATACGCCTGTCCATAGCAATTGCAGTGCCACTCGGGGCTTAAATTATATAGGTATGAGGGACATTGCCACTGTGTCTATCATCTTAAAATTTCAGTGGACAAGTTCCAAGTGCCTGTAATTTCACCAGCACTCTTACCCTTCGAAACGCAGTAACGCAACGCGCGCAACGCAAAGTAATGGAACGCAGTAATGCTCACATTACTATTTAGCGGTATAGACAGATAAGGTGGCAGTAATTCCCTGGACGAATTCTTTCACAAGGAGCTCTACTGCTGTTAGATAGCTCAATTCACACGTTTTGTAAGGATTCTGAAATTTCTTCGACAAACAAGTTTCATCACGATGACTTTACCGCAAGCAAGAGATATTACTACACATTATACATTATTTTTTGCCGTAAGTATAATTTCTTTGTTCTGAAGGGAACGATATGTGTTAAAAATAATAATAATAATAATAAAATAATTTATTTCATCATCATAGCCCATACGATAATGGTGTTAGTTACAAAAATAAACTAAAATATTAGATAATTAAAATGTTAAGCTACAAAAATTTAAATATGAAAACTAGGAAAATGCGTAAATCACTACTTAATTTGACTAGAAGCGATCTTCACCCAAAACTTTAAAATTGTACAGTGAAAACGATGGACAAACATCTCCAGGATGCCATTGCCACTGTCACGCACTCGCTTTAGCAGAGACATAACAGTCTATTCGCGACTCGGCAAATTCAGACGCACTGAAGTGCCGTGGCAGTGCCAGCCGCATCCTGAAGACGTAATTGCACTGTACTCTTAGTGTATTGCATGTACGCTGTGTATATCTAATCCACAGACTACTCGAGTACATTGACTGACAAAAAAGATGAGACTTTCAATCAACAGAAGCTAAAGTTATACGGGTCGGTTTATACTGACTTTTCTCCTCTCGAGTCTCATCGAGCTGGTGGTACTCCTCGGCGTCAGCCTGCCGTTGCAGGGCTGGATGCTGGTTGAAGAGGTTGGCAACGAAGGCCAGATTGAGCTTGTACACGCCGGCCACCACGTCGGCTGGCGACACGAACGCGCGACAGCGCAGCTTCGCGGCCTGCTGCAGCATCACTTCTGCACGACGCAGGTGGTCGGTTTCCTGAATAAAACAAGACAAGCTTTTTGCTCATTTGTGAAAGCATGTGGAAGAGTGCTCTCAGTAACGAAGCTCCTTTTGGGCCAGCGCAAATAGGCGACAGCAAGGCAAAGAACTTTACACTTCGTGGTGTTTTGTAGAAATTTCGAGAAATTTTTCAAGGGAGCATGTTTGTTTTAAGGACTGTTTAAAAATATTTACGTCTTAATCTAAATTCAATTTGGTTTTAATTTTAAAATTTAATTTAAAACAGGACGTAAATATTTTAAAACAGTAATGAAAAACTAAAATAGCTCACCTGAAAAATTTATGGAAATGGGACTTTCGTCCTTTCTAGAAAATATCGACGATTTATTCATATCTATATATTCCGCCATAACAATTGAAATAAGGTATAAATTTCAATGCTCTGAAACACAGAAAGAATTACGCCGTGTTGCTCCAAGGTCGGTCTCAAGAGAATTGCAATTTAGACCTTATCAACATTTTTAAAGAGAACAAAATATACATCGTTAAATCTAATCAATTTTTTTACTTTCCCATCTGTCGGTTTGCGCTGGCCCTTTGGTGTTCTAGTGACAACCCTAGTGCACAAATAAACAATTAAGACCAAATGCGGGTAGCTAGAGAAACTCACACGGTTAGATGTTGACGCCCGCCTCTTCAGTCTATTTTAGACCACAAACGTTGCAATATGTCCGAAACGACGAGGTAAACAAAATATGTTTTTATATGCTATTTAGTGCCGAATTTAAAATCAAATAATGTTCCACCATGTTCCACAGAGTACGAGAGCAAAGCGTGACAGCAAATAAAAATGTTCTATGTCTACAAATCTTCACTTATTTGTAAACGGATATACTATTAAACAATTGGTTTCAAATTAGTAAACTTTCTGTACCAGCGCAATGAAATAAAATAAATTTTAGATTGTTTCCCAACCTACCTACCGGGAAACGAACAGGGGATCTTTTCATCCAGCGCACACTTTCTTAACCCCCAAGTCATACACAAAATGACGTATAATGATAGAATCGTAAAATGGTACCGTGACACATGATTACACGGCTGAACATTTTCAAAATTTGGAAACTGACCCTGAGAGCATCTAGAGTAACATTGGCTTCCTGCGGTGCGATCTGCTTCAGCAGGTACGAGTAGATCTCGGAATCGGCCACGTCCTGTTGGAAATTGGTGCAACGTCGCGTAACACCCGCCCTCTCCAGCTGGTGGTTGACCCAACGGAGCAGGATGGATTCTGGAGATAGCCGTAGCAGGTCTTCGATGCGCTCCTGGAAATAAATCATGTTTTATAAGATCACCATCAACCCATTGATACGTCCCCATATAATATATATCTCGAAGACTAACTACATACAATATAATAAAGTTTACAACTCTTCACCTAGATATGTGAACTTTTAAAATATACATTTATTCGTAATAATTAAATTTATGGCGTAGTATGAAAGGTTACAACAATTACCTGGTCGTTCAACAACTCTGTGAGACCCGGGCAGTGTTCGAGCGTGATCTGGTTGAAAAGACCGATGCGAATGATTTGCCATAGCAGACCCAGCACCAAGTGAGGTTTGCCTGCAATCGTAGAACAACAACATTAAGTTTTGTTGAAGGTCAGATTTTGACTGGTCAATTTGCTGAATCTTAGAAATTGGACATTAACATGTGGAATCAGCTGGAATCACCGAAACGGGATCTATGACCTCTTGGAAGCGGTTTTTTTGTATCTTATTTAGTTTCAGTTTTATTCTTGAGCAAAATCAGTGTAATGGACATTTTTAAAGAAAAAAAAAAACTTTAGGTGGCGGCAATACCTCGAAATATCTCAAATTCAAATGCGTTGTTTATGACTAGGAGGGCAGTATACCATTCGTGATTTGATGCTACACTGATGTGTAAAAAAACTGTGTATTTTTACATATATAAATTTAAAATTACTACCGATTTTTCTTCAAACATAAACACTTAATGTGTCACAGATGTGTTAATATACTTAATTCAACTTTGCCAAAATTACAATTACGTCAGTGTTGCACCAAATGAGCGATTATGTATATTCTCGAGTATAATGTGCGATGATTACACTGGTTTTTGTAAAATTATCTATTTTTTTTATGTCACTGTGTTCTTTGTTTTCTCTTAAAATCTCTTTTCGACTTGCTAAGCACTATATATTGTTTAATGTTGGCGGAAATTCGTGAATAGCATTGGCAGTCATATTTAAGTACACTATATTTTTATTATTTGTCGGTGAATTTTCCTAAAATGTAAAAATAAATAAAATAAATGGATAACTAAATATTATGTATAAAGAAAAATAATCACATTATTCCCAATAATACTTATTCAGCATTTTTAAAAATTTCAAATCTTTTTTGGTTTCATGTGCGACACACACTGATTTAATAAATGAATAAATTTTGTTTGTGATGTTAGTAATATAGTCCAGCACTGCAAGGTTGTTAGTATTTTACAAAAAACTCTGTATAGTTATTATTATTATTGGTTATCTATTTCAGATTCCCATGATCTGGTCACTTCATCATGGTCTAAAAGATAAATTTTGAAGTTTTAAAGGTGGTATTCCTATTCATTAATCAGCTATCTTTTATTATTATTAGAATGGTGTGGACGGTGAGCCGAATGTTGTAAAGCTTTCACGGGAGAACTATCTTCATAAAGCGTAGATGTTGCAACGAGCAGTATGCGTTCAAAAGAGGAAATGGGTCGTGATCGAATGCTCATGCAAACACGCAAACGAAGCGTTCATTAGCAACCGCAGAGATATGAAATCGCTTGATAATAAAATTAATTACATTGATATGATTAAATCAATCAAATTAATCTTGTAAGATAAGTAATCATAATGATCACTTGTAAATTATATGAAGGAGACATGAAGTCAACAGAGCAGTAAAAATTAGGCATTTCGAAATTGAAATGTAACGGAATGTTCGCTATTATGTTGTTCGTCTGCGATAGCTCTGATGATGAAGCTGCATTAAGCCGGGTACTCGCTAGCGAGTTGTAACCGTTGCATGTTATGTTACCAATTATCATAGTGTGCACGTGGTTTGCGAGCATGCCACGAGCAAAACACTTGCAGTTTGCACAGAGTCTACCAGGTACTCGTTCTAGCGAGTGAAGACTGTTTCACGCGGACGCACTGGAACATAGGTTCCTAAACTTTTTGGCGGTGCGACACTTGGGTAAGATAAAAAAATTTCAACGTCCACCACCACAAAAAATAACTGAAAACCATTGACTTACAATTATATGGACGTCGGGTCCGCGCTAAAAAGTGTCCGCACTTGTAAGGCGCTAAAATCGTATACAGAGCGCGACACTCCGCTTTAGTCTTCATTTGTTCTACTGACAGCGCGATACTGCGATGACATTACAATTTAAATTTCGAATAGGTTGACTTGGGACATTTTTTTCGTGGTTTTTGTATTAGACCCGTCGTCCATTTATTTGTAAGTCAATGCTGAAAACACGTATTTTTTATATATTTATGTTGTGTAGTTTATATAGATAATTCAGGTTTTTTTCAAACGCTACCCTGGACAGCTTCAACGCCCCCGAATTTATTCCGACACCTCTACCTCCCCTTAGGACTCTTCAGCGCCCATACTGTATGGACCACTTTGGGAAACTATGCGCTAGAACCTCGTTACTGTTGTACCTGTCACGTCAGAGTTAAAACTCGGTAATAAGTACCCGGTTTTAGGTGTTCCACAGGGTACGAGCGCAAGTCACGTCTATCAATAACTGTTTTTTTGTACCTATATATATCATCATTCATCACGCCTGTCTCTCATCGGTAGGCAGACACCATAGACGTCCACCTGCTACGCTTCTGACAAACCTCCTTGGCCTCCTCCACTCCCATAAGTCTCTTCATATATGTTCGTTTATTCTTGTTCCTTACAACATGGCCTTTTTTAAGGACATCCCCAATCTGATCGAGATATGTACGCCGGAGTCTATCTCTGCCCATGCCTAATAAATTTGTGACATCAATCTATCAATATTCATTCTTTCTACATGACCAAACCATCGAAGCACCCCCCTCACTACGTCATCCTTCATACTACAACGCTCTTTTACTACACTGTTCATGTCTGTACATTAATTAAGATATAATTACCTTTAGCTAAGTCGTGCGCGTCGATGTTCACAATATTGCAGCCAATAGCCTGAGAAGACACCAGCGCGAGAGTTAGGTTCTCGTGTTTTGTGTACAATGTTAGATTTTTCTTGTTAATTGCCCGCTCGTCTATCGTGTCTGGGCAAGAATGATTTATGACTTTGCTGCAATTGTAAAGGAGAATTGTATCAATCATAAGTTTTCAATGCAATAACAATACTTATTATAGAACAAAATAGGTATAATAAATGTAGACGCTTATAGAAGCGATGCAGGGCGCTGCAGCCACGGCTCTACTTGTTTTCATATATTTATAGTCTTTCTTTTTCGAAGATGGAGTAAAATGACAGTTCTTTGTGCAAAAGTATTGCCCGCTTGCATGCAGCTAGTGATTGCAGGCGATAAATATTTTATCGACTATCGACTGAATGTTGGTTATGCTTATGAAATAAATAGCCAAACTTGTTTTATTGGAATCATCATCGACCAATTATTCGTCCAATTGCTGGGCACAGGTTCATTTGAATTGTTAATTTTTGAAAATTCATGCATACTTCTATTAAATTTAGCAGTATGTGTATAAAAAATACAAATAGGAGAAATTTTTTAAAGTTTTTCATTTTAATTTAATACGCATAATCAAATTCGCCTGTCGTAATTAAAATGTGTAATTTCGATACTAGTAGACTAACAGTCAAAATATGATTAAATAATGCATTAACGCAATTAGTAATCATTAGAACGTCGTAATATTCACAATTCAGACATTTTTGGCTAAATTTTACCTAATTTCACAATCTATCGATAAAAATTGTCGACAACAAATACATGACTATTTAAAATTTTACAAAAACTGGCAACCCTGCAAATGTCATTTACTCCATCTTCAAAAAAGACAAGACTATATATCGTCGGTTAAAAGGTAAAACTCATTAAGTGACATTTTGTTCAAAAACTAGATTTTTTCAATTTTGCTTTATTGGGAAGAACATCTATGACAAGAAAAATTCAGTAAGTCTGTGGTGTCCTTCATGTTTTAATACATACCAGTCCTTTAGTGATTTTTCATAATGAAAAAATACAAAATCTTAATTATCTCCCTTTGGCCAATTAGGCTATTAGTGAGTTTTACCTTTTAACCGACGATATAGAAGCGCTGTTGTAGCGCCACTGTTGTGACACGCGCGCGTGACAATTGTAATTATTGAACTAAAAATTACTGAAGCTACAGACGCGCGGATGTTGCGCCACTGCAGTACTTTCACAAGCCTCTCATTTGAAGGCGCCCTTTTAATGTGTCTGACCTGTCCCATGAGTACCAAAGCAAGGGATTTTACTCCGGGGCAATACCCATAAAATTTAAACCTGAACAAATTTAGAAAAGGCTATTGCCCAAATCGATTCTCCCGGGAACCGAACCCGGGACCTCCTGTTCCAGCGCCTACAAAACAAACCGTTGAGCCACCAACATCGCCACTTAAAAATCTCGTCAAGATCAAAGACAATTAGTAAAGGCTGAAGTTGATTCAGACTGTATAATTTATTTTTTTTCTATTAATTGTAATTTTTATTCATTTATAATTATCGTAATGGCAGTGGCAGATAAACAAATACCCCTTACATCTTAAAAATTCCTCAGAACTTCCTGCTACTTTTGCTAAAATAAAGGAAAGAATATGTGCAGTATGAAGACTGACACAGAGAATTACTAATAATAAGTGATTACATTGATTTTTATCAACATCAGCCCATATACGTTTTTCTGCTGGACATGGTTCTCTTCCAAAGTTTTAGGCCACACAACGCAGGCCTAATCTGGGTTGGGGACTTTATCATCTTTGAAGTGTAATATCATCGCCATGTCTGCAAAATTTCATCGCGTTATATGCCTTCACCGTTAAATTAAGTGAAACCGCGGCTGAATCGCTGAGAATTCGCTTGAAGACGGTGCAAGCAGGCCCGTTGGAAAACAAATCCAGGATCGTCCCCATAGGTGGTAAACGTTCACCCAACTACGCTGAAACTGTTCTACAACTAATCTTCTTACGTACCACAAAATCAATCCGTCTTTCAATTTCTCGTACAGCTGCTTGCCCTCAGGGTCGATGGGCAGTAAGTGCTTCAGGTCCGGATCGTGCTCGAGGTTGCTGTTGATCCACCCGGAGAACGCCATCTGTTCTTCCAACCTCACGGAGTGGGTTGTGCCTGGAATTTTAAAAAGACGTAAGACAATAAGTCTTTAGGTTAATCGTCAAAAGGAAATATGTTTTGAAATCATTGCAACCACTGAACTAATACAATAGAAGTGCTTAGTGGGCTTTGTGTGCCAACAGTACGCGGAGTTCCGTAAACTTGAGCTCAGTCCGCTATTGTCGGTTGTACGTTACGGTCGTGTCAATCAATCTCGTATAAAACCTAAAATGTTGTGGAGCAATACCCTTATTTTGCTAATTTGCAGTGCAAAAATTATAGTCGCACCAATAATATTTACTCATGGTGGTGTTTCATATCATCGTTAAGTTTTATTTAATTTTAATAAATTTTCCATTTTCTGTTCATCGTAATGAATTTTTTGTTACAAGAAACAAAAGTAAATCTTAAGCCGCTGTAATTTTTTTCTGGAGAACTTTAATAGGCGTTAATCGTTCGTCGTCTTTTAATTATTACCGCTAGATGGTAGCGCATTGAATGAAATTTCAATAAAAATCAAAACGTAACTTGGAATAGTAAGCATTGAACTTTCAATGGTATGCTAACAGGGTAAAGTTTAAATTATATTAAAAGTCTAGAATTTGTTACATATTAGAAATTACGACCAACCATTGTCAAGATTTCATAGCGTATAACATTATGATAGTGTGATTTTTCCCGACTGCGGTTCTGATAGTAATCGAGGCTTAAGGTTCTTCCATTGTTTTTGCTTCTGTGATTGCACCAGTATTGTTTTATGTTGGTAGAAATCAGTTTTTCGAAATTAAAAAATTCGAAGATCAAAACTTACAGTTGGCTATTACATAATGTTATGTGAATATAATATACTCCTTACCATCACTAGAAGCTTCGCTCATTCCGCCTAGATGCTCAAGGTTTTCCTTTTTACTGACGGCCTGTTTGAATGTGCTGGAAACCTGAAAAATTATATTGAAATGGATATAGAATGTGAATAACAGATTTTATTATCCAATTTTATAATGCTATGAAAAAAAATCGAATTTATTTAGTCATATTATTGTTGTTAACAGTACTGTTTCCACAAGTTTCGGAGATAATTATTCTGGTTTTACGAAAAGTGACGATTGCATTTTTGACTTATTTGATTCTTTTGTATGTTAAACATTACTATTTTCTTGCCCATCATTTCGTAACTGTAAGTAAAAGTTTATCTGATTAGATATACGGCAAATGGTCGGTTGTGTTTGCACTTTTTATGTTTGAATTAGTAGATGTTTTTCTGGAAAACATATGGATCAATTTATATTGCCACGGAATGGAAACGAATTGGTACAACGAAATTGTACATAGCATAATGAACTTTATGCCATACAAACTAGATACGAAACGGTAACTACAGGAATTCTCCGGAAGACGTTTTTCTGGCTCGTATTAAATTAGCTTAGTCAGGAGAGCGATAGCCCCGGTATGGCGAGGACGCTGATTCGAGTCCAGCCAGATCGAAATAATATTTCTATGTATTAGTCCTATTTTTTTTATCAATAATAACAACAAAGTAGTGGAAGAATTCATTAAAAAAATGTATGTATACATCATGCCAGAAAAAACATCATGATATTCAATAAAATATTGCAATCATCTGTTGTCAGCCGCTAGTAGCTGTAAAGGTACCTCGATAATTGAAGTAAAAACTTTCATAGATTTCTCACAGGTGGCGCCATGGCAGAAAAACTGTTAAAGCCAAACACTAATATCTGCAACAAGCACTAGGAGAAATACGTAATATCTGCGGACTTGGCAGAGCGATAGCCCCGTTATGGCGAGGTCGCTGGGTCGAGTCCAGATGGATCAAAGGAATGTTTCTTTGTGTTCGTTCCAGCTTTGTATCAATAATAATCTTAATCATAACATTACATTACATCAGTAAATCACAGTAAAAAGTTGAACTTTACCGACTAGATATAACGTTAACATAACGTTTGAAATATTCAAAATACTTTTTAGATGATTAACGTGTTTCTTAACAATAAATTAAATATATAAAATAATAATCTCAGTACAGAGTACTAAAAAACCGACCTCAAAAGTTTTTTTGAAATCGGTTACCGGAAAGTGCGCAAACCCGGATTCATCCCCTAGTTCGCCACTATACGGAACTTGACACCGGAGATAATAAAAATCGGTTCTCACTACTCAAAGAACACTGAGAGAGAAAAACGCTTTGAATTAGAGAATAGCAAAATCAACCATTAAAATAATTGCTCCTTAATTTGAAATGCAATACAACATAAAGAATAGAATTAATATTAGACAACATCACATTTGTACTATGCGAATCGGAAATTACGACGGTACCACGAACATCCAGACCCGAGACAAAGTAGAAAAATTAGTTTCAATATTGACCCGACCAGGGATCGAACCCGGGACCTCAGAGATAGCGACACCATGAAAACCGGTGTATACAAGCCACTCGACCGCAGAGGTTGTCATTCATTATAATAATATTCGCTTGTTTCCGTATAACTCGAATGACTTTAGAAAATAACATCGTACACTTTAATGACAGAAACATTACACATTTCGTCACGTATGAGTCACTGAATAGAATAGAATAGAATAGAATAGAATCGTTTATTTCATGTTATCAATGTCACAATATTACAATTGGAAATACAATGTCAAGGGATAACTATGATCGTCAGTAATAAAATTATAATAATAATAATGAATATAAAATAAAGTAGTATAACTACTGCTTGTCGAATAAAATAAAATTAAAATTGTTTCAAAAGAAACTCATCGACACTGTACAATTCAATATCCAATAAAAGGTTTTTTAGTCGGGTACAAAATGTTGCATCGTTTCTAACACTTTTCAGGTCTGTGGGTAGATGTTCGTAGAATCGGGGACCTATTACCCGCGGATTTCTAGTTGCAAGTTCGGTACGGTGGGCAACGGATTTTAGTGTTCCCGCGTTTCGTAACGCTCGGCCTCCGCCCGTACGTCGCTCATAAGTAGCCAAGTTTTGACGCGCATAAACTATTATATCTCTTAGAATAATAACGCATAGAATGATAGTTTCATATCAAACGAACTGTCACAAGTGAGGCAAAAACCAAATTCATGTAGGCGTAAGCAACTTGTAACTACGCTCGTCGGCACGCACACAAATATACAAATAATGATGCCATGGAATAACATTTCCCTCAAAA
Source organism: Hyposmocoma kahamanoa (assembly GCF_003589595.1). Taxonomy (NCBI): domain Eukaryota; kingdom Metazoa; phylum Arthropoda; class Insecta; order Lepidoptera; family Cosmopterigidae; genus Hyposmocoma; species Hyposmocoma kahamanoa. Next base: position 7,723,210 of record NW_020653743.1, on the reverse strand, counting down.
GTGGGGAAATTGTATCTTGCTTAACTCATCATTAAGTTAAAGGTGCCTACAGATTTGCCCGACATTGTCGATCAGGTGCCTACAGATATGCTCGGTTTTGTCGATGAAAAACGAATATAGCACTTATTTGTAAATCCAAGATGGCGGACACGATTTTTCAAAATATGCTATATGGGTATCCTTTTCGAGGTATTTGGGGATGCTCATTACGAATATGGCACTCATTTCTAAATCCAAGATGGCGGACACGAGTTTTGAAATAAATGCAATATGGGTATCATTTTCGAGGTACTTGGGGGTGCTCATGACGAATATGGCACTCATTTCTACATCCAAGATGGCGGGCACGATTTTTCAAAAAAATGCAATATGGGTATCATTTTCGAGGTACTTGGGGGTGCTCATTACGAATATGGCACTCATTTGTAAATCCAAGATGGCGGGCACGATTTTTTCAAAAAAATGCTATGTGGGTATCATTTTCGAGGTATTTGGGGATGCTCAATGTGAATATGGCACTATTTGTAAATCCAAGATGGCGGGCACGATTTTTCAAATAATGGCAAGTTGGGTATCGTTTTCGAGGTATTTGGGGGTGCTCATTACGAATATTGCTTTTGTTTGAACTGTCGTGTTTGCCATCTTGGATTTAGAAATGAGTCCCATATTTGTATTGAACATTCCCAAACATCTCGAAAATGATACCCAACTTGCCATCTTGGATTTAGAAATAAGTGCCATATTCGAAACCCAAAACCGAAAATGCCATAAGCAAACATTAAAGAAAATAACTGTTAAAATAGATTAAAAAATCGCTTAAGAATGCTCCCCTTTTAAGAAAATAAAATATTTTAATATAAAATATTTCGCTTGAGTTACGAAAAGAAAGACTATAATAAGCTATGAAAGTTGTACTGGTGGTGCCAACACTATAGTAGAAACAAATATATACTGTAAATTTGTTGCAATATGTGCTCCAATTCAAATAAAATTAATATAAATAATTATTCAATAAAGCATGAACGCAGAGCCGTTAAAAGTATTATAAAATAATTAAGTGTCCCAATCACTTTCATCACAAGTTAACGAAAACATTTAATGTTTATTCGAGTAAATATTAGTTCAAAATGCGCAAATAAATCGAAATTACAGGCACCACTAAAATTTACGTAATATAATTATTTTGATACAGAATAGCAAAATGGGGAGAAAAAAAATTCGTTACTTTGCAACACTTTCGTATCTTGTTGCCGCGAAATTATTTTTCTGTTTTAGTGAATATTTACATAAAAATATGAGTTGAAACGCATTACTTACTTGTGGAATGCGATGTTAGTGTCTATTTTGTTTGTCTGTTGTATTTTTACACCCATTTACCGCACATTTCGTCATTTTTAGCAAAAAATTTTGGAGCTGTTCGCGGTGCAATATGACCTTGAGCACTAACAGCCCGCGCGCTCCTGGGACGCGTTTGGAACCCTCTAACTTGCCTCACTTAGCGTGTGCGGGCTAGGTTTCTATGCGTTATTATTCTAAGATTATATCATAAATATATTGTGAGTACATGGTCATTATATTGTATTTCTTAAAAAGGTTTCTGCAGGTCTGACCCTTTTTTATGCCTACTATTGTTCTTAGAGCACGTTTTTGAAGAATAAATACCCTAATCGACTCAGTTGAATTACCCCACAGTGTGATGCCATAAGACATCAACGAATGAAAATACGCATAATACGTCTGCCTCAATACCACATTGGAGACAAGAGGACGCAGTATCCTCAGTGCGTATGCAGCACTTCCAAGTTATTGACATAGAGTTTGTATATGTGACTTCCAGTTCAAATTTGAGTCTAGCGTTAAACCCAAGAATTTACAGGTGTTACATAATGGAACAATGGAGGTGATAATTGGCTTTGTTATAGAATTTCTTCCTGAGAACAACATAAGGTTTGACTTCGATTCGTTAAGAATAAGTCCATTCGCAGAGAACCACTCACACAGCTGCTCATACGTGCAGGCTAATTTTTCTTCCAACTCGTTGTAGGTTTTAGCACACACTATAACGGTTGTATCGTCCGCAAATAGAACCACAAGACCCCCTGATATAAAGTATGGCAGATCATTGATGAATGCCAGGAATAGTGTATTACCTAGGGCAGATCCCTGTGGGATGCCAATGGTGACGTCACCAGCCGCTGACCTAGTTGTTGTACCGTTTGTACTGACCTGAACCGTTTGCCGTCTGTTTGATAAAAAAGACTTTAATAGGTTATGGGCGACTCCGTTGACGCCATACACAGCTAGCTTTTGAATTAATAAATCATTTTCAATTACATCGAACGCCTTTGTTAGGTCACAAAAAATGCCTGCAGTTTTATACTTATCATCTATACTGGTAATAATAGAATCTACTATATTTTGTGCTGCAACTACGGTGGATTTACCTTTCCTATAAGCATATTGTCTATCTGATAACAAATCGTTCATTTCGAAATGATCCATAATACTTGTTGATATAATAGATTCTATTATTTTTGATATATTCGGAACTATGGTTATCGGTCTGTGGCTTTCAACATGGGTCACATCCCCCTTCCCCTTAAACACTGGATATACACGAGTACTTTTTAAAATATCAGGATATTTTAAAAAGTACTAAAGTACACTGCATTTCTATTTGAACTCCAATAAATAATTTTGTTTACACTGACAAGTTTAATTTTGTATTAAAACAGTAATAGGACGGCAATTCCCACTAATAGATATTTAGGTTCAACTCAGTTGACTTCGATTTGAATGATTTATAGGGCAGTTAGTAGGTCAGTTAAGAGGCCAATAAATAAAAGGGAAATAGGGCAAATTAGTTTACATTGTACAATCGTTGTATTTGTCTTTAGTATTATAATATTATCACAGATGCGTATTGAACGTTTCGTCTCACTTCTCCGAATACAAATAAATATTAATAAATCGCACCCCTCACAGAAGAATGGCATAAGTGGAGTTACGTCAAAAACGTTTATTGCTCCATTAAATACAGAAAAATATAACCCACATCCTCTCCAATTCTTGTATATTGGTTAATATTGAGATAGAGTTACAAGAATTGGAGAGGATGTGGGTTATATTCTTCTATATCTAACGGAGCGATAAACAATTTTGACGTAACTCCACTTATGCCATTCTTCCAGGGGGGGTTTGAAATGTTAGACAACATCACATACGTTGCTCCGATTCCAAAGTAAGTAACTAAAGCACTTGTGTTGTTATGGAAATCGAAAACAACGACACGGTACCCACAAACACCCAGACCCGAGACAGTCACATATCTCTTTTACTTAAGTTTTGTTTATAGTAATCCTCCACTTACCCACTCAAGCCCACACGGGACCTTATCAGTCAGGTCCTGACCCCAGATCAGCCCATTAGCGCAGACTTCATACGGTTCTCAAAACGCTTAGTGCCTTGGGTGAACTGCCCCGGGTGCACGTTGCGCATTGCTCTACACCAAGCCGTTGACTCAAATCTCTTTGGTGGCGGAGCTTCCCGTTCTAGCTCAACCACTACTTGCTCTCCGGGCTAGTGCCAGAGATGCCATACCCGAGACAAAACAGAAAATTTAGTTTTTCGATATCCGGCCGGGAATCGAACCCGGGACCTCAGAGATGACGATACCATGAAACTCAGTGGGTAAGCCATTCGAACGCAGATGTCGTCAAAAGTTGAACGATACAAGATTACTTTTTCCACTAAATAAATCGTATCCTTTGAATAGTAAACCCACAATGTGATGTTCATACGTTAAAAGGGCATTTATAACGAAAATCATAAAAATAATACGAACTATATAAAATAAATTATGTACCTATATGTGAAATTCTTAACCGATTTAAAAAAGGAGAAGGTTCTAAATTAGACGGCATTTTTTTGTGTATGTTTCGCAATTACTTAATTGAATTAATTGGTGAACGGATTTTGATGATTCTTTTTTTTGTGGGAAAGATAAAGAATAAGGTACCCCTTGTTGGTGCCATTTAATTTTGAAGAAAATATTTCACCTCTAAGGGTAGCAAACTACGGGCACTTTCCGGTTTCCGTTTTCAATAAAAATGGGCAAAATATATGTAATTCCACGAACTTTTGAGGTCGGTTTTCTTTTATAAAAAAAAATATATGACTCTCCTATTTAAGCAAAACTTGTCGACTAATTTCGTTCCTAGAATCTTTAAACCTCCCTGAAAAATTGTCATTTTGCACATGAGATATTATACACCATCGGTGCGAAATGTGTATCAATTACATTCTCCAAAAGTGCATATTATAATTCAATAGCGACCATATATCCACGGATATCTAAATATATTATATGATTTTTTCCATAGGAGAAAGACATGAAAGTAACAAAACTATTTTTTATGCGCATAAACATAAAAAAAAAATCTTTTTGATATTGAAAAGCTGAGATCGAAATGGACATAGTATATTTATGTATACTCCAAATAACGTAGAATGAATAAAATCCGGAATTATTGTATTGTATTTTGTTCTATATTTTTGATGTATTAACTAGAAATTACTTAAAGAAAGGTTTTGTAAATCGTAAGTAAAAAAATTACTATTTTGGTTTAGATTTTTGGCCTTTAATTTGAATTATTCCGGGGGGTATTACCCAGTCTATGTGTATTATGTCGTCTAAATTTATGTAAATATACTCTGGCTATTCCGATATGTAAATAATATTGTTTTATTTATAAATATTTGTCATAAGTCGAAGTTATACAATACCAAGATTATCCTGTCTTCTAAACTAGGGGAACCCGTATCTTAGGAGGCAGATGTCAATAATACTTGGTAATAAGCATTACCTGTTGCGCCTTAAGGTTAGCACAGAGGTCCTCGAACTCGGGGAGGGTTATGCCATTTTTGCGGGCATCTCCGTTGACGCTGCCGTTGACGCCGCGCCGGTTGTTGTGTCCATTGTCGAAGTACTCTTCGATCATGCACCGCACCTGCAATAAGTACGTTCGTTAATACGTGCATATTCTTTTAAACTATTGTACGAAAATTACAAACAAAAACAAAAAAGCAAACCAAGTCTCCGCCTCGCAAACGTCTTTTGCGAGGCGGTGGTAAGAGCGAAGAAGACGGCGGAGCGAGTACGGGAAGACGACGTGTTCTCTCATCCGATCGGTCGCGGGAGGAATGGGCGCAGGCAGCAGACGCACGTCCGCTGCATGCGTCCACAACGAGGGCCACCGCGCACAGTATGCGGGGACATTCGGTGCTCTAACGGAGACAGGTCTTCGAGCCTGGATGATGTGCATTGTGTTTCGGTACGTCATCAGAATATGGCGTAGAGGGGGGCTCGTTAAGTAGCAACACAGCTCTAACTGCCGCCCTAACAGGTCATGGTCCATACAATAAACACCTTTTCAATTTAGGTATCACAGACAGCCCTCTATGCAGAGCGTGCATGGAGGGGGAGGAAACGGCTGCGCACATCCTACTACAGTGCTCCGGCGTGGCCAACTACAGGGCAAAGTACCTTGGAGTGCCAAGGTCGCTCCCCGAAGTCTTCAGCAAACCGAGGAGGCTGCTAAGATTCCTGGAGGAGCTTGGGTGGCACGAGTAGAACCCTGCACCCACCACACGCAAAATAGGCGCCTTGACGTCGAGTTGCGGACACTAGCCCGTTACACCAAGTACCAAGTAAGTAGCAACACAACCCAACCATGTCCACCCAAGGTGGTTACGGAGACGGCTGTTCGCCGGTGGGTTCGCGGTAGTGTGCAATTGCATTCCCGTGTTCCCATCGGAAAACGACGAGGCGGAACAGCGTCAGGTTTTAGTCTGTACGAGTCCAACGTAAACCTCACTCGCGAGGGTATTCATGAGGATTTCTTGACATAAAAAAGGGCTGTACTAAGTCGATGTTACAAGATGTTAATTCAATGCTATTTTACGTCCATTTCTTATTAATATTCGCACTTGTTTATTGCTCACCTAAATGTGACGGTTTATGTAACACCTTTACTGATGGATCGACACATATAAATAAATAGGGACAGACGGGTCATTATACTTTGGATACGTGGGAGGAGGATATTGTAATTTAAACCTTCTGATAAACGGTCAATACGTAGGCGTGACAAGAACATTTAATGGAACACTGAAATAGAAGAGATTATCGATTTTGTCGTACTACCGAAGGGCTGATTTTCTATTAAAACTTACCGATTCATCGTATTGAATGAAGTGTTCATACAAAACGTAGGTCAACAAGGGTGTTAAACCGATCCATTCAACACATTTGAAATTGGTCAAAGACGTCATTTCGCGCCACGGCAGTTGTTTAAGCTCATGAAACCAGTTTAAATATTTTGGGAAAAGATTGGGAGGCATTCTCCAACCTCTTTGCCCAAAACATGGGTAAGCATTTAAAAAAACAAGCAAGTAATTGCGATGAGAAGCGAAAGAAGAGTGGATTCTAGTCTGTTTTATTTTTGTATTTTTTTATTTTGTTTTCTAATTCGTCTATTTTGTTTTTTTTTTGTCATAGTTAATACTTAATCTCTTTTTTGTATCTTTGTGTTGTGGCGTTGTTATATATTTTTTCTATGCTATAATTTTAAATAACGCAGATATAAAAATTTACTGATAGAAGGCTTCATTTTGATTTTAAAAACAATTTGAACTGCATTCAATAATCGCCTGTCAGAACAGAGAGTCGAACCCGCTAAATATGAAAAAAAATATACCTTTTTTTACTATACTGATCGAAAGCCTTAATCATAAGGATTGTTTTCTTCTAAACGACATAGTAACTTAAATAAAAGAAAGACCTTGCAATTCAACTTAATATTTGTTTCTTTTTTTTTCTCAAACAAACCAATGGTTCGTAATATTAGACATAACAGGTTTAATGACTTTATCGCTCAGACAGCCGTGACCATGGGACCTGTAAAGGGCCCGAAACGTAAGTTTCTTTGAAAAAGAAAAACAAATATACACACACACACTATACACACGTATACGATTCAGGGGGTTTACTCTCGATGTCCATCCGACATCCGTCCGAAACAATTACTGTCAAATAAGTAATATTCGACAAAATTAAAAGTCAAGTATTAAGTATGAAGGTTCATTCGCATCACGCGTCTTTTCATTTGGTCATGTATTGGTTATTTGGCAGTAATTGCTTCGGACGGATGTCTGACGGAGATCGATTAAGTAATTTCAGTACTACATAATGTTAATAAAATCGCACAAGAATTAAGTAATGTTAATAAAATCGAACAGCCGGAATGTCAATGTTCAAAACGGGCAGGTGAAACTTTATACGTTACGCCGCATGGCTTGCCCTTCTAAAAAACATGTGTTTTCAAATACCCAATGGACTAAGGTAATTTTTTTTATAAACAAAATTTTATATTTCATAAACATAGTTCTGACTTTTGAGTATTTTTGAACTAATCTTTAAACTAGCAGTAAAGCTTCTTGTGAAGGAGTTCCTCCGGGGAAGAACTGCCACCATACCTATTTCTGCCGTCAAACAGTAATGTGAGCATTATTGCGTTCCAGTTTTGAAGAAAAAGAAATACAAGTAAAATTACAGGCATATGGGACTTGTCAACTTATGTCTCTGGGTGACGGGCGCAGTGGCAGTGCCACTCAGAACTTCGCGATTTAAAACTCTGAGTACAACTACAACTGCTATCGACAGGCGTGTCGCTTACCAACAGGCGCACGACTTGTTCGTCCCGTCACTTGGTAAAATAAAAAAAAACTTATCACTGTAAAAGACAACCGAGGGCGCTGTATGTCATTTCTAGCTGATTCCCGATATTTTTATTTCGTACCGTAATATTAATTAACATAGTAATAGCATTGAAAATCAAATTAACGTGCATAAAATACGAACTGTTATCTAATTAAAAATATTACTTTCATTTTTATTTAAATATTACTGTTATCTAATTAAGAATATTCTCTAATTAAAAAGTACAAAAGAAAATAAAGTGACACAAATTGCGCGTTTAAGTGTTAATTGTTATATTATAGTTCATATAAATGCTCCCTCGTCGACCTCATCGTCACTTTCCTTCCATTACGTGAGACGGAGGTCAAATGCGCACTCATTTAAAAAAAGTGACTTAAGAGAAAGTGACTTTTTACTCAAATTTATTATTCGATTATAATATTAAACAGTACATTAAAAAAGCTTATCGTAAATATAAGAATACAAAATTACTTCTCCTCACTCTATAAAAATGATATAACATCGAAAGCTATAACAACTATAGAAGAAACGCAGAACTGTCACGGAACAAACACAGTTACGGCAGATAATACCAGTCTCCATGGTGAAAGAAAACATCGAGTAGGAAAATGCACGTCGGAGACTAATAAATTATATACATGAGCTCTACTAGAGTACTGCTAACGAAGACACAAAATATCCTTTAGATAACTGCATAAAATAGATACATAATCAGCTGTCGGGTTTAAACAGCTCTTTTACTATGTACATACTTTACATAATACGACAGGTATGATAACTCCATACAGACGTAGCAGCGTGGATTGTATGCTTGTATGCGTGCCCGACGCGTGCCGTGTACCGACGCACCCATTCGCATAATCTCGCGATGCATTCGCGCTGGCATAGCAAAGTGTGCGTCCGTACATGGCATGCGGCGGGCTGGCGCGCACACATACAAGCAGCGTTCTCTGCAACTTTTGTATGGAGATACCATACTTCTTTTATTATACTATGTACATAGTAAAAAAAAGCTGTTTAAACCATAGCACATAAAGAAATTCGTAAGATTTGCTCACTCGATCTGTTGCTCAGTCGGTAGCGACGGTGAAGCAACAGGCACTGGTTCGAGTCCAGTCGGATAGAAGGAATTTTTCTTTGTGTTTGTTGATCTTTGTATCAATAATAATAGTTTTGAAAAGTTTGTAAATGGAAAAGGAAGAATTGGAGAAGAGAAAGACGAATGAACAAAATATTCCATGTATTCTAAATTGTAGAAGCGCCCAACAAGTAATAAAGAAAGAAGGGCCGCGTTGTGCAGTGAAGTTCATATTCGTGATAAAAAGTATCTAACTACCAAACTTTTGCACTTAGGTATATTTTACCTATTCTTAAAGAAATGCATCCAAATTAATACCCTAGATAAGAAATTTTAAATAAATAGAAAGTTTTGCCATCTCCTAAATAATCACTCTTTATAAGATACGAGTTTGAGAAAGTAAGGCATCGATATTGAATATGATATTATTATGTTATGATGTTATTGATTCTAACCTTCCATTGCGGAATTTTGTACCCGACGCTGTCAAGAGCGTCCTTCAGCTCTTTAAGGTCGATGTAGCCGTTGCCGCTTGTATCCAGCTGAAACAAAGAAATGTGCATTATTAAATTGTAATACTTGCATCAAAGACACTTAATGAAGTTTTATTTTTTTTAAATATTAATGCAAAGTGATCAGAGAATAAATTTTATTCATGCACTAACACTATATTTAACATATATACATGTTTCTAACGACTTGTGTTGTCTAATTTGTGCCGTTTCCTTTGTTCTAGAATTCAATTCGTGCAAAAGTCTCTTCGATTCTCCCTCTGAGTCAACGAACAAAATTCGATCACTCCGTCCATAACGTTTATAAAGCTAGAAAACGGACACTGGCAGAATTGAGGCTATGTAGTCTCACAAGCCATTCATTAGGAAGAAAAAAAAAGAGAATAAATCTGTTAAGCCACATTAATCGATAAAATGAAATATCATATCAATCATTGAGTAAATAAAGGACGACCTCGGTGGCATAGTGGTTAGCAATATGGGCCGCTTGATGCCGGAGGTCGTGAATTTAGAAAGCGAAAGCCAGGTAATTGGTAAGATTGTCTAGTATATTATGATTTTTATTATAAGAGTTCGTCCAGGGAAGTACTGCCACCTTGCCTATTTCTGCCGCCAAACAGTAATGTCAGCATTCCTGTGTTCCGGTTTTGAAGGGCAAGGGTGCTGGTGAAATTACAGGCACATGGGACTTGTCAACTTATGTCTAAGAGTGACAGGCGCAGTGGCAGTGCCCCTCAGAGCTTTGCGATTTAAAGCTCTGAGTGACTCTGCAATTGTTATGGACAGGCGTGTAGCTGATTGTAAAATCAGGCGCACGACTTGTTCGTTCTGTCACTTTATATTATATAAAAAAATATTATTAAAGCAACAATTTCATTGCGCACATATAGATTTGAACTGCCTTCGTGGCCGAACGGTTACCATGCCGGACTGCTACGCAGAGGTCCCAGGTTCGATTCTCGGGCCGGAAGAAATATTTATATGGCCTACATTTATTTCTCTTGTGAGTTTGGGTGTAATTTGTGGTTGTCTATGTGTGTGTCCATGGCACCCGCGACACAGGGTTTTCCCTAGTGGGGAGCTATGTTGAGTGTGTGAGTTGTTAAAAAATAAAATAAATAGATTAATAGAAAGTAAGAATAAAAAGTTACTCAACATTAGTAATACAAACATCGAACACGGAAAAAATTCTTTCGACCCGGCTGGATTGGAACCAACGTCTTCTAGCAAACCGTGCCAGACGCTATGCCAACTAAGCGACGGAACGAACTAGCGGACTTTACGGAATTTTCCATGTGCTGTAGATGTTTTTTTTTTTTGGTTTTTTAACGAAGAAGAAGAAGGTTAGAAGATTTTGGTTCGAATCTAGCCAGATCGAAGGATTTCTTTCTGAGTGTTCGATCTTTATTAGTAATTATAACAAACTAGTGGAGTAATTTCACATAAAAAATAATTGAATATCATAGTTGTGAGACATCCTAACATTCAATAACCTTAATTACACGTTTCTTTATTCAAAAGTTTCTTTCCTTGACTCTTATAAACATGAAATTGGAAAGAAAGTGACATTGATAAAAATTCGAAAGTTTTAATTACAAGGCCGTATGTCATCGAACTTTAAAAAAAGACGATCGGCTGAACCGCTAATTTGTCAGTCGTTGATCAAATATTGATTGGATACTTTTTCCATCCTCTAAGTTTGGATATTACGACGGAGACGGCGCTCTACAAATCCGAAGGCAGTCGATCACTATGTAAGAAATTTTCTAAAAGTTTCTGTTTCTGGTATGACAGTATTGCTTTTTATTGATCAGCAAGTTGTGGAAAAGAGTAGCTATACCTCTGAAACAGAAACTGTGGCTGTCACATTATTTACATAGCTACATAGTGATAATAACACAATCTCGCAAAACTAATTTTTAGGTTCTTTAAGTTGAAATGTACTATTGATTTGAAATAATTATAATTTTCCCTTTTCGTCTTTAAATAAAGAGAAACCCGAAAATTTGTACTTTTCGTTATCCTGATCACAAAAGCAAAGATTTTGCAGGAAAATTAAGTTTTTTCATGATTTTATGATAGAACCAATTAGAAAACCATAATGATAACTTGGAAATCATATTGAAAACAAAAATCATGTTACGTGGTGTTATAGATTAAGCAAGATGTGTAATATTTACGGCCTGGAATAGTACAGAAGAATCGCCGGATTGCCAAGGTACCAAAAAAAGCCGTATATCCATTTACGACTTATTAATGTTGCAGCTCATTAGTGACCATTTAAGGTAAAACGTAACGTAAACGTTATTTATCAAGTTTCTGACGTACGAAACGAAATAAAATGAATTATCATTTTATTTTTTTGTTAGAAACGTGCGTTTTGTATTAACAAATTCTACATAATCGCACGATAACTTATGACGATTATCAATTACGAAAAATAGATTCCTGTCTGGTAAATGTAATCCATACCTAATAAGGCTTATGCAACGTGTCGAATTGATATCAAACAAAACAGGTTCTATCAATTAGCAGAAATATTTCCGTACGTTAAAAGCAGACCACTTTCTATTTCGAGTGCATGTTTGTCTATAATTAAGACGAGAAGAACATGTTTCACAATCTTTTTATTCTGTCGGGATTTATTTTGAATCTGATATTTGTTTATTAGCGTGCAAAAGAGTTATTAATTAGCAGGAGAATGAGATTTATTAGTTTGATTTGGTGTGGTATGGTATCACGGGCTGGCGTCTGTAACTAGTTTAATTTGGTATGGTATGGTATCATGCGCTGGTGTCCGAAACTAGTTAAATATGGTATGGTATCACGGGCCAGTGTCCGTAACTAGTTTAATTTGATAAGGTATGGTATCATGGCTGGTGTCCGTAACTAGTTTAATTTTGTATGGTATGGTATCAGGGGCCGGTGTCCGTAACTAGTTTAATTTGGTATGGTATGGTATCACGGGCTGGCGTCCGTAACATGAGGTCTAGGCGCCTATTTTGCGTGATTAATTTAAAGTATTCAGATTTTGTCTTTTGTTGTGCCCTTACAGGGTCAATAATGATCGTAATTCATGTTACTGCATATCTTGTACATAACATAATGGTATGTAATAAACATATGATAGCAGGGGAAAAGTCCCCTGGATAACAGTTTTGATCTCGCACGTCGTATTAAAATACTAACAGTAACAAAATTAAATAAAGCCGTTTCCAGTACATCAACGAGTGGAACTTTGATATCGAGGATAATGGAAAATTATTTTGTGTGGTATTTGTCAATAACCCGACAATTACTACTTGCTGCAAAGCCATTACTTGACACTATCAAACGGTAAATTCCAACAATATAATCTTTATGCAATAAATACCAAAGATGTATCACCAAAAATACTAACGCAAGGCCGAACAGTTTGTTACCCCGCCCCATGCTTCGGTGCACAAGAATAAATTTTAGTTAAAATTATTAAACTCGCCACGCTGTCAAAACTTAAGAGCAAAAGTGTCCAATTTCACTTTCAATTACTACACTAGAAGCTTTTTAAGTGGCTTGCATTAGTTTTTTGTAAATTCCGAAGGCAAGGCGCGAGTATATAAATGAAGAAAAAGTAGCCAGGAAAATGATTGAGGTGGCAATGGTCCTACTACAACCTCATTAAAACCTCATACTTTTAAGTAATGGTCTTTCAGGCCAAATGTTTTTCATAATTTAATTTAATTTTTTATTAATGCAAGACTCATCTGTGAAAAAACGCAGTTTAGTACGCAGAGTAGTACTCGCCGCAAGCTGCCAGTGTTGGTTTGATTTTTTCGCACACCAGTGTAATCTTCAGTGATCGAAAAAGTAAAGTTGTAAGTTTGCAAAATCCGTAAAACTCTCGATTGAAAAACAACTGGAGGTAGACAATCATTATCCATTTAACTTTCGAGGATTCTAGTAGTTTTGTTTATGGAACGACTACAAAATATTTTGTGGGTTTAGATTGCAATTTTAATATAAACAAAGTAATAAGGGTTTTCAAATACTCTTGTTTTTTTATGGCGATTCTGGAACTTAAATTGCGGATCGGGCGAAGTCCAAATCAGTATAGGTGTGTTAAATCGATTCGAAATATTCGCTTCGACTGGAGAACTCGACACTCGACGACATTCCAGTTGAAGGCCGGGGAAGAACCTGAGACCAGATCCGCTACTCTTATACATGGTAGGATAAACCTGATAGAACTCCGGTGCTTCTCCAGGAGAGCGTCTATCGATCGTCCTTGTGCATTATATTTTCCACGATTGCTTGGCAAGCGCGTTGGCTATCACTTTGAAAACGCCGACATGGATACGACTTGATCCATATACGTCTCACTGCAGAGCACGTGTCTGTTCCAAGGATTATTGAATTTTACGACTGCCTAGTACTGGCAAATCGTTTACATGCGTTATATAATTCGAATTCGGTTGATAAAAGGTAATTAAGCGATACGCGCGTTTTATTATTATGATTTTTGTGATAATAGGTCATAAAACCTGAGTCGAAATCTAACTTTAAATTGCAATTTTTCGGATACAACATTTTTGGTATTTTGTTTCTATAAACATAGTTAATTGTTTTGTAACAATTGGTATACGTTCCACTGCTAAGTATGGGTCTCTAAAAAGCTGTTCTTGTAATTTGAGAATATTTTGTTTATTTTTTTAGGTATTACCATATTGTTTCTTTATTATATCACATTATAAATATAACAATAATTTTAAATTGTAGTATTACGAAATTTATATTTTTCGCAGAAATATGACTATGACTATTACTGCCGCAGCTGACGCTTGAGCCGATCAGAAGAAGCTTTATGTCCTAGTAATAAGTGCGAAAATGATGTTGCTCGTTTCGCTTCTACTTTGAGCCTCGAAATCGCAGTAAAGTTCTAGCGTATCGGTATTCTACAGATATATCACGGAGAGTGTGCCATGGAATAGCACTATTTAATTCCGCCTCCCCCTTTCCATCATCGGGAGACTAGACGTAGGCTGGGGTTCCAGCCCTATGTTATGAATATTCACAGCGTTACGCTTCCACATTTAAATGGCGAACGGCTAAGGAGTAGTATTCCCTGCCTGCAGACTTATTTCCTAAACGCTATAACTTGGGCCTTTTCAAGTAGTGAGTGAAAAGGCATTATTTAGGTGTGCATGCTCCATGGTCGACCTCATCGTCACTTTCACTCTATCACATGGATATAAAGTATTCCTGGTCGGCCATTTATTTATTTACCACACACAATAATACGAAACAGAACATATAATAGTACTAGCGGCACAACAACACTGCGTGGAAGGTACAGGCTCAGTTTAATCCTTGCGGCTATGTGCCACGCGGTACTGATTTTCAGCCTGGCCTTGTTGATTCCTTGTAAGATAACCAAATTCAATAACACCACCGTCACGACAAACATCGAATATTAATAATTCTGTCTATAGAAATTATTCCAATAACATTTAAAAAACTAATTAAAAAAAAGACTATAATAACGCACACACTCAACATGTACCATGGGTGCCATGGACACACATAGACAACCACAATTGACACCCAAACTCACAAGAGAAATAAATGTAGGGCATACTAATATTTATCCTGGCCCGGGAATCGAACCTGGGCCCTCTGCGTGGCAGTCCGACATGGTAACCGTTCGGCCACGGAGGCAGTTAACTATAACTACGTACTTACGACCAATTTACGTTTATTGAACAATAATAATAAAGATAAAAAAAATTTAAAACAAACAATATTCTCAAAAGACTTACTTTAACTACTTACGCTCGCACCCTGTCCGCTCTGTCTAAACTAATAAGAAGAAGAAAAACACAGTTTCTCTCACTTAAATTAAATTAAAAAGATATTCTTCCCGTTTTACTCATACGAATAAGTCTATGTTAATTTATAAAGTAGAACTACATTAGTATACTAATTACAGAACAACGGTGGTGGCTAATTAATCAGCCCTATGGGCATTAGATTAGATTAGAGGTTCTTTGTTCAAGTCCCAGTAGGACTAAGTTAGGAAACAGTCATTTCTATATTGGTTCTGGTCTGGGCGTTCTGGGTAGTGCCCGTGGAGTAAGTACCAAATTCTTAGTACAGGGAATTCTCTTGTTATTACATTGAACTGAACATGAAAATTATAAAGAAAGAATAATTCGCAAGATTATCTAACATTCATTAAGCCGTCATAATTGAAGCTTACACTGCAAAAACGGATTTCAAGTGGGTTTTTAGCACGTTTGGCGATTTTTTTTATTGAATCAAACACAATGATTAATTTGTTGCTGCAATCATTGTGCTTGATAGATTCAGTTGGATACAAGTTACATTACCACATTAAACAACATCTTATTTATTTCAATGACTCTTTTTTATGTAACTGCGTGTTTTTATTCAACAGTGGAATATTTATGTTTATTATTGTAGATTTCACATTTATTAATTATTAATTTGTAAATAAACTATCAACGCTAATGAATTCGCTATATATATACTAAAGTTATTCAAGATATCGATGTAAACAAATCAATAAAAACTAATTTAGAGGCTAGTATCCTATGCGTTGCGTAATTTAAAAAGTTATAACTGGCGCCCCATATTGACTTGCCCAGACGTAACAGAGACTGTCACTTTTTCAAATTGCTCTGTTGATATATCGCACTGTGAATACTGTATTAACTCAAAAAGTGTATTTTTCCGAATAGATGAAAAGCGAATTACTCACTTCCCGTGAAAGAGAATTAAAATTGATGTATAGATTAAAGTTAATTACTTTTCGAGTTCTTAGGTTTTCGTGATTGTTACACATAGGAAATGAAACTATTTTTCCGGATTTAAATCGCGTATATTTGTTTTTTCAAACAAACCGACGTTAGTATTAATTACTTTATTATTAGTTTGTCTCATTTTGAGTTAAGCAGATATTTTTTAATTATTTCATACAATATTCCAACAACGGTTTTATTGACGTGCAAATTATACAGGGTGGCCGCAGTGGAGATGAAGTGAAGACAGAAAATAGGATGAATAAACTATATTAAATTTCAAAAAAGGTAATTCTTAAAGATAAACTAAATAATTTTGAGAACGTCCGAAGTTAAGCACGTTTTGTCTAAAAGTACTTATACAAAAAAGATCTTCTCTAAAGGTATTTAGTCTACGTCCGATGTTAGGAACGTTGGGCCGAAAAGTGTCTCATAATTATAATTAAAATGATGAGTTTTGCATCGGTCACGTTGCAATGCACGGGGCGCGCGTTCCGGGGTGCGCGAATGCAACTGCATTGACCTGACGTTTTAGGTATGTGTGTTGTGTGCAAATCTGGATACATAACATGCAGAGAATTAAATTTTGCTTTCAACAATGATAATAATAATCTTGAATTTCACATATTTTGAGTTACAACACTATCGTAGTAGCAATGCGATATGTACAATTAAAACGTACACTATATCTTCCATGTTTATTATACAATTAGCTATTGACTAAAATCTTTCTGCTTTCCGTTTATTTTGAAAAGTTCATGTTGGTTATCTCGCAGTTCAGAGTGTACAAGTATCATTTAGACGAACGTGTGCCATCTTCGTCTAGATCATCGCCTTATAGCAGGTGAGATTTTGCATATATGAGCTAATAAAAAGATTTAAAATCATCATTACCAGATTCTATCACATTCCTAAAATGTGTATGTGATTCGTTTTCATGATTTAATGTATAAATTTTCTAGTTTACTAGTCCCAGATAAATTCACTCTCAATTCAATATAATAACTTTCAAAATTTTGTATTGCCGCTACAGGTTACGTAGGCGTTCATATTAAATTGTCTGGAGTTAAAATTATTTCTGTCAAACGGTGAAAAGTTTTTAAAGAGTATGTACATTTGTCAACCATATATGATGATTCTGACATTAACTTTTTGCACGCTCAATAACAAAATGATTTCATTTGAAAAAACAAAAAAATAGCGTACGTAATAAAAATAATATAAATTGTTTTTACATCAAATGCAAATACATATGTCATATTTGGCACTAGCTAAATGGTATTTATATTTTTGCAAGGTTTTTTTTTATCTATTTTGTCAATTACCCGAAAATTTTTGACTACGTCACTTTATTACTGTGGGTGCGATTTGTAAGCTATGTAAATGACGTAAATTACAATTTTCGGCAAAGAAATTATAATTGTATATCACCAGCTGTTTTGGCATATATTGTATATGTCGTTATGCAATTAATCTGAATTCCAAAATAAGTATTCTAGATATTCAGAATAATTATATAAAAGCTGTTACAGCAAAAATTATTATAGTTTCAATACGAATTGTGAATAAATATCATACATAATTAGGTACTTCTTTATTTTAAAAAAACCGACCTTAAAAGTTCATGAAATTACATCTATTTGTCAAGGTTTATTGCAATCGGTTACCGGAAACTGCGCGAAACCGGATTCATCCCCCTGTTTGCTCTTAAAGGTGGAATATTTTCTTCAAATCTAAATGGGACCAATACTGGGGTACCTCAGTTCTTTCCAACAAAAAAAGAATCGTCTAAATCGGTTCACAAATGCCGGAGTAATCGCGTAACATACGTAATATCCTTTTTTGAAGTCGGATAATAAGAAATATACATATACACTTCCGTAACAAAAAGCGGGTCAAGTGCGTTTATTTAATAATATATGTAAGTTTTTGAATATAAATTTAGAGTAAACGAAAAATGGTAATCAGGATATGCTCTGATTCTCTCATACGAAGAGTAAGGTTACTAACCAACGAGATAAGATTTAAATCTCGCACGACCAGAGTGACTTTTAAAAACAAATGAAAATTTTAAACCGTATTTTACATAATATTTCCGGAGTCCTCTGACACACGTATATTTTACTTACAAGAGGGCTCCAACCTTAACATTGTACTAAGTATGTTGAAAATGAATAAAGTTATTATTATTATTTCGTAACAATATTTTCGTAGCAGTACAATTCCTTATGGAAGAGTTTGTCCAGGTATGTACGTACTGCCACCATGCCTATTTCTGCCGCTAAGCAATAATGTGAGCATTACTGCGTTCCGGGTTTGAAGGGTAAGGAAACGACAATAGTGAAACTACAGGCAAGTGAGACTTGATAGCTTTATGTTTCAGGATGACTGTAGCAGCGGCGTCTTTGCTATTAAGAGTCGATAGTGCCTCAACTCAGAATTTAAATTTTTCCTGTAATCTATTGCGCGGGTCGAGCGCCAGGGATGGATCAGAATTTATTTTTTTACAAAGGAAATTAAAGCCATTTGAATAATGTATATCGTATACTATACATGTTCTATTTAGTTCAGTTGATATATATAAAAAACACTGGTGTATGTAAATATCAGTGCATATCCTCAATTTTATTATATATTTTTTCCAAAGTGGTCGATTCAACACTTTTACGGATATGCGGAATCAACCAAAGCTATTTGAGGTTGTAACGACCGTAAACCTCTGAATGGCGGTGCAACTGTTTGGGGGAGGCGTATCGCTTACCTCCTAGCGCATGAGTTGTTCCACCCGTCATAGAAAAATAAAAATAATGTTTCCTGTTCTCCAATACATCTCATCTCCTTTATCTAAACCCAGTACAAATACGTAAGTGCCAAATCTTAGTAATCTCACGAGATATTTTCAAGTGAATGTAAAAATTGATAACAGAACATCATTTGTCGAGTTCTTAGGTTTTCACGATTATTTATTACACATTGGAAATATATAAACCTACACATTTAATTAAGCCCAGGTCCTTCCAAAAGATATTCGTTTTCCATAGGCCATTGAAATGAAAAAAACATCCTACATTTTTATTTTTATTTATAACCAAGCAACGAAACGAACAAGTCGTGCACCTAGTGGTAAGCGCCACGCCTATCCATAACAGTTGCAGTGCCACTCAGAGCTATTAATCGCAAAAATCTTAAGGGCACTGCCACTGAGCCCGTCACCCTGATACATAAGTTGACAAGTCCCAAGCCTGTAATTTCACCATCAGCCTTAACTCTTCCAAACTGGAACACAGTAACGCTCATTAATGTGCTTGGCAGCTGAAATAGGTAAGGTGGCAGTACTTCCCTGGACGAACTCTTTCACAAGGAGCTCTACTGCTACTTACTTAAAATTCAACAGGGAAGATGATTTCTCCGTACCACCAGTTTGGGATCCATTATTTCTTCTGATGAAAAATGTCAAGCGGATATAAGGCTGCAAGACCACGTATTTATATGTTTTAATTAATAAATGTAGTTTAGTCAAATTTCATATTATTGAAATAAAATATTTTCCAAAACATGTAAATTGCGTGTTCTTTTGTAAATTAAAAATAAGGTATTTAAATTAATAACATATGTAACTATAGTGAAAAATAGGGCGATTTGCATTAATATTAGACATAACTGGTTGATGACCCTACCGTCTCAGTCAGCTGTGACCATGCAACTCGTAAAGGGCCCGAAACGTTTGATTGTTTAAAAAACAAATATACGCGATTGAAATCCGTACACCGGTTACTCCTCACGCCCTTTTCCCATTTCGATAGGCAAAGACCACACACAGTCTTACACTTGTTACGATCCTGACACACTTCTTTCGCCTCATCAACACGCTCTAATGAATTGATATGCTCTTATCGGTTAACGGTACTTTTGACCTGATCTTCCTTACGGCGTCCTCAATTTGATGAATTTGGTAAGTTCGCCATATAAATCTGCATCGGTAATCTTCTTTCATTCAATGTCCTGTCCCTTTCTCTATCTTCGTCGCCACATCTTTCGCAACGCTTTTTTATCACACTGTTCCACAATTTGTCTACATATGACTCACCAGTCTAAACATAGGCTTACAAAATTGGATACACATCAAAACTTTCTTATTCCACTAAATACATTACTTACTACACTAGCTTGTCATACTGCATTTAGTAGTCTGTACAAGTCGCGCTCATGTGTTAAGCATACGCTATTTGCATTGGAGATGATTGTTATATAGCAATGACGTCATGTTTGTACGCTTTACAACATGACTCATGGCCTTGAAGATTTGATGATGATTGACTGTATTTAAATGAGGATGTGGGGTTGATCCTTCGAACAATAAATTGGGGTTATTAAAAGGAGATGTTTCAAAATGTTCTGACCTGATTGCGAATTTCAAGGGGATTCTACAAGGCAAAGTAACTCTTATAGATAGCGATAGTTAAGATTAAAACGCTTTACTTTCTGTACAATAGAATTTGACGATCTCCGTGGTCCAGCGGTTTGCAGTGCGCTAGATGCGGGGATCCCGGGTTCACCACACACACTTATTTACAAGATAATTAAAATGTATGCACAGTACAATAATTGATACCCAATGTTGGAGGAATCACTAACTCCTAAGATACAGGATACGCTAGATTAGGAGTTAGTGTTGATACCCTAACTCCTAATCTGCATTAATCAAAGTGATCTTTGAAATGGCATTTCTTCTCTTCTTGTACAACGTACGTCTTTGTTCTCGTGCACCTTGTAATGTCATTGTTTTTCTTTATTAAAAAAAAAATATTATTATTAATTTGGTCGAGTATTACTTATTTGACAATAATTGTTTCGAATGGATATCGGACGGACGGGTGTACACCTCCTGGGTGTTTGTGGCACCGTTGTTGTTTCTGTAACACATGTGCTTTAGCTACTTACTTTGGGACCAGAGCAACGTATGTGATATTGTCTAATATTTATTATCTATTAATGATTATAAATACAGTATGGAAGAAAAAGTTTTCAACGCGAATGTACATATATTATTTAAAGTTACATGTAAATGTAAAACTTAATAACATCAAGTAAAAATGTGTAACTTCCTATATACGAGGCAATGGAAGCTGCGTAATAACAATTACCATGCAATTTACACGGTTTAGGTTTTCCGCCGAATTTCCACATTTCGCAGAAAAATAACCATTAACGTACAATCGGCAAAACGAATCGCGAAGCTTTTGTTGTATAAAAGTGCTGTAACAGTGTTACAAATGGCGTTTATTAATTGATAACCCGGTTTGGTAATAATTTTAATTGATTGCTGACCTGTAGCCCGCTTAAAATGGTCGGATGTGTACGTACTTTAGTATTATAGAACTTGTGTCATATTTAAACGTGTTTATAGACAGTTTTGTAATTATATAAAATATATATTGTTATGTACATGTTTCACGTAAGGTTTCTGCGTATATTTTCTACTATCAGTAGAAATGTTCAATGTAAATTTTTGTAGTACTAGAGCTCCTTGTGAAAGAGTTCGTCCAGGGTAGTACTGCCACCTTACCTATTTTTGCCGCCAAGCAGTAATGTGAGCATTAGCTGCTATTATCATACAGAATAGCAAGGCCTCGGGCTTTATGTTGCTTTCGTCGCATTTTTCGCTGTTAATCACGCTCAGTCGTGCTAGCCCTACAGCCTGTATAAGACGAAGTTTGAAAGTAGCACCAACGATTAAAAAGTCCATACCACGACAAACATTGTAAATTTGCATTTCATCGAGACACGCGACGGAACGAGGAATCGTATACCAGAGGTAGCCTGACGCATCTATGACGTGTTAAGAGAAAATCGCCCTTGCGAAGGCTATGTTATTTCCAGGATGATTCGCCCAATGCATTTCTTGGCATAACATAATATAAGTACTTGAATTGTGGTTATAAAAACAATCAATTGTCTTGCAATGACTTCCTACATGTTTTCCTACGCACGCTCTTTGTGAGGCAACTATATTGAAATACTTAATGGTGTTGGAATGTTAGGTAGTTAGGTTTTTACATGTGAGTAGTGTACCTTGAATCGCATATTTGAACCCTACTTCATATGAAAATGAAACAATAGATTCTACTGAAAAGGTTTTTGAATAGGAACGGCTTCACAATATTTTAAAAAAGTCAGATAGGTTTTATGTAAAATGTTTAAGTTTCTCCATAATCTCACCTGATTGTAGTGTCGGATCATGGAAAAATAAATCAGAAAAAATTTTTTTTTTCAATTTTTTTCCAAGTTAT
The DNA here is from genome assembly GCF_003589595.1 of Hyposmocoma kahamanoa. Lineage (NCBI taxonomy): Eukaryota > Metazoa > Arthropoda > Insecta > Lepidoptera > Cosmopterigidae > Hyposmocoma > Hyposmocoma kahamanoa. The sequence goes on along the minus strand of NW_020653743.1, from coordinate 7,700,753 downwards.
CTCCAATATTTTTGCTTTTTTTTGATAAATATATGTTTAAACATTTCCAGAATTTCAAATTTTTTTTTTGCCATTAGCCAACACTGTCTGATGATAAGGCGGTCGACGATGTTACACGCGCCCACGCTATCTTCAAATCGCACGACGTGACGCGCCTTCACGTGCGGGAAGTTTGTGATTATAGTATTCACTATATCGTATGTTCGTATGATCTCGATGTTCACCACATTCAGACAAGAAATGCATTCTATTCTAATCTATTATATTCTGTTTGGTTTGTATACCTACTTCTATTCTACAAGTGCCACTCTGTGGAATTTATTACTATGGACTGTGTACTTCCCGAACGATACAATTTCATGTTTTTGCGGTAAGAGAGGACAGGCATCTTCTAGGCGAGTGTGTATCATTCTCGTTCGCACCCTATATCATCTCAGATGTAATTGTCTCCTGACACTGTCATTGCGAAATTCAAACTGTAAAAAAATAAAAGATATAATCTCAGTACAGAGTACTAAAAAACCGACCTCAAAAGTACGTGGAATTACATAATATGGTTACCAAGTTTTATTGAAATCGGTTACCGGAAAGTGCGCAAACCCAGATTCACCCCCTAGTTCGCCACTATACGGGACTTGACACAGGAGATAATAAAAATCGGTTCTCACTTCTCAAAGTATCAAAATAGCAAAATCAACCATTAAATAAATTGTTCATTATACTAAAATTTAGGCGCTATTTATAAAAATGAATCTTTATTCGTGAACAGCTACCCTTACCGGTGGATGATTTTCTTCAAAATTGAATGGGACCACTATGGAGGCACCCTTTTTCCAACAAAAAAAGAATCATGAAAATTGGCTCACAAATACCGGAGTTATCGCGTAACATACATACAAAAAAAGAACATACAGTCGAATTGAGAACCTCCTCCTTTTTTTAAAGTCGGTTAAAAAGAAAACAAACATGTTTTTCTTGCGCAATGCCAGTACCAAGAACGGCGTATATTTCATTTATTTATATAGGTTTACTTTATGCAAGTTTATAACAATACAAAGCACCGACACCTTTCCTCATTCTTTATCGTAGCGAGGTATTCTCAATATAATAAAAACATTATGTACAGTATAAATATTTTCTCACTCATTTATGTGTAGAATGTTTGAAAACTATGCCACGTTCTTTTTGAATTAGAAAAAACACAAACAAGGAAGCAGTGATCGTAAACCTGTTTCTCCTGTCAACAAGTTACAGTAATAGAAAACATGATGAGAATCGACGACAAATGTCATTTACAAATTAGACGATAATATGTAATTATTTTATGAAAAGTTTCCGTTTAATGTTTGGAAACTCTGTTTCTTTAAGTTTTTTATAGTGCAAGTCTTTGAAATAGAGTAAGTGTGTACACACTACAAGTAAAGAAAAACGCAAGAGGGTAGACAGATATGTCTGCTCTTAAAGCTGTCATCTGCTGCCGTCCAGTCAACCCGTGACCATGGAGCGTGCAACCGTTCCGAAATATCGGGAAAATAAAAAGAAGTCATACCGTGGTAAGAAACCTGAGCTTAGTGATAATCATTTAGTGAATAACCACGAAAGCCTTAAAATCTATGAAAACGTAATAATTACATAAAAGTAGTAAACATGTTCGAGAATTATGTTTCGCGGTATTTATTAAATTGCTTTACTTCATAAATTACTGAATGAATGACGTCTGATAAAAGACCCAAAATTTCCTTCTGTCTAATGGTAAAAAATATGAAGTATACATAGTGTCATATAAAACATTATTCTCTAAAGTTCGAACATCGGAGCTATTAAGATTTATTGACATTATATTTTTCTCGGTCACCCGATAATGCAAATATAGAATGTCACTGTGTAACCTTAAACGAATATTAACCTTTCTATCTAAACTGTAACGGTAAACTTTTAATTGCAGCATCAAACTCATGCGCGAGAAAATTGTATTGTCAAATAAACAGAATTAAGTAAATTGGGGGCGCATTCAGATTAGATGTTATAGCGACGCGTCTGCGGCGTTACTATAGTCTTTTTTTGAAGATGGAATAACATGACATTTGCTAGGTTACCAGTTTTTATAAAATTTTAAATAGTCATGTAGTTGTTGTCGACAGTTTCAACGATCGATTGTGATAGCAGAAAAATTTTGCCAAAAATGTCTGAATTGTGAATTGCTACGTTCTAATAATAATTACTAATTGCGTTAATGCCTTCTTCATTCTTATTTTGCCAGTGAGTTAATTTTTATTCATATACATTTTAATACGAACGCGGCTGATTTGACTATCTAAATTGAATTAAAGTGAAAAACTTTAAAATATGTCTCCTCTTTGTATTTTTAACAGACATAGTTCTAAATGTAGCGTGTGTACGTATGAACTTACTTGTAAATGAATCTGTGCCCAGCAGTTGGAAGAATAATGTGCGGATGATGATTGAAATGAAATAAGTTCGACTATTTTTTGCATAAGCGTAACCAACATGCAGTCGATACTCGAAAGTCGATAGAATATTTATCGACTGTAATCACTAGCTGCTTGCAAGTGGGCAAAACTTTTGCACAATGAACTGTAATTTTACTCCATCTTCAAAAAAGACAGGCTATACAAATTTTCATGTCTTTTCATCACGGTCGCGCGACAGTAGTGCTTCATTTGCAGTCACAGCTAGTTTGTGCATAGACATTCAAAATAATAATAATAATGTGCCAAGCATCCACACCTATCTGGTCTCAAACTAGGGCAAGGTGAGTAACTTCGGGGAGTGCCCCTTATGTGTGGTGAGTGGTGACCCAAACCAGAACCAGTTTGGAAAAGTTCATCTCCAAATTGGTACTATTGGTACTATCATATATATATAACCTCGGACTTCCTGAGGTAAGAGGAACATACTTTATTAACCGATCTCAAAAAAGGAGGTGGTTCTCAATACGACTATACAGTCGTTTCTTTTATTTTTTTATGTATGTGTGTTACGCGATAACTCCGGCTTTTGTGAACTGATTTTGATGATTTTTATCGGTATCTCAGTAGTAGCTCAATTTAAATTTGAAGAAAATATTCCACCTCTAAGGGCAAACTAGGGGATGAATGACTTTTGAGGTCGAATTTTTTAGTACTCTGTACTGAGATTATTATTTTGAGTCAATTTTTTTGAGCTCTGGGCAGAACAGGTAGTGTTACAAGAATTTTGAAGTACACTAAACTTGCCTTTGTTTATCAGTTTTACATGTTTTAACAATCATTACGCTACATTCAATACTTATGATGTATTTGCAGAAAACGTGTAAATTATGCTAACATTTCGCTTCCCCAAAAAGATGGAGTACGAGGAACAGTCATCGTATATCTTATAAGTTATAAGGTAACGTATACATAGTGTTCTCAAGATTTCGCTAACTTTCGAATTTGTTGATTTGGAGCGACATCTCTTTAAAATCTTTTACACTATTTTGTTTCTCTGTTTTATCTACTGTGAGACTACATGCTAGACTTTTTAGATTAAAAATTTGGGCTTCAAGTCCCTCTTGTTCTTACTCCCTTCATAAAGTTTAGTAGCAGTAGAGGTCCTTGTGAAAGAGTTCGTCCAGCGAAGTACTGCCTCCTTACCTATTTCTACCGCCAAGCAATAATGTGAGCGTTCTGCGTTCTGGTTTGGAAGGGTAACGGTGCTGGTGAAATTGCAAGCTCAATGCACTTCACAACTTACGTCTCAGGGCGACAGGCGCAGTGGCGGTGCCCCTAAGAGCTTTGCGATTTAAAGCTCTGAATGGCACTGCAATTCATGGATAGGCATGTCGCTTACCATGTGCAGGACTTGTTGGTCCCGTCGCTTAGTATATAAAAAAGCATTTATTTAAAGCATTTTAGTAAATTTACTTTTTAAATGCGTATACGGCGAACTAAGTAACAAAGTGATGCGACACGGGGTTAGTCATGCGCGATGAATCATATTATACTGTTTACATAACATCAACCGTGCTCTGGGTTTATTGGTTAATTCCATAGTATTATATTTATTATATTATACATATACATCAAGGTTTAATGTATTTGTTGTGTTAAATTCGTCAATCAGCAGCGATACAATTTTACTGTCCATCAGTTATTACGTCTACCAATTTAATATCATATTTACGATACGATTTTAATTAATTAAGAATTATAATTGCAAGAGTATAAAGAACAATGTGTAGTAAAAGGTCTGCTTGGGGAGAAACTTGACATTAATAAAATGGTGTAACACTTTGAAGCAGATATCAAAAGGCACGTCCAGGAGTTTCAGCCCGTGCAAAATCAAACACAAAATCTAAGCGATAAGGTGTAAATTACAAAGTGTCGGTTTTTAATACCGGCAACCATAACACATTGTAAATTTTATCGTAAACGCATGCTTATTGTGTTCAATTTGGCACGGGTCTCTGAGTTGTAGTGACAAGTCTCACTACCAACATGACACGTAATTACGATTAAGATCTATTATGTTATTTAGGTGTTCTATTTAATAATATACGATTATAGACTATATTAGTTATAAAATACTTAAAATAAAATTATCATTGCAATAAAATCCATTAAAAAAACAAATGAATTAACGCTACCGAGAATGCGCCACATAAACAGAAATTACTAATGCTTAAAATTGTTTGAAGCATATTTAAGTACTTCCAAGTCAGAACAGTGCCTCTATGACGAGTTTACAGCGATAGTTCTAGGTAGACATCGCGTAAAATACTTCAGAAGTTTGAATGGCACATTGTACAACGCCCCTAGTGTTTACAAGAAGTAACATTTTGTATACAAAACTAATGATCCGTACCAAAATAAAGGTAACATTAATAGAAGAGATGCCGCACAAATCTGCATCCGCAACCACGGATCGTCCGCATATTTTTAAATACCAGCTTCCGCATCGGGCCATCCTATCAATCTATGCACTTTTTGCGGATGCGGATTGCAGATCACGTCAAGGTCGTCGGAGGGCACGCCTTACTCAAAGCGCGTGCCGAGTACTAAATGACAATTTAATGATCACCAAATAAATGTGATGTGTGAAAAATATTCACACATCCGCATCTGCAGATTTGAACGATGAAAAATCCGGATAAGCGGCATACCTAGTTAATAGTGACGCATACTGTGAAGTGTATAATTATAACATACATACTAGTAATTATATGATGGTGGTATATAGCTTTTATTTATTTTTGGTTCACAAAAGTGAGTTCAAGTTCGGGGATAAACAAAAACTATTTTGTTAACATAGCGATGCAAGGAGAATGTAACTTACAATATAGGAGTTAAAATATTTACATTCGATGAGTTAATATTTGATGACCTCGGTGACCTAACGGTTTATTCTGTGGGTGCTGGATGAGGAGGTCCGGGGTTCGATTCCCGGTAGGTCCAAATTGGGAAACGAACTTGTCTAAATTGGTTCTGGGGGCCTACCTCAACCTCTTAAAACAATATTACTTTAACCTTACATTGACTTTTTGTACCATAACGCGCTTAAAGTAAGCCTATTGTAATGTTAAAACTATGATGTTTTATTGGCAGCTTTGTGACTATTCATTCACTGGGTTCGTACTATGACTTTAACATTAAAGTGATATTGCTTTTATGTCAATTTTAGCAATCTTAAAATAGTTACACGGATGCAATGGAAATAATATTATTTTCAGTTTTATTGTCTTAATATTGATTTGTAATGATTAAAAGTTAAGTTGAACTTATTTATGTACATATACTTCTTCAATATTTTGTTTATTTAATAGCACTTAGTAAATAATTTTTCGTTAAATAAAAATACGCGATGTTTATTTCGTAAAATTATAACAGCGCCATCTGTGATATATCCCTAGGCGAAACTAACAGTTGACACTAGACTATGGTTCCGAACTCACAACGTGAGTATCAAGACTCAGCTTGTTTTATTTATTTTTCTTCATGAAATTGCGGAATTATTATTGAAAACAACATAATTTTAATAGATTTTATTATTACATACTTTTCTTTTCTTAACAGGTAAAATTCTCTGAATGTAAATAATATTAAGTACTTAAACATAATACGATAAGACGATTCGGAACATCAAAAAAGAAAGAGATGGCTTTATATAGTTCACATAGCGTTATCTCTTTCCTATTTTTAGTCAGGAATAGACAATATTGGGAAATCATTCGTTCTTTCAATCACTTTTGCATTAATACATTACTTGGTTGACAGGTACGAGGGGTCGGCATGGTACGAATTTGAGGAATATTACAATAAACTTACATTGAAATAAGATTCTGTTTGAAAAGGTTACTGTTGGCCCCCTGGTCTGGGTGTACTGGGAAGTGCTCAAGATTGAATTCCGTTCCTATGGTACTCATAGTTCACGGAAGTTCGTAGTTTCAGACCAGCTAATTGGTGTGCTTGTCTGTCACATTATTATCATTATTAATTAATAAAAAAAAACTCATTCATTCATAAGTTGAAAATTTTAAAACAGAGTCTGATATTCAAACAGTAAGATTCAACATGGTCTTACCTCGATATTTGCCGAGTTGTGCATGCAAAAAGTACGATAGTTAAAAGTGATTTAATTCTTATAAATGTACATTACACACAATACGTAATGAAATGAGTAACAAGTCATTCATGAACTATATGTGAAAATATGTAATTAAATATACACTATAACAATAGCATATTGTAGTTGCAAACTCGGTTATTTAACATTAAAAATAAAATTTATGGTCTTCTATTGTTGTCTGCTTGTAACTAGACAATAAATCTTTTCCATACCCTTTTATTTAAAATAATTATTCGATCAATTAATTAATGAAATAATTGTATTATAAAAAACGGGGATTTATTCATTTTATCAAAACGAGCATTTCCGTTGGTAACTCATTAATTACCGCTAATTTCTGTTATCAACCAATAATAAATTCATGTAAATTTATCTAATTGGGGTTAATTATTATAAATGAATGATTCTATTTCAATTTAACGTGTATAACGTATCATTAAAGTTACATTCTTAATGTACGAAATCAACGACACGTCGCTGCTATTCATGAATACCTAAGTAGCAGCAGGGCTCCTTGTGAAAGAGTTCGTCAAGGGAAGTACTGCTCCCTTGCCTGTTTCTGCCGCTAAGCAGTCTGAGCATTACTGCGTTCCGGTTTTGAAGGGCAAGGGTGCTAGTGAAATTACAGAAAGAAAGAAAGAAAAACATTTATTCATTAAAATTACAGGCACATGGGATTTGTTAACTTATGTCCCAAGGTGAAGGGTGCAGTGGCAGTGCCCCTCAGATCTTTGTGATTTAAAGCTCTGTGGCACTGTAACCGCTATGGACACGCGTGTCGTTCACCACCGGGCGCACGACTTGTTCGTCCCCTTACTTACTGTCATAAAAAAATACTGGCTGAAATCAAAATAGTGTTTTTTAATTAGTTTAGTGCGTGAAACTATGCAATTTTTATTATGAATAACCTTTTCATTACCTGTTCATTAAATAGTCATATCGTCGGTGTATTGTAGAAAGGGCGAAAGCGTCGTTTCGCATAAAGTTTAAGTTTCAAAACTGAATTTGAAACAGGACGTAAATATTAATAATATTAATAATAATAATAATAATAACAATAACGCACACACTCATAACCGTGCACTAGGGAAAGCTTGTATCGCGGGTGCCATGGACACACACATAGACAACCAACAAATTACATCCAAACTCGCGAGAGAACTAAATGTAGGCCATACAAAGATTTCTCCCGGCCCTGGAACCGAAACCGCAACCCCTACATGGCAGTCCAGCATGGTAACCGTTCGGCTATGGAGGCAGTTTATTTTAAACCTGTCGTGAGAAACTAAAACATGCTCCCCTGAAAAAATTTTCAAAATGGCGCTTACGCCCTTTCTTCAAAACACCGTCGATACCTTCTCGGTCCAAACGTATTAAACAGCAGAAATGTATTAAACTTTTTCCGCGGTAAAAGGGTCAGTAAGTGATATAGCCTAACAAATTATTATGTCATATTCTCCAACTGTGATAAGGACAAGCGCCCTTATCACAATTAAAATATACTTTCTATTATATAGTGGCCAATATTCAGCCACGTCGACCGTGTCACTACCAGCCGCCATTAAATCCTCAAGCGTGCAGGTTTTAGGGCAAGCAGGGCGCGATATGAGGTGGGCCATCGTTTGAGTCGCACCGCACAAGCAGTCCAGGTTAGAACCATCCGAAAATCTCCACCTGAACAAATTGTCCTTGCTTCGACCAACCTGAGTTCGAAGCCTGTTTAAAGACGTCCAGATCGTTACAAGACTCTCAGAATCTATCTTCTGTATATTGTGAAAAGTTTTACACACAATATCTAAAAAAGAAACAATTATTTAAAAGATAACACTGAACTGGAATGTCAGAATACCAATATACATATACCACTGGGTTATGTATTCGCCTTGGGAGGTTTTGATGTAGTATCGTTCAATATGGTCAAAGGACAAAACGGCGAAAAAGTATTACTGCAAACATTCTTCGCAGTTGATATCACTGTCCTTGGCTAATAAAAGACATTAAGTTTTATACAGCATTTAAGACATTACTCATTACTCTAATGTAAATATCAAGAACAATATGTTCTGGACATGACATCATAAAACGTGCTGTACTTTATTATAGCAGCATTCATTTAATATCATCTCATAACTGTGGATGTTAAATTCTTGAGTGTCAAGCTGTGAGAAAATCTTGAAAATAGATGTTTTTTTCATTGTTTAGAACTTAAGACGAAATAATAATCGTAGTTGCGTAGACTTTGAAGCGCGTGAGGCCGACGCGGAGAAATTCATTGCACGATATGTAAACAATTCAATATATATTTAATTTGAATTTAGAAATAAAATACAAAAATTTTTGCTGTTTTTTTACTATTACTTTATTACATAATTTAATTTTGTTTGTTGTGCACGTAAAAACCCGTTATTGTCATTATTGTGTCCTGTATTTTGGTCTGCACGAAGGAATTTCTTATAGAAATAAGCAGTACCTTTTGTTTGTGTTCTGTGTTTTACTAAATTAAATAAATACTCTTACTGTAATAATAAGAAAACCGACCTCAAAAGTTTGTGGAATTACATCTACTTATTGGCCAAGTTTTACTGAAATCGGTTCGCGGAAAGTGCGCCAAACCCATCCCCTAGTTTGCCACCCTTCAAGGTAGAATATTTTCTTGAAATTTAAATGGGACCACTACTGAGGTCTTTCCAACAAATAAAAGAATCATCAAAATTGGTTCACGGAGTTATCGCGTAACACACACACAAAAAAAATACAGTCGAATTGGGAACCTCCTCCTTTTTTTAAGTCAGTTTAAAAAAGCCCATAGTTGCCTGGCGTATGTATTACGGAACACAGGAGAGAAAATTTCATTGAAATATCTCTAATAATAACCGAATGAAATTTATTTTTCCGTAGATGAATGTAGAAAAATGAATATTTTGAGGAACTTTTGATTCGTCAATCGTGATTCGGGCCCCATAGTTCACTACCGGTATCTTCTGTTTACATTATCAATTTAAAAAAAACAAGTCGAATTCGCATTTTCTAATATCGAAAAAACGATTTTCCTTGTGGTCGAAATAAGTCCAAACGTCTATTATGGGTCTCACTTCACCTTAAGGCCTTTATTATAGATAAGTAGAATTCGTCGTTATTAGTTTAAGTAATGGTATATTAGCTACTTTTAAATTGAAAGGATTTATCTTACGAAAAGTTATTACTGACAATGTTATACCAATAAGGCTCAATGTGTAAATATATTAATATAATATTTAGTAGCAAAAGCGCTCCTCGTGAACGACTTCATCTAATTGCCGCCAAGCAGTAATGTGAGCGTTACTGCGTTCCGGTTTTGAAAGATGACCCTTGTTTTAGTGAAAATATAGGCACATGGGACTTTGTCAATTTATGTCTCAGGGTGACGAGCGCAGTGGCAGTGCCCCTCAGATCTTTGAGACTTAAAACTTTGAGTGTCACTGCAACTGTCATTGATAGGTGTACTGCTTAACACAAGCCGCAAGACTTGTTCGTCCCGTCGGTTGAAATCATAAAAAAAAAAAAATGATACCTGGAAGCGCATCTCAGGAAACAGAAGCATCTAAAATGAGGGCCTACAGACAATGACAAATCTTGAACTCAAGTTTCCACAACAACGAAATTCTGCGCGGTGTTGGTAAGAAACATTTCCAACCTATCAAGCCGAGAAAAGATGCACACCTAGAACATGTAAATTATCAGGTTAACGAAAGCTATACGAATATTAGTCAATTATTCACTTTATAATCTCAGTACAGAGTACTACCTCAAAAGTACGTGGAATTACATCTATTTGCCAAGTTTTATTGAAATAGGTTACCGGAAAGTGCGCAAACCCGGATTCATTTCCTAATTTGCCACTATACGGGACTTGACACAGGATAAAAAACAGTCGATTTGAGAACCTCCTTCTTTTTTTTGAAGTCGGTTAAAAATGGTTATTAATAAATAATAATAAATAACGCACACACTCAATATAGCCCTAGGGAAACCCTGTGTCGCGGGTGCCATGGACACACACATAGACAACCACAAATTACACCCAAACTCACGAGAAAAATAAATGTAAGCCATACAAACATTTCTCCCGGCCCGGGAATCGAACCTGGGACCTCTGCGTGGCAGTCCGGCATGGTAACCGTTCGGCCACGGAGGCTGTATTACTTGTAATAACTATCATATTTAAATAAATTAAGTTATCGATTCGACTTGAGTATAATCGATTAAAGAACAAAATGGCAACACTAAATGATATTGGTGGGATTAAAAGAGAAAGAAAGAGGAAGGACAGATTAGCTTAGTTGGTTTGGTGCCAGTTGGTGCTCCTTGTGAATATAGTGTTCTGTGACTTTGTGAGATTAGCGAGGGAGAGAACGGGGGAATGGCGTTTTTTCAGAAATATACTTTTAGTGCGTCTATGAACCTCCAGTTTTATTTTAAATGTATTTGCTGTATTAACAGTCATGATGGGAAAAAGTCTCTGAAAAGATAAAAATCAGCGAATGGGGTTGCGAGAGCCGCTGAAAAAATTAATCTCGCTAGAGATAGAGATAATTTGAGGACGTGACTTCCTTGTTGAAGGGGGATTTGAAAAAAATAACTACCAATAACACTGTGTGGTCAACTGTAAATTCTACATTATACCACACTTATTTACACTTATTTAGGAGTTTAGAACTGATTTATTGTACAATGCTTTATTGAATTGCGCACTTGGGCAATTAATTTAGGGATAGCACTCATCATAGAACTGACGATATGCCATCAAAAAGGTCCATCATAGTTCTGTTAGGCTCTGTGCGTCCATCTATACAATTGTCAACTATATTATACACATCGATACACTTGTTTTTTTTTTTCGTTAAACCCAATTGCCCGACTTCACCCACTACTAGGTACAGGTCTCATATGTTTTGTGCACAGTACAAGTTAAAATTCAATGTTAGTATTCTACCAATATCGCACTAGCCATATACGTAATCGAGCAGTAATGCGAGGTCAGTCACCCCTGAACCGATGTTGATGCGATTAGACGAACATTGACCTTCACCGATTGAAAATCTACGTTCGCTGTTACTTATTTACGTTATGGTGTGAGAAGTCTGCTTTAAAATGAAGTATAGGACCAGCCCATACCGTTTAACTTGAAAGTCGGTACAGAAAGAAACAACCGTTATAGGAGTATAAGCGCGTGCAAAATTGGATACAAATTGCATGGTCACACAATGCATTTTACAATGTATGATTTTTTACTTTTATCGATATCCATACCTTTTTACCTGTACATTGTAAATATAAGTTTGACTTCATTGTCCCTGTTTGTCATCCAATGACATTGAACCCTGAATGTCAGGATAACTTTCCAGTTAAGATAGTGAGTACCTTGTACTTTGGACTGCTCTTTCGACAAAGATATACATAGACAGGCTAAGTATTATAGTGTATGCCATCGATACAATAAGATGAAAAGTTATTGTATAATACAAGAAATCGATGCCTTACTTTCTCAAACTCGTATCTTATACAGAGTGATTATTCAGGCGAAGACAAAATTTTCTAGACAAAATTTTCTATTTATTTTTAATTTCTTATCAAGGGTGTTAGTTAATTTGGATATGTTTGGATGCATTACTTTAAGAATATGTAAAAGCCAGTGTGTGAATATGAAGGAAATGTGATGTGAAGTCAGGCTGCAAAATTTGTATATACAATTCAATATTTGCATTTCAGTAACTTTGTGCTTTAAGATACGAGTTTGAGAATGTAAGGCGACGAAATGATACACTAAGTAGAAGCTAATATTTTAGGATTTGTAGAAAAACCAACAACTCGTTGTCGTTTCTCATTCACTGACGATTGTGACCATGTGAATTGGGAGCCACTGGTTACTGTCAGATTATATCTTTAATAATAACTCACAGACGCTCAACATAGCCCCGCACTAGGGAAACTCATGTCGCGGGTGCCATGGACACACACATAGACAACCACAAAGTTACACCCAAACTCACGATAGAAACAAATGTAAGCCACACAAATATTTCTCCCGGGCCAAGAATCGAACCTGGGATCTAACCGTTCGGCCACGGAGGCAGTTAGTCTCTGATCTTTTGCTCTTTATAATTCTTTCTTGTTTTTGTACTTCTAACATTTTTCTTTGTTTACAAACCTAAAACCCGTCTAAGAATTTGAGGACTATAAGGCTCAACTCATACTGGCGCAGAGTCGAAGCGTCGCGTCGCGTCCTGTTTTTCAACTACACCGCCTGGCGACGCGCGACGACACTCGCATTAGTGCGCCGGGATCAGTGTGGTCGGCGTCTGACGACTCACGGCGCCCAAGTGAAAACACAAATTTGTATCTTAATAGTGGGAAAATAAAGATGAATATGCTATAGGCGAAAAACATGAGGCGTGACGCTTCGACTCTGCGCCGGTGTGAGTTGGCCTAAGGGTATATTCATACTAATACGAGTGTTAAAATCATTATTGTTTTTGCATTGCCGTTGTCGAATATACGGCTATATATGGCGACTGATTTGGAGAAATCTCGCCATAAATGGAGAAGGTTCCTATCGGGTTCTTAGGGTTTCGCGATTGCCTACATAGTTTCTTTTTTGGAAACAAACCAACGTTTCGAATTCTTTACTGGTCGCATGGCTGACAGATTTAGATCCGAAAGAATTGTTTCATATCCGATGAATAAGGTTTATTACGGATTTATTTTCCAGCCCAAACACGTACTTTTATTATTTTTGTTCCAACTAAATAGTTATTATTAACTAATAGAGAAACATATTAACTATCTTACGCTCATTAGATGTATGTTAAAAATGTATAAAAAGGGAAATATTGACTTTCAGAATTCGTGGTTTATTCAATGACCGATCAGAGGCAAGTTGGCAACATACTTGGCTCAAAGTTTAAAAAGAGTTTCGAAAAAAGAAGCATAGCCCCGATAATAAAAACTGAACGATTATCTACAGTTTTGTTACCACGACTACGACTAAAAAAATTTCAAAAATCATGTTGTGGAAGGAGATTTTTAATTATTTTATAATTGTGATATTTGAAAATTACGGGACGAACTTTTGATAAAACAAACATACGGGACGAACTTTTGATAAAACAAACATACGCGATTTAGAGCCAAAAAAATAGTTTAATTTCCTACGTGTAACAATAGCAAAAACCTAAGAACTCGATACAGTAATAATTTTATTGTTCAAGGTAAATGTTTGTTTTATCTGGAATTGGAATTACCACAAAGGGTCCTATAAAGCATAAAGCACGTAATTGTGACAGTGGTTTGTAACCACAAAGTTACATAGTAAGCTATTTATTCCGGAGCTTCGAAATTCCATTGAAAATGATGTAGCGTGACTCGGCAACATCGTAGTATATCTCTTTTAGTCCGACAAGTAATTTGTTTATTTTATAATGGTAATAAAGTTGTAGACTATGAAACAGTATTTTGTAGCAGTAATTTCTACAATTATTTCAGACTATAATTAATGTCTTTTTTGAAAACGGAGTAAAATTAAATTTGCAGAGTTGCCAGTTTTCATAAAATTTTAAACAGTCGTGTAAATATAGTCGATAGGTTTGAATGGTAAGGGCGCACAGCAACTGTTATGAACAGACGTATCGCTTAGCACGAGGCGCGCGTCATGTTCGTCCCGCCACTTGTATCATAAAAAAAATACTTTATGTATTTGGTATTCGGTGTAAAACAATTACAATGACAAAACTTTTGTTAATTTTATGAAATCAATAATACACGACTCTTCAAATTTCAAATAATTTTATTCCGTCCGAAATTCTTAGACACGTGAACACGTTAAGCGTATTTGATGATACAGGTGTTCGTATCTTGTTGCATGACGTCAAATCGCATTGTCTGTCCGATTTGATGGAAATGTATGAAAATATTTTATTATTTCATAATAATGAAGCCTTACGGATACGTGGGTAAGGAAGGTTCGCATATGTTTAAAAGAAAGTGTAGTTTTAAAAGGCTGGAATGCGTAATGAGAAGAATATGAGAGCCTGTATGAAACGATTGATGAATGTAAGTGAAGCGCACTCTTTATTACGTTTATTATTTCAATGAACAATTTCCCTCCTGGTCGTTAATTAGATCTTTCATTAATCAAATAACTTCTAGATTTAGTACTTCTCGTTGGTTCTGACTGAAAACCAGCGCCTTAGAAAACTTAGGTATATGCCGAGTCAGCGCCATTTCACTGCTATGACAAAAAATGTTTTATTTTCCTATTGTATTCAATCTATAGTTATGTCATACTAGTGAAAATAAAGCGTTTATCTAATCTAAGAGAAGTTTGTCAGGATCGTGCTAAGTGGCGATCGATATGCCTACCCCAATGGGAATCCAAGGGCGTGAACATAAGTATAGGTTTTAAAACATTTGTAAATCAATTTACAAATGTTTTAAAACTACTCGAACGGTTACCATGCTGATCTGCCATGAAGAGGTCCCAGATTCGATTCCCGGGTCGGGAGAAATATATGTATGGCCTTCATTAATTTATCTCGGGAGTATGGGTGTAATTTGTGGTGGTGTATGCGACAAAGGGATTCCCTAGTGCGGGGCTATGTGTGCGTTAAAAAAACATAACTGCATAAACAAATAGTTTAATTTTCTGTGAATTGTTGACATCAAGATTAAGCTGGTCAATTCGACATCCTTCAAATCCTATAGTGTGGATTCACGTACAATGTGCGGTAGTATTATAGGTAACGCCAGCGATAGTTAGTTGTTCGATAAGTAATGATCTTCTTCTCTCAGTGTGCCGCCTCTGTACGAAGGTTGGCGACCATCGTGGCTATTTTCATTTTTGAAGCTGCCGCACGAAAGAGGGAACGTGTGCTAAGGTGGAACCAGTCTCTCAGGTTCTTCAACCATGAGGTTTACCTTCTGCCTCGACTAAGCTTTCCTTGTATTTTTCCCTGTTGACGAATGCAGTATCTATTGCCCCTCATTACGTGGCCAAAATACTGCAGCTTCCTTTCCTTTACAATTCTGAGTATTTCCAATATTTTTCTCATTCGACGAAGAACCTCAACAATGGTGACCTTTTGTAACCACGATATGCCAAAACATACGTCTGTACAGCCAACTCTCAAAGGACTCCAGTTTTGAGCATAATGCTGGAGTCAATTTCCAACACTCCATACCAAACAGCAAGATACTGAAGGCATAACAGCGGACCAAAGGCACGCGGAGTTTAAAGTTGAAGTAATGATATAATACCTTTAGGCATTTCATAGCTTGGTGTTTATATAGGTAAATAATAATCTTGTAAAAATATGCAAGGTATAACTTTTTCATATAAGGTTATATGCTGGGGAGCGGAAGGTTCGAAGAAGGAAAATGTCATGACCCCGTAACATCAGGGATCAAGACTGTGGAACAACTGTTCAGGCTCGCTCTGAACAAAGAAAGGTATAGTAAACTGACTGCTGACCTTCAATAATGAAGAGGCACTTGAAGAAGAAGAATGAAGTTTTTATGGCCATAGCATTTCGAAAAACTCGCATCGTTGGTATATAATAAAGCCACATGTGATCAATGATCGTGTGTCATAATGCTCTTATCATATGAAAATCATAATAAATTAATGGCTGCTTATAATAAAATTTAGGCGCTATTTATAAAAATGAATCTTTATGCGTGAAAAGTGACCCTTAGAGGTGGATGATTTTCTTCAAAATTAAATGGGACCACTATGGAGACACCCTCTTTCCAACAAAAAAAAAAGATCATGAAAATCGGTTCACAATCACCGGAGTTATCGCGTAATATACATACAAAAAAATACAGTCGAATTGAGAACCTCCTCCTCTTTTTGAAGTCGGTTAAAAATAATAGGAACTACACACATCAAAAGTGTTTAGGGACCAAGCACGTTTTTGCTAATTACTGAAAATCATGTTTTTAATAGAATTTTTAACACCAATGGATTTTTTTGGTCAATTTCATTTTCGAATTGAAATTATATAAAATTGACAAAAATAAAGCATCGATGTGAAACCGGATTTATCCCCAAGTTTGCTATCCTTAGCGGTGGAATATTTCCTTCAAATTTAAATAGGACCACTCCATGGTACCCTCTGTCCAACAAAAAAGAATCATCAAAATCGGTTATCACGTAACCATACTGCTCCTTTTTTGAAGTCGGTTAAAAAATAGTACAAACTACGCTTCAATGAAGCGCGCCTGCGGGACTTGTTAGTTAACCTGTAACCTTAAAACGTATATCGAATAGATTACTCTCATAAATTCAGTCACGATCGTATCGCTTCTAAACACTTCGAGCCGCGCTACCGGCAGCGGCATTGCCGACATGAGAACTAGCGGGGCCGATACAGCTACGCTCCCATGCTCCTATTCTCAATGAAATGCCTTTGTTTGCTAATTGGTGCGACCTGACCTTAACTTGTCTATAAGCACGTTTTTGCCTGCTCATCTATGCACGTTCTAGCTCTGAATACGATTAGAAAGAATGCTTTGGTACTTTGTTCAGAGAATTTTTAACATAGCTCTATCGCCTGTCAGAGTGACAAGACATTTGTCGTCGGATGTGTTTTCACACTATTATACCATTTACTTCGTTGTTCAATTCCATTACATACCAATACCATCTAGCGATGCGCGACTTTGAATGTTACTAATAATAGTCATTCGAATGGGCAAATCATTCGCCTAAAGATTACCGACACCGAATGCCCCTCCTGCCATTCAGTCGGGTACACGAATCGAACGATTATTATATCGGAACAACTCTGAACCATTCACCATGACTATATCAAAATATCCCCGTCACATTTACGGTATTTACCATATGTCAGCGAAGGCTAGGCAGAAATGGCTATGGTCTATTCTCTCCTTATAAGATTCGTCGTAGCGGGACGTATGCAAGTTCATGCAGTACAGTAATCAACGTATTGACGTAACTTTTAACTCCAAGGTTTTCCTATTTGTTACACACTGGTATACCTGTTTTTTTTTTTTCAAACAAACCAACATATCGGGCCCTTTACAGGTCCCATGGTTACGGCTGTCTCAGACGGTAGTCATCAATCAGTTATGTCTAATAGTCATATCGATGATGGAAATTTGAAATATCGTAAGAGATATTTTGTCGTACGTGAAAATGATCTAACGACAAAATGTCTCTTAGAACATTTCATATTTCCGTCGTCGATATATAAGGTTAATAATTTCGTCGATGTATGGAATTTTGGAATGTTCTACGCGACATTTTGTAGCAAGGGGCATTTTTCATTACGACAAAATATTCCTTACGACATGTCAAACTTCCAGTGTGAGGCGCGTCGATATATTATTGGTTTGTTTGAAAAAAACGAATACATAATATGCGACTAAGATCCGAAAAAATAGTCTTATTTCCAATTTTAACACAACTTCAATACAAATTACATTACTAACATAGTACTCGTACAACAGCCAATTTTATTACTGAAACTAACTAGTGTATGATGTACCGTTATTTTATTGAGTAAACGCGCGTCGTAAGGATGTAAGCATGCCTCGTAACGTTTATAGAGACCACTTTGTCCATCCGGCATTTTCTTCTATTTATGCCTAAATAACACTCATATACTTCCTATAGTTTAGTTCATAACAGGGACCGAAAGGGCGTGTGCAAAAATGAACACTAACTAAATGCTTATGTGAAAAAATTTACAATGTTGTTTTTTTTATATTTTCGGTTACCGGTATCAAAACCTGCTGCCTGCGACCTGCTTTTTGTGTTCAGTTTCGCTTGCGTTGAAATGCGTTTAACTAGGGATGTAGTCTGTGGATAGTATGTGTAATATGTGCTTAATACAGACTGTATAAAAAAGATAAGACCAAATTACTTTTAACATTGCCAAAAAAAAATTCTTTACCGTACAAAGTACTAATTGATTTTTTTATAAATCTTTATTGCACAAAGAAAACTCTTTAAAACTTACATGTTATAAAAGACACATACAATTTTATTTTATTTTTAATACATCCCTTTTCCTTTCGGGGTAGGCAGAGACAACAGTTTTCCACTTGCTACGATCCTGGAATATAACTTTCGCTTCATCAACACGCACCAGTATTTTCCATACATTCTTGTCGGTTAAGGGTACTCTTTTTTATAATACCAAGTAACGGGGCGAACAAGTCCTGCGCCTGGTGGTAAGCGACACGCCTATCCATAACAGTTGCAGTGCCAGTCAGAGCTTTAAATCGCAAAGAACTGAGCTCACTGCCACTGAGCCCGTCAGCCTGAGACATAAGTTGACAAGTCCCATGTGCCCAGTAATTTCACCAGTACCCTTGTCCTTCCAAGCCGGAACGTAGTTATGCTCACCGCTTGGCGACAGAAATAAGTAAGGTGGCAGTACTTCCCTGGACGAACTCTTTCACATGGAGCTCTACTGCTCGTAAAAAGCTCTACTCTTGACCTGACCTTTTGTTATTATTTTTTTTTCTATAGATGTCTTTTAAAGTCACTTCTCCCCTTTAAGTGCATATTGGAAAGCCAATATGGCATGTTTCTTTAACCAAGAATGTTGTTGTGCCATGGGAACGAGTGTTTGTCCAAGAGTGTGAGGATGTTGAGTGTTCTATGACAATTGTTTCTTTGTAATTAAATAAGTCGTTTTGTCGACTAACTATCCGTCACGAAGCCATTGTATATATATTCGTAAACGTACGAAAGTCAAGGCGTCTAGACAATAGACTTGCAACACCACATCTAGATCGCTCGGCAATTAAAATTCCTTTAGATTACAAAACGCAATTTGTTGTTTGTCAACGACATAATATAGTACTACGTAAACGTACTCTGATCCTGTTTTGGACTTTAGTAATCGACTCAGTAATAATTAGTAGACGTAATCTAGTAATCAATATGTAGGGTCATAAGCTTTGCCATTTTCCCGTTAAATTACCTACTTATATTGTTTGAAAACAATTTTCTTTTGGTTAAATTATTTTAAAAAAAATTAAGAGTTTTTTTTTATCTATCTGCAGCTGTCAGAATGAACTACAGACTACGAAATACCTAACGGACGTGATCTGAGCTGCTGTAAAATGTCTCTCAATGAGATATCTTCACGCAGGTTTCATTGGGTGAATTCATGGCTAGTGAAATTAAAGGCATATGGGACTTGTGAACTTGTCTCAGGGTGACTGGCGCAGTGGCAGAGTCCCACAAATCTTGTCGATGTAAAGTCCTGAGTGTCAACTGCACCTGTTATGGACAGGCGTGTCGCTTACCACCAGCTTAGCTATATGTTTCTATCTCACAAGCTACGGAAGAGACTTTATACTGTGACAAATTCTTCATAATAATTCGTCATACAATACTAATGAAACTAGCATTACTTAATTGTGTTAATAAAGATAAACATTCGCCTTACTTTCTCAAACCCGTATCTTAAAGCACAAAGTAACTGAAATGCAAAAAATGCATTTATAGTCTGTTCCAATGCATTTTCAAAAAAAATTAAACAAACCTGTTTGGTTAAAATTCTAAAGCAATCACTCATAAATCGAATAAGTAACACTTTCACGTATATTTCGAAGATTTCGACTTGATATCTCATCACTTTGTCCAACAATAGTCATTTGAATAGCATTGTAAAATCGTATTTGAAAAATGGTAGTTCAAAAGTAAGATTATTTTTTCATCTATACTTCTATGACTTCTCTATGGTTGCATAGTGCTGTACGAAAAAAAAAACATTCCGTTCATTTAATTAAAGTTTTTGTAATTGATAGGTAAATCGAAAATTTTAATCGCAGTCGAACAAGTATCTATGTGTAAATATTTGAAGGAAGATTTAAAATTAGGATTTCGGAAATTTTAAATATATGCTTTTTTATAGGTTACGTATTTTTACTATTCATGTAAGGAAAACCGCTAGTATAACTCAATTAAACAAATCGATTCATTCAATTAATTAATCGATTTTTAGTTTGCATTACAACTGGCCATCACTAAAAGGTCTCTGGTCAGGTCAGTGACTTGTTGTTTACTTTTTGTCTAAAATGGATTGAAACGAAGTATATGTATATACAATATTTTGCAGGATGATTTCACGTCACATTTCCTTCATATTCACACACCGGTTTTTATCTATTCTTGAAGTAATACATCCAAACTAATACCCTTGATAAGAAATTTAAAATAAATAGAAAGTTTTGCCATCTCCTAAATAATCACTCTTCATAAGATACGTGATTGAGAAAGTAAGGTATCGATATTGATAATTTTAGTACAATTCTCAATCAAGACGTCCTTATAAAAGACCTCGTCAGACGTGTTGTTGCAATTGGTCTTTCCAGTTTCTTAATGCGTTGGAAAGACGACGTTTGAATTGTACCCTATGTTACGCAACGTATGATCACGAAGTCTTCTTGGTTTCTGCCTTAAATTATGTATGGCACGTACGCTTTGAAGGTAAATCCGCGATGTCGCCAAAAGAATCAAATTTACATACAGTACATAACAATACTAGCAACTCTCTATTGCCGATAAAAAACATATAGTGCATCTACCTTCTTAAGATTTCGTCCAGGCAAGTACTGCCTTACCTATTTCTGCCGCCAAGCTGTAATGTGAGCAAGGGAAAGGGTGCTGGTAAAATTACAGGCACAAGGGACTTGTCAACGTTGGGGACGGAAGCAGTGGCAGTGCCTTTTAGATCTTTGTGATTTAAAACTCTGAGTGACATTGCAACTGTCATGGACTGGCGTGCTGCTTACTACCAGGCGCACAAGACTCTTGTTCTCCTATCATCTGGTAACGTAAAAAAAACGTTGGATAGCAATCACACTGAACGACAACAAGGCTGCCGAGGAGCGGTTTTCGCATGAAGACGGCTTTGATATTTGAATATAGATTTCATTTTATTCATTACGAAACTTGTACGTTAATATAAAACATCATTTTGCGTTACTATTTATAATGGTCGTGGATTATGCTGTGTACGGCTGTTTATCATATGATATTATATAGATATAAATAAATACATAATAGAAATATGTAATTATTAGGATTCTGGATTCTATTAATAGAACCATAGATAACAGATTTGCGTTGCCGCTCTAATCACGTAACGTTATAGTGCAAGAAAGTGATGGGTAAACTTGCCACTTCACGCACACATTTGCGCGTGTGCAGATAGCGCCTTGTGTATGTAGTAGTAGTAGGTAAATAGTTTTCGATCGTTGTGTGGAGTGCCCGGGGTGTGCTAAAGCCCTTGTGTTATGGAAGTCGGAAACAACTACGGTACAAACACCCAAAACCGAGACAATATAGAAAAGTTAGTTTTTCTACATTGGCTCATTCGGGAATCGAACCCGGGACCTCAGAGACCGCGACACCATTTCGACCACAGTGGTTGTCAGATTGTGATAATTATAAAAGAACTTAAGTAACGTAGCTATCTCTCAGAAAGTCAATTGTGTTAATTTTCACATGACGATCTCGATGGCCACACGGTTTACATTGTGGGTACTGGATGCGGAGGTCCTGGGATCAATTCCTGGTAGGACCAATTTGGAAAAAAAATTTTCTAAATTGGTTCCGGTCTGGGTGTTCTGGGAAGTGCCCAAGAATGAATTCCGTTGGTCTAGTACTCATAGTTTAAAGAATTCCCTAGTTTTAGATCAGGCAGTAGGTGTTGTTGTCTGGCACTTCAATTATGTTTATGACCAAATGTCTATCAAGATTTCAGCCTGCACTTCTCGTGAACTAGGACTAATCGAAACCCTTTTCAAAGACAAGACACGTACCTAGCGCTGCGACGAATAAGGTTACGAACTTAAGTTATGAAATAAATCAATACTTTACGCGACAGTCTTTGATACCCCTGATTAGTTCGTGCACAGTATATACGGCTTCTCTGTTGCGGTGAGCATTCTATGAACAAGTTTTCCAATCAATGCATTGCCTATGACACGGCCTTAGTAAAGCGTGTTAGAAAGTTGTTACGATATGGATGCGTCATAAATACGTGAAAACGTTTAACTCTTGTTTTGGCAATAACAAAACTAGTCATATCATCACAAAATCAGTGCTGGGAACGCATTGCGTTTTTCAGTAATTACTGAGTTACCTTTTTGTTACCGCTACTGGTAGCAGACAAAATATCTTTATGCCTAGTGTACTTGTCTTTTTTTTTATGATACAAAATGACCACCAAGTCGTGTGCGTGGTTGTAAGCGACACTCCTGTATCCATAATAGTTGCAGTGTCGCTCAGAGCTTCAAATCGCAAAGATCTGAGGGACTGACACTGCGCCCGTCACCCTGAGACATAAGTTGACAAGTCTCATGTGCCGGTAATCTCACCGGCATCCTTCAAAACCGGATCGCAATAATGCTCACATTACTGCTTGGCGATAGAAATAGGTAAGGTGGCAGTACTTCCTTTGGCGAAGTCTTTCAAAAGGAACTCTACTATTTATGTGAATAGTTTTCGTTTTAATATATATATTTTTTTGTTTCTTAATTATTTATGTATGCTTTATGTCTCAATGTTTAGATTTTCTCCTGTTTTGCTTCGTCTTTTTTTTCTTTTGTGGTAAACAAATAAATATTAGGGGTTAAAGTATGAAATTGCCGTTTTATTGCAATAGGTTCTTTGAATTTTCATAGAATCTTCATGGTTTGAGGTTTTCGAATGAAACTTTTTTCAAATGGTTTCTGTGATTTTTTTTTTAAAATTTGAAACATTTGAATATCGACTTTCAATTGTTTTTGATATTCAATTTAGACAAGAAAGATGGATACTGCGAAAATTCGAGTGATTTTTGAATACGAGTTCCGACGCGGAACTAACGCGGCAGAAACAGCCCGCAATATCAATGCTGCGTTTGGAGAGGGGTCTACTAATGAACGCACCGTGCGATTTTGGTTTAAACGCTTTCGTGATGGAAATTTCGACTTAAAGAACGAGTCACGAGGAAGACCGCCCACACAGGTGAATAACGATGAATTAAGAGAGATAGTGGAAGCCGATCCTAGTCAAACTACCCAGGAATTAGCGGCATGGTTTAACGTTACCTTACCCACAATATTGACTCACTTGCGTCAAATCAATAAAATAAAAAAATACGAAAAATGGGTGCCTCATGATTTGACTGATCTGCAGAAAGAAACGCGTGTTGAAACTTGTGTTGCCTTGTTGAACCGGTACAGAAATGAAGGAATATTGGATCGAATTGTAACATGTGATGAAAAGTGGATTCTTTATGATAACCGGAAAAGAAAAATGCAATGGCTGACCCCAGGTCAAATGCCACAACAGTGTCCTAAAGCAAAACTTACCAATAAAAAGGTAATGGTAACTGTTTGGTGGTCTCAGCATGGTGTTATTCACTATAGTTTTCTCCGATCTGGTCAAGCAATAACGGCAGATGTCTATTGTGCCGAACTCCATGTTGACAAAACTAGCAGTAAAACAGCCCCGACTCATGAATCGATCTTCACCATTATTGCTCCACGACAACGCGAGACCTCACACAGCACGAGAAACCATTTTGACCCTTCAGGAACTGCAGTTAGAAACCATTCGTCATCCTCCGTATTCACCAGACCTTGCTCCAACGGACTACCATTTTTTT
>NW_020653743.1:7652718-7676072 GCF_003589595.1 Hyposmocoma kahamanoa | reverse complement strand
ACTGCGCCCGTCACCCTGAGACATAAGTTGACAAGTCTCATGTGCCGGTAATCTCACCGGCATCCTTCAAAACCGGATCGCAATAATGCTCACATTACTGCTTGGCGATAGAAATAGGTAAGGTGGCAGTACTTCCTTGGACGAAGTCTTTCAAAAGGAACTCTACTATTTATGTGAATAGTTTTCGTTTTAATATATATATATATTTGTTTCTTAATTATTTATGTATGCTTTATGTCTAAATGTTTAGATTTTCTCTTGTTTTGCTTCGTTTCTTTTTTCTTTTGTGGTAAACAAATAAATATATTGTCTTTAAAGGAGGAGGTTCTTAATTTGACTGTATATTTTTTTTGTATGTATGTTACGCGATAACTCCGGTATTTGTGCACCGATTTTCATGATTATTTTTTTGTTGGAAAGAGGGTACCTCCATAGTGGTCCCAATTATTTTGAAGAAAATCATCCACCTTTAAGAGTGGCTGTTCACGCATGAAGATTCATTTTTATAAAAAGCGCCTAAATTTTATAATAAGGACCAATTATTTTAATGGTTGATTTTGCTATTCTCTAATTCAAGATGTTTTTCTCTCTCAATATACTTTGAGTAGTGAGAATCGACTTTTATTATCTCCTGTACCAAGTTCCGTATAGTGGCGAACTAGGGGATTAATCCTGGTTTGCGCACGTTCCGGTAACCGATTTCAAAAAACTTGGCAAATACATGTAATTCCACGTACTTTTGACTTTTGTTTGTTTAGTACTCTGTACTGAGATTATTTGAAAATATGAACATTACTTTGAAATAAAAGATTATTTACTTTGCATTATGGCAACTTAAAATGCCTGCTTTATGTGGCGTGTAAAAAATTTCTAACAAGCGTTTTTGCACTCCGGTGTAGGCTAATGAACTTCTGTAATCTTGGTTGGGGATTACATTTTAATTGTCATCCTAAGACGATGTTACCCAACTGCAACGGAGCTCAAAAGGCGGATAATGATAATGTATTTGAATGAAGTTTTTCTAGTTCCAGTTGCAACGTTGCTTTTTAAAGGGGAGAATAAAAATTCGTGTACGAGAGACCGAGTTAATTATAACCAGTAAATGATTTTTTTTTTTTAATGTAAGCGAACTAGTAACGCTCGGTCACTATGTCGATTATAAATTTCCATTATAAGCTGTCAAGTGATGGCAAGAGTTTCCAAAACGAAACTAGGTTTTGAAAGTGATGAACCTCGACATTTTTAGTGACTCGCGTTCTTATGTTTTCGCGATTGCTACACATAGGAAATGAAATTATTTTTATTTCGGATCTAAATCGCTTTCCTAGCTCGCTAGCTACCTTTAAATATACGGATTAAAAGAGTCTAGGGATCAAAAACGTTTTTGTCAATTATGTTTTTCATAATTTTTTTAACACCAATGGTTTTTTTGGTCAATTTCGTAATTAACAAAAATAAATTAAGTAAATAAATAACTTAATAAATTTATATAGATATTTATCGAGTTCTTAGGTTTTCGCGATTGTTACAAATGAAACTATTGAAATGAAACTATTTTTCCGGATTTAAATCGCGTAAATTTGTTGTTTCAAACAAACCGACGTTTCGGGCCCTTTACAGGTTCCATGGTCACGGTTGACTGGTTATATATATATTTTTATTTAACTATAATAGGGTCATCGAATATTTTTTTCAAATACCTTGATCCTTAGACACTTTTGATGTGTATATTTTATTGAAAATTTAGAGCTGCCTCTTGCCATATTATTTATTTAAAATGTTATTTAACGTAGGGATTTTTTTATTCTTTTCATCATATCACAAGATATCTAGTGACGGGACGAACATCAACGAATAATGAATTTACATTTTTCAATCTGTACAGCTTGCTGAATTAGCCAGTAAGTAATCCATTAAACTTATTTTTTTTTTTTTTTTTTTTATTTATTCATTTATTTCAGGCAACTAAGGCCCATATAACAAATACCTTACATACTAACATACATATTATTATTATTGATACATACCTTACAGACTAACATACATATAAAATAATATAAACTTATTAACTATTTACACGAATTACTATTCGGCAACGTGCGACGCAAACAAGTGTCATGTATCGTTCCTCTGAACCGCCGGAACATGACACCCTTCGGCCAAAACTCTACCTGCATGAAGGTCGACAGATGGACCGTTGGGACCCTCACCACAAACGAATTAAAGTTAACGTTGTGGCGAGACTCCAAACGTTCGACCCTCAGGGTGAATTGGGCTTTCAACCGGATATACTCCACTATATCCTCAGACTTCGTGGAGTAATGCAGTCGAGACAGGTACAACTGCGTCGTCGGTATGGCCGCACGAAGCAAGAAGTTCTGTCCCGTTGGAGCTGTGCCACATAGATTTCGGCTGGTGGGTTTCTTTCTTCTCTTCTCCACTTTTGTGAAGCCGTCCTCGTCGCACCTGTCGGTCTGCCTCTGAGATTTGGCACCTGCGATTCCAGAGACAGGCATTCGGGGTTTACTACCGCCCTTTGCAGTTTTCCGCAACTCGGGTTTTGAAGTCGCGGTTCCGCTGCTAATAGTCGCGGCAACAGCGGCGTATGCACGCCCGGGCGATGACGTGCATACGGGTGACGTAACCTCCGAGGCGGAGGGGCGGGCAGGGGGGCACGGTGCATTGACAACAGCAATGACCGGCGACATACGAGCCGACTCAATACTGCCGACGGATGCTTTTCGCGCCCCGCGACGCGTGTTGACGTAGGAGACTGTCGGTGACCTACATACCGAAGCGGGGTTGCGTAACAACGCAACTTCGGCACGTAGCTCACTTATGGAGTTATCCGACGCCTCCAATTTTGACTGAACTTCAGCCAAACTCGACTTCAAGGACGTGATGTCCTTTAAGAGCCTGGTGACGTCGACGTGGTCAAAGGTGACCGGAGGCAACTTGTGCAGATCCTTCGCCACGAAAGTAGGCACGTCGTCCGGATCGGTATTCTTCAAGAATGCAGTAACATCCTGGACACTCTTCAAGCCTCCATCCCTCCGACGAGATGGCATCTGCTGCTCTTTGCCGCAGCTCTGGAACAGCAGCACCTTGCCACTGCAAATCTCATCTTCGTTGAAATTAGATTTGCAGATCTGCTCGATGCTGACTTCATCCATTGTGTCGATGGCATTTTGCACGAATGCCAGAAACTCATTGACAATGAGTTGTTGGGAACCCATTGTCACTTACGTACATGCAGCAGCCTAAGCCGCGCAAAATCGCGAATTAAAATAATTCTCGCAAAGTAGTGCAGCGCGTCCGTTTCCGATCACACATTGAACACGACTGATGACCTGTAATGCACGATTACTATTATTGTGTGTGCATCATGTTGGTTTTTCTACATTTAAATAAAATGAAATAAAAACCTACTTCAAAAGTCATTCATCCCCTAGTTTGCTACCCTCAGAGGTGGATTATTTTCTTAAAATTTAAATGGGACCACCACTGAGGTATTCTCTTTCCAACAAAAAAAAACATCCAAATCGGTTCACAAATGCCGAAATCATATAGTCAAATGCGTAACATACATAAAAAAACATACAGTCGAATTGAGAACCTCCTCCTTTTTTGAAGTCGGTTAAAAACAAATGGTATCAACAAAATGTAATAAAACTGGTAGTGTACAATAGTATGTCGTTCGGCAGTTCGCACGTGTCATACAGTTGCAATTTATGCAATACAAGGAAGCAGAAATTATTAATACCATTCTAAGAATACTCATCTTTTTCAAATCAATACACCTGCGTTCTATCACGCTAAGACAATTTTTATTACTCGGTGAACATATTCTATTTGTATACAACACGAGACAAATTATTTGTTGAACATTAAAGACATTTTACAAAGAAAGAAGGATATGCAGAAATACATCTCTTAGTAGTAGTTGGTGGCTTTTTCAGATACCAAAGGACGAACAAAACGCCTGCCCATAACAGTTGCAATGCCACTCAGAAATTTAAATCACGAAGTTCTGAAAGGTACAGCCACAGCGAGCTGTCATCGTGAGTCATAAGTTGACAATTCCTATGTGCCTGTAATTTCACCACCACCCTTAACCCTTCAAAATCGAAACGCAGTAATGTGAGCATTACTGCTTGGCGGCAAAAAGAGGTAAGTTGGCAGTACTTCTCTGGAGAAACTCTTTCACAAGGAGCTCTACTGCTTCTAATGACTAGGATGGAAGGGAAAAAAAAGCATAAGGGCAGTCTCTTAAAAGTACTAATACTAAACAATTGGCAAAAAAATTCTTTAACAGGTGAGACGAAAGATAAACTGTGGATCGTAAGATAATCTCTATACAATGTTATAAATAACTTACTTTGAAACAACGATATCGCCTGGATACAATATTATGCATAATACTACAAATGATCCAGCCTATCTAAAGCGTTCCTGTAGATAAGGGCATGAATACACTCATCGAGCAAACATCCGTTTGCTCGGGATGCAAGCGCTCGATAAAATTTTATATATGCAGTGCGTTATTTACATTTCGCGATAAAAGATACAAAGTTGCGGGAAAGCGTCTAATAATACTGTATCATCCCAGAAACTGTAGGGCATGGATTATTCGAAAGTCTAGAGGAGAGTGCTGATTGGAACCATCTTTTGTGATGTTTAAGATATTTCAGAATAGAACAATTTTTGTATTATATCGCTGTATTATCATCAACCCACGTAAATTTCATTATCGAGCACGATTATCCTATTAGGCATTCAACCGAATAGATTTTATAAGTGCTTTCACTATAAAATAGATCTTAATCTACGATGTAATCATAATGTGTAGACACAAAACTCACAACGTCGCTAGCAATTAATAAAATTTATCACCAAGGCAAATCTAATAATAAGACTACGTGTACTTAGTATCTATTGTTACGTAGAAGTTACAAACTTAAAGAATTTATGCACTATAATTAGACAATAAATTATTTGAACAATGCCTGACCTTTAATACGTAAGTCATGCATACATAATGGACATTTCTAGGCCCCTTATTTGTCTAACTTTGATACCATGTTGCAGTGAAAGCAGTCAAGCATATGAAAAATGATGAATAGAATGAAATTAATTTTATCTTTTCCAATTTATGTAAATACAATAATGCTGTTTACTAATTTATTCATGCCGTGTATTTAACAAAATGATATTAGTGCTGTGACTTATGTCCTGCCAATTTAAATTGTAAAAAGCGTAAAAAAACAACTTGAAAATATTATTTTATATATTTATTTCATATTCATTAAAAACTTATGAATTTATAAACTTTCATAAGTTCCTCACAGGTGGCGGAAATAGAAGATTTTTTTCTTTGAGTTGTTCGAATTTTGAATTATGCTAAATCCAGTAATCAGCACCAATGTCATAGATTACGGAGACTTGTTAATGAGACCCGGGTTTGGACGCCTACGCGTATGTGTTGAGTAAACACTTGTGAATACTTTGTTTACAACAAGGAAAGTGTAAATGTATGTAAAGTCAATAGCACATTAGCAGACGACCTACTTAGTTTATCTTAAAAAGGATTCTTGTAAACAAGGACATTATAAAGTAATAACTACGTGTCTTACTTAAATTGTTTTAGGTCTTGTTTGTTCAGTAGTATTTGCATTAACAACGCCTTTCTAATGTAAAGTAGTTAGTCATTTCTTTTAACTAGTTATATTGTCTTTTTTGAAGACGACGTAAAATGACATTTGTAGGGTTGCCAGGTTTCATAAATTTTACATAGTTATGTAGTTGTTGTCGATATTTTTATCGATAGATTTGTCAAAAATGACTGAATTGTGAATGTTACAACGTTCTAATGATTACTAATTGCGTTATTGCCTTCTTTATTCTTATTTTGCCAGTTGACCTTCTAGTATCGCGATTATTTTTATTCATATACATTTTAACAAGAATAGCCGGGTAAGATGATCTATATTGAATTAAAATTAAAAACTTTAAAATATATCTCCTCTTTGTATTTTTCATAAACATAGTTCTAAATACAATGTATGTATGTATAAACTTACAAAAATTGACAATTCAAATGAACTTGTGCTGAGTAACTGGATGAATAATGGGTCGAGGATGATTCAAATGAAACAAGGCTATTTATTCCATAAGCGTGGCGTGACCAACATTTACTCGATAGTCGATAGAATATGTATCGACTGCAATCACTAGCTGCTCGCAAGCGAACACTTTTGCGCAATTAACTGTCTTTTTTTTATTGGTTCACTTACAGTTATTACAATGTAACATACTATAAATTCAATTTGGTGAAGTTTTTATCTAAATTGCACAACTACTTATGAATGAAACTCGGTTGCAAAAACAACGTAAAATGTAGATTATATAGAATTTAAAAACAGCTACTTAAATTTAAAAAAAAAGAAAAAAAGTAATACAAAAAAAAAATACAAGTGGACAAGGGTCTCGGACAGCATCAAACTAGATGGCGGAAAAAATTCATTTTACTCCATCTTCAAAAAAGACAGACTATAATATACTTTCTTTCAATACATTATGTTTTATATTGTTTTTATCAGGCGCAAGTAGCTGAACGTTAACGATGGAACCAACCAACATTTTCTAGCATTATAAAATATGAATGCAGTTTAAAAAAAATCATACGCACACATCAAGGCACACTTAGCAAAAGAGTGACAACCACACTTGAAGATCTAGAATTTTAGATCTTTTTAAGCGATCAAAAAAAGTAACACATTAAATAAAAACTACCTACTTGTTACGTAGGTTACTCGTGACTAAATAAATATTAACTGTTTAAAAAAAATGCAAAGCAGTGTACTAAGAGAGCGTTGTAGTGTGAACGATGATGTAGTGACCAGGATAAAAAAGGGAATGCTTCGATAGTTCAGTCTTGTAGAAAGGATGGGTGGTAAAAAATTTGCAGAGCAAATGTGAACAGAAGTGGGAAGAGGTACACCTCGATCTTTATTAGATTGGAAATATCCTTAAAACAGGCCAAGTATCAATAATAAACGTGGTCTATGAAGCGACTGATGTGAATGAATGGATCGAATGAGATTTGTCAGATTGCGATTGGCGGTACACGGTCTCTACTCAGCCCTATACGAGACAGGCGTGCTGATATGTATTATTTTCAACGTGCTTTTGCGTTTCAATTTCTGTATGCAATGATAATAAATATCGATTGTAGCTCGATTAATTAAATAAGCACGAAGCGAGAGCGCTACGGACCAGCGGACAGACCGACGAGATAAGAAAGTTATTTACAACTAGATGGCTACTAGTTGGAGAATAGACTAGTATTTAAATAATAGTTAGTCACAATAAAGTGTTACTGAGACTTAGTTAAGAGAGGTTACGTTTATCAAAGTTCTAGTAAAAGTAGAGTTCCTTTGTGAAACAGTGCGTCCAGGGAAGTACTGCCTATCTTAACTATTTCAACCGCCAAGCAGTAATGTGAAGGGAAGGTTGCTGGTGAAATTACAGGGCACATGGGACTTGTTAACTTATGTCTCAAGGTGACGGGCGCAGTGGCCGTGTCCCTCAATCTTTGTTATTTAAAAATCTGAGTAGCATTGCAACTGCTATGGACAGGCGCACGACTTGTTCGTCCCGACGCTTAGTATCATAAAAAAAGATGTTCAGTGGCAGTATTCGTGATATTTGCCAATAAGGAAACCGACTCGAGGAGATCAGAATACTAGATTAAAATTCGTTACGGAATAAAAAAAAATGTTCCATGTAACATTAAATGATTATCACTAGTAACAGGTTTCTTACCACGGTATAACTTCTTTTTATTTTCCCGATATTTCGGAACGGTTGCACGTTCCATGGTCACGGGTTGACTGGACGGCGGCAGATGACAGCTTTATGGGCAGACATATCTGTCTACCCTCTTGCGCTGTCGACGACTACCTTCATCGCGATTTGTTGTGGCGTTACCATTGTCACTCACTTTTTTCACACAAACCACACTTACTGTATCCACACGCGAAACTGAACTCGAGGTGTTTTTGTTTTTATTACTGCACGCACTAAGGACCGGATTCCATGCACTGGACAGTTTAAAACCATCATCACGGTTAAATGTTTTGTACTTCGTGATCTCGATGGCTTCTCGTACCAACCGTGGTATGTAGTGACGTTCTGTCGAGAGTACCTGGGGGCTATGCAACTCAATCCAGTGGTTAGTGTCAGTCTGTGTGAGATGTTGTGCTATAGCCGACTTCTGTGCATCATTGTTTTTTACTGCTCGGAAAAACAAAAACAAAAAACAAAAAAAACATGTCTGCCCATAAAGCTGTCATCTGCCGCCGTCCAGTCAACCCGTGACCATGGAACGTGCAACCGTTCCGAAATATCGGGAAAATAAAAAGAAGTTATACCGTGGTAAGAAACCTGTTACTAGTGATAATCATTTAGTGAATAACCACGAAAGTCTTAAAATCTATATTCCATGTAACATTCTCATTACAACATCTAAAAGAAAATGATTTATTTTGGCGATGAGCGTCTCCACATAAACATTAACTTACAAGCAGTATTCATATAGTAGAATCTCAGGATAAATGTGGAAATTGAAAATTGCTATTAGCAACATTTGTATTATTTGAAAACGCTAAAACATTCGATCAATCACATACCTATTACTGCAACGTATCAGACTCCCGTGCCCATCTCTATTATATGTATTTGCATTATTACGAAGTTTATGAACGGTGCACTGAAACGCTGCTCGTCCAACCGTACACTCGCCGAGAAAGAGTTCTAAGTCAAAACTTATTTATTTACCCATTACTCATTGTGTTGGTTTGAATAATTGAGTAAAATATATATATTTTTATATTGGCAGATATTTCCCCGCAAAATTTGTATGCAAGTGCAAAAATGGTTTTCTATTTCTAGCAGAAAATTTCATCTTCCATAAATTCTGTCTTGCAAGTACAGGTAGGTCAAGTTTTGACAACACTGTACCAAACTCACGGAAGCTCCTGGAAGGTGAAAGTAAGGAGTTTTAAGTCTACACACAAAAAAGTAGGAACAAACTTCTCTGATGACCCTGACACTCTCATTTCTGTTGTATATAATAATAACAATGTACCAGATATCCACATTAATTACTGGTCTCAAAGAAGGAAATTCCTTGTACCATGAGTACCAGAGCGACGGAATTCGATCTACTAACCCAGAACACACAGACCAGTATCGAAATCCGTATGCCCTCGTCCAACACCCACAGTGCAAACCGTTGGGCCACCGAGGTGGTCAATAGATAATAAATGGATGAGATGGTCAGCAAAATGTCCTTATGTATAAATTAATTTTACAGCTTTACCGAGACCGTCACGCCTACAAGATGATTTCAGCAAATCGACAATTCTACTATGTGTTTCATATGTAAGGAAAGGTCGGTTTTGAAGTATATTTACTTGCAAATCGCAAGAATGTTTCTCGCAACCTCAAAAGATCAGTCACCTTTGGATCGACCCAAAAATATTTTTATTGTAATTATAGCATTAAATCATCAAACGTTATGTGCCCATTGTTAAAAGTGACGACACCTTAGGGCAGGGGGTTACAGGCCATAGTCCTCTAACTCAAATGCCAGTGGCCTACGTCAGACGTCTTGGAAGAGTTTTATGAATCCTATCCGTCACAGGATTTCTATTATACCTCTAGATACAAAGCAAAAAAACACAACTAAACCCACAATCAAAATGCGCAAATTAAAAATGCATACCGTTGCATTCCTCAATGCCGTCGCAATAAAAGACCAAATGGTCAGCCAATCATGGCGATAAGCTATTTGCGACCCTTACTCTGCGCACGCGCCGCTTCCGCAGTGACGTTATTGCTCACATAAAAATTGAGAAAGCCGTGTGATTTTTTGCGTGACATATTGTTGAATAGCTTCCTCCGTATTTCATTCAAAAAGCGAAATTTATTACAGTAAATCAAAACATTTTTATGCAAATAATTATACTTCACAAGACATAGACTACTATATTTTGCCTTCCTTAAAACAACTACGATAATCGACATTTTTAACGAAATTGAGTTATTAACATATCTGGCAACAGCGAAATGAGATCTACAACCCCATCTAATCGGTTTTTTAACCGACTTTGAAAAAAGGAGGAGGTTCGGCTGTATGTATGTTTTCAGATTTCTCCATCAATTGCAGACCGATTTTGAAAATTATTTTTTGTTTGAAATTTTTTTTGTCCGGGTCCGTTTTGACTATCACAAATTAAAAAATATTTTCCACAAACAAAAGTAGACTTTTCACTTGACACAATACTTTTTTTTCCTTCGTTCCGTTTGGAACAGGCGAAGGTCAGAGACCACACTGCCTAGTCATTAGTTTCTCTTTTTCTTTTTGGTAGATATGTTTCGATTAAGTCGTCAGTGTAAGATCCTTCAGTTTAAGTCTTCAGTATTTCAGTAAGAGCCGTATAAAATCTTTAGTTTAAAATATGAATGTATGTAATCAAAAATCACCGTCACCATGGCAGCCAGAAAAAAAGTACAAAATGTATAAAGTTGTCCGTAACAGTTCCATTGTTACCGAGAAGTCAAAATCTGATGATGGGATCCCATGGAAATCGAAAAAAGATGATAAGCAAACTTCTGAGTCGGTTTTTTTTTTTTAATGAAAAAATTACAATTATTTATATCTCATTTAGTTTCCGTTTTATTGTTAAGCAAAATCAGCGTAATTTTCAGTACTAATTTTGTTAGCAAAAAAACTCTAGGTACCAATATCTAGAAAGAAAATGCAAACGCGTTAGTTATGACTTTAATTTTTATTTCAATCATTTAATTGTGTATTTGTAATTTTGAGGGTTTTTCTTCGATTTAGAGTAACCGTTACTACAAAGTTTGTTGACATTTTTCACATATCAAAGACTTGAGACTTACTTCGTTAGAACCTCGTACACCTCACAAAGTATACAATAATGCCCAATGACTCACGGTCTGTTGACCTACAGAGTTTGTATGTGTGTGTTACAAAGGCGTGTTTGTAGAGGAACAAAAAGGTCTCTTAAGAACTTATGCACGCCTGGTAGTAATGCGAGTGATTTAAGGATTAATTTTATAAGAAAAAATAAAAAGATGTTTCAAAGGATTTAATACACATTGGTCTTTCAGAATTTCGGACTCTTATAGCAAGTAGCATAGAGTTCCATTCAAAAATAATTGTAACTCAGAATGCTCTAGACTGTGCCTGATATATTGGGGTAGTGTTTAAGAAATGTGGTCGTTTAAGTGGAAGTTGTGATAGTAGCCTATAAAAATGACGCATTTATAATGTATGGAAAAGTCGTAAAGTTAAATTTATAACAAAGAACGTTTCCTACTGTTAGTACGATCCCTGACGACAGATTGTGCGTGCCAAAGACAAGGAAGTAACACAGCATTTTTTTTTTCGTCCACCAAAAACGTAAAACGTGACCATGTTTCTAAGCTACTTCTAAACACAATTCTTTCGTCAATTTCTAAGAACGGGAACAAACGTCAAGTGTTAGAAAACAAAAAAAATTATATCGTTTTGTAGAAATGGACACTAGATATTATCTATTTTTAGTTCGGTCGATATTTTTGCACCAACAAAAAACAGGTCTCGACGAAACGCTTCCAAACACATTTTATCTCTTTTGCACATGATAATTCTCGTCCATTTCTGTAAGACCAGCTCATGACGACCTCAGACAATTGTTTCTGATCTGAGATGCTTTGTATACGTCATCTTATGAAATACAATCAAGTGGTAACTAATACAATTAGTACGTTTGGTAGTTTATGGACTCGTGGCCAACGACATACACAAACGTGTATGTAAGTGTACATGAACGATTACCATTGTTTTTAAGTACAATTTATTTATTTTGTTCAATAGTCAGTTTATTTGTAAGTACTTTATTTATTTTTTAATTTATTTCACAACTGCCTGTGTGGCTGTCATAGGAATACAAATTTACTCCTATTGTAATGCATGATAACTTGCATCGTCACAGTTTGTGTTCTGAAGCTATGCCATAAATAAATAAATAAATAAATACAATGAACAATAAAGCAAATTACGTAAACTCATATTTGCTTACAAATTGAGCCCCCCTCCCACTGGGAGACCAGATCTTCGCCCGCTACGTTCCGGGCATACCTTCGCGGCCTTTTAAGTTACCACTACTGGGCACGGGTCACCTTTAAGGAGAGGATTTTGACTATAGAGATTTACGTTTCCAGGGGTTGTGAACATTCTTCGACGTGTAGGTTTCATCACAATGTCTTTCTTCACCGTTAATGAGAGGCATTAGAACGTATCCTAGAAATTGTAGTTTTTGCCGCCACAGGGATTCGAACCATCCACTTCGTAATCGCTATGTTATTTTTTAAATAATTATCTGGCGTAGGTCATTCAAATATGGTCGCTAGACTAGCGTATACTGTCCCCTTTCGCACGCACACATCTACTTATTCTAACCCCTTCTCTAATCGCCCTATTGTCTACAAACTACCCTAGTGTCCATTAGGCACTAAATTAAAAACATTGTCGTATGTCTAGAAACCGGTTGTATGACGTCATTTTTCAGTACATATCAACACTCTGAGTCACAAATGGCGGTCGCCTTGTTCAGTTTCCTTGAAAATGAAGTGTCTTCTTGAGTTGAAATAAAAATTAATAAACGCGTAGTTTTGTTTTGTGGTTATAACTGAGACTATCAGCGCAAAAATGGTATAACCCAACCAGAGACCGGATCGAATAGCATAAAAAAGTTTTGTAAAAGTTGCCCCTTACCTTGCTGACAGTACCATTTTTTCAAAATCTGTGAATGCCAATCGAAATATCTTCAAAATTCATGGATAGTCTTCCAGAACCGTTTTCCTTTAACTACAACGATTAAAGTAGCTAGCCTTGCTGCTCCGTCTCAAATGTGCACCCTGTATAGTAGAAGTAGATTTCTCTCGATATTCTCACAACAACAAACGACTACCACTTTAGTTTCCAATATCTAATGGTTTATTTTTATTAAGGTACTTGCATTTTTTTTTTCAAATTACTCATCAAATTATTAACTCATCAATACACCGCTATATACTAATGTTTCCGTTCGAAATTAAAGTGTGCCACTGTACACTCATATCCCTACGCTTAAGGTTTTTTAACGTATATCAAATGACGAGGGAACAAGTCGCACATATTCTTTTTTTGTTGGAAAAAGGGCACCTCAGTACTGGTTCCATTTAAATTTGACGAAAATATTCCACCTCTAAGGTTGGCAAACTAGGGGATGAATCCGGTTTCGTGCAATTTCAATAAATCTTGGAAAATAGATGTAATTCCACGAACCTTTGAGGTCGGTTTTTTTATAAGCTACAAAATATGTTTTCTTGTTAAGAAATCCTTTTGTAGATATATTTTTTTAATTTAAAATGTTTTTTACAACAGCGAAGGATTTTATACATTTCTAGTACCTAGTTTTCCCAGGTTTCCACACGGAGTGGAATTTCTTGCCCGCAGACTTACTTACAAGTTCGATCCCTGGCTGGGTCAATGTTGCAGAAGTAACTTTTCTATATTGTCCTGGGTCTGAGTGCTTGTGGTACCGTTCTTGTTTCCGATTTCCACAACACAAGTGCTTTAGTTACACACTTTGGGATCAGAGCAACGTATGTGAGGTTATCTAATGTTATTATTATGCTCCATCGTCGATCTTATAGTCACTTTCTATCACGTGAGGTCGAAGTCAAATGAGAAGTAATTCTTCCATTTAAAAAATGAGTTTTATTAACTAGCCCTTAAGAGTCAATACCACCTCAGCTCGAATTCAAATTTTTCCCGTACCAATACGGCTCATTTTGCTTGAGTCGAGCGACAGGGATACGGGGCTTTATTTCAGAATTAATTTTTGTTACAAACGAAATTAAAGCCATTTAAAAAACGTATATCGTATATTATACGTGTTCTATTTAGTTTCAGTTCATATAAAAAAAATTGGTATTTGTAAAGTACCTTTTTTTTATTGACCAAAATATAGGAAAAATACTTATTTGCTAATTACAAGCTTCGCTCACAAATGCCCTTCCGACTTTATCC
This sequence comes from Hyposmocoma kahamanoa, assembly GCF_003589595.1. NCBI lineage: Eukaryota > Metazoa > Arthropoda > Insecta > Lepidoptera > Cosmopterigidae > Hyposmocoma > Hyposmocoma kahamanoa. The sequence continues at coordinate 7,661,926 of NW_020653743.1, read as the reverse complement.
GCGGCGAAAGAGTTGAGTCTATTTAAGTAAAGATATAATAGAGCAAAAATCTTAAAAACTAATTTAATTACTTTTAGAAAGGTACAAACACATGCTCACCTACAAGTATATAAATGGCATATAATAACAATTAAGCAATTTGCAAAATAAAGTTTACGTATTGAATACAGCGGTCTGGTCTTCTTGTAAAATTCCAAGGAATTTTTTTATATATTTTTATATTATTTATAGTATATCAGTGTATAGCCTCAATTTTACTATACATATTTTTTTACCAAAGTGATTGATTTAACACCTTTTACTGTTATGCGGAATCAATCAAAGCCATTTGAGGTTATATAGACTCTTAAACTGAAATAACGATTGTATATTTCAAATTATTTAAAAAAAAATTACGACACAATGTATTTTAATTTCACAAAGATAATTTGACGTAACAATTGCGTGTCCGATACATACACTTGAAAGTTGGTAATGAAAATGATTTTATCGCCGCAAGAAATGTACTTACTCTGTTACTGTGTAATTGGACAAGTGCATTAGATTTTTGCGTTTCGAAAAGTAGGCCCAATCGACGCGACGTAACGTTCGCGTGTGAAAAGTTATTTTACTAATTATGACTTTAGCTGTGTCAGAGTGGAAAAATGCGAAATTTTCACTGTCTGAACGTTTCGACTAATTGTCGAGCATTTTAATTTATCACGCGAATCCATTGCTCGATTAATTCGTCATCAAACGGTCATATTGTGGCGATAAGTCACGTAATTGAAATTGATCAATCGCAATACTCTAATATAGTGTACAAGTTCGGATAATCACGTACGTTGATTGCTGATGGTCTTTGAAGATCTGAATAATTATATAATTATATTTATATAGCAGAAGTTTTTTTTTATAATAATGTTATTTAGCTGAGAAATTAACAAAAATACTTAATGTTTAATTATTTTTTATACAATTAAAAATGCTTATAATAAGCATTTTTGTTAATTTTTAAAATAAACATAAACGGCACGTGGCTTGTGGTAAGCGACAGGCCTATCCTACCATTCCGAACTTTTAAATCACAAAAATCTGAAGGGCACTGCCACTACGCCCGTCATCCTGAGTCATCCATAATAGAAAAGTCCCAAGTGCCCCTAATTTCACCATCACCTTCAAAATCGGAACGCAGTAATGCTCAATTTACTAATTTACGGCAGAAATAGGTAAGGTGGCAGTACTTCCCTGGACGAACTCTTTCACAAGGAGCTCTACTGCTACTAAACATAACATGAGGCGACTGTTACACAGTGACGCTTATCGTGACAAGACACGACACTAAGACTTAAGCACTGCATTGGTTTCTATGGAGTTGCTTAAAACAACATACACGGTTATCGAATTGTAGCGCAACTTTGCGATGCGACATACGTAACAAACTTCTCACTTTGAGCGGAACAGTCCCGCTTCTAGGCTTCATATCCCGCTGTCCCCAAAATACTTAAGTGTCCCGCTTTCACAAAACAGAACACACGTAACAATTAAATTTAGAAATTGGCGCGAAAGCGAAATATATATAATATAAACATTTCGTAATCATCATAAACATGTGTTTTACTTTTAAAACAATAATAAATTTACAAGCGTCCCGCTCTGAGGCAAAAAATAATGGTCTCGTTAGACAGTGTGGGAACCCCCTACGTGCAAATTAGAATTTCAGCAAGTTCAGATGTATCTTTCTAGTGTTCGGTATTGGACTATAGTAACGAGGCGGTAGGTTATAATTATTAATAATCTTGTTTAGTTGCCCAGGAACTAATTTCGAACAATGGCCTTCTTTTTAATCTAGAAGTACATCATTCTGACTTTATATTAGAAGCTAAATCCATTAGTCTGTTATAATGAATGGAATCAAGCTAAATACGTGAGTAACAGTTAAACACGCTTTTACTCTTGCGTGACGACAGTGGTACGTTGGCCTTAAACTACATTTGTAGCACTTTAAATAACTTATAAACGTTTTCATTTATGTTACTATACAAATTATAACATACTAACATTATATATTTAGTCGCAATCAACAGACCGAATAAAAACTTTGTTTTACATCATACGCTAATTTGAGCCACGGGCAATAAACCAGTCGTATAACAGTATTTATTTGACGTATTTTCTACTAAAGTATTTTAATCAAGCAATTGGTATTATGAAGTAATGAGATCGTCGCATCGCCGTATCAGTTTATGTTATCAGCTGATAGAAACCAATCGCCACGATTTTGTATGATATTTCTAGTCACGTATGTTGCTGCGTCATATATTTCCCGTGAAATTTCCAAAGCGCAAAGTGAGCTCATGATGGAATATGGACTAAACGCTGTCCTTAAAGAACACTGATAACTTGATCAACATCATCCTATGAATAGCCAGGCTCTTGTCGGTGTAGCCTTCTCCACTACTCACGGTTCATAATAATAATAAAATAGATATCCAAAATAATAATAATTACGCACACACTCATAGCCCCGTACTAGGGAAATCATGTATCGCGGGTATTATGGACACACACGTAGACAACTACAAATTACACCCACACTCACGAGAGAAATAAATGTACGCCAATAATATTACTCCCAGGCCGGGAATCGAACCCAGTTCGGCCACGGAGGCAGTTGATAGTTCATAGCCAACTCCTTGACCTTTTTATAGCTGGTCACTTTGACATTCTTATTTATTTGTTCACTTTATGCAATTCTTGGTCTTCGCTTTCTTTTCCCTTCTCTATTCCCCTCAATTACAACTCTCACGAATTAGTTACTACGTAACAAATGTCCAAAAATTTTCCCCAGAACAAAAAAGAAGTCTTTATTTGTCTTTAAGAGATTTCTCTCTTCCCTCAAAACTTTCTTCATTGGATGCCACAATACAACAACATAATGTCTTCCCGTGTTATTAGTAAGATAAATTTGGTAGGTATGGCGAATGCAGTCTCCATTATAGACGCCTCTTTTCCATTGACACTTCTGGACAAGTGTCCAGGGCCCCACGATCACTAACCGATAACTGATATTATCGATAAATATATTTATTTTACGACAATCAAACGATAATTTACTCATTATAAATATTATACAAAAACTTGCTTATCAGCTTTTTTGCTTCCACATACATTATTTTTAAGCACTAATCAGCATAATATAGAGAATGTGTGCGTAATATAATTAGTAGCAGCAGAGCTCCTTGTGAAACAGTTCGTCCAGGGAAGTACTGCCACCTTATCTATTCTGCCGCCAAGCAGTAATGGTAGCGTTATTGTGGTTCCGGTTTTGAAGGGTAAGGGTTCTGGTGAAATTACAGGCACATAGGACTTGTCAACTTATATCTCAGGGTGATTTAAAGAGCTGAGTGGCACTACTACTGTACAGCCACACGCCTGTCCAGTCTAACCATCAGGTGCACGACTTGTTCGTCCCGTCACTTGACATTATAAAAACAATAACGGTATAAGAGTTTATTTATTTTTATTTATTTATTTACCATAGCATAGATTCTATAATTTTACATATAACCGAATAATTATGCGGCTTACAACAACGAAAATTAAAAGAGGGAAAAATAAGAACAACAGTCGAATAAATCTAGAATTTTGTTCACGTACTCTTTTTGCTTGTTGTTAATAGTCCCGGCATATTATAGCCATAGGGGCCCCATTATCCTAAGGTGTCCAAGCCACCGATAGGCTGAAGACGGCCCTGTTCCACTATATTGTAGTGCGCCAGAGTCGTCATGATATTAAATGAAAATGCCAAGATCAAATTTGCTAAAACACGTGACAACTGCTAATTCACTTTTTATGTCAGGTTTTATTAAGGTTTGGAACCCATTTTCCAACACGCTTTAATAGTGTATCGATATTAAAGCACACTAATAGATACAGTGATTTTAACAATTCAATTTAAAAGCTTTTTTTACTCAAAAATCAAAAAATACGAATGCTGGACTACAATCTCGCCCTGTGGTGGGCGACGATGTTACGCGTTTGCCTAGTAAATGCTTGGAATAACACTAAATTGTAACTTTCGGGTAACATAGGTATGTTGAAAGGACGCATGTAACATTTTTTCAAAAATTTTGTTATGTATAGGTACTGCTGTGATCAGTGAAAGGGGTTTGTAGCATCTGAAAATCTGGAAGTGGTAAAAAGGCCTATCTGTCACTATAATTTTTTTTCCTAAGTGTGTAAGGTATGAAGTTGCCGCAAGAAAAACATTATTTTCTCGTGTGTTTTTTCAATTAACGGCGGTAGTATTTCATTCCTTTGCCGTATACATCTGGAATAATGAAGCAAAGCGCTTTGTACGCATGAGTGGTTCAAAATATAAGGATGATGTGCTCCTGACTTTCCAATGTATCGAAGGAGAAACAGTGAAGGTGGAAATACATTGTTAAGTTCCTGCGCACACACTAATTGATATACAACACAACTCACGAAATTCGCGTCAGGTCACTTAAAGACCAAAAGTTTATGTCAGCATCACACCTGCTGACGATATGCCACAAAAACACATGTTTACTAATGAACCCAGTGCTGATGCATGCTGACAATAAGGTCCAACCGTAATGATTTGCATTGACTCAATTTACTAGTAAACACCCGTAATAGATCTTGGAACAGCTTACGCCACACTTCATTTACCATACGGAACTTCATGAATCATGCTTTATAAACACCTTGTAAAGGCTCTAACCTGACATGTTATGTAAATAATTTTGCTGTAGTCTTGTATGAGTCACTATTAAATTTAGTAGGGTAATTAGTAGTACTAAATAATACTAAAATGAGTGGATCACAGAAATTTCAAATTTCGGTACTCACCGGTGTCTACAAAGCACAATTATTCAATTTAAGCACTTTGATCTTTACCTCTTTAGCAATAAAAAATGCAATTAAAAAGTGAGAGTATACTTTTTGTGAGTACCATTGCAAATAAAAGAGGAAAAAACTGTACACAAGGATATTTTTAATTTACCGTATAAAAATGTGTCATATATCTATTATTCCAATGCCTATAAAAAACACTTCTTATAATCAAATGCGTATATCATTTACGTAAGGAACTAATACAATGTATGAATCAGTTGGTTTTGCAAACACAGATGCGTAAACAACCAATAGGTTTAGGGGAAATCGTTCTGGGGCTTTAGTGCAAGTTTTCAAATATGTACATACGTAACTATCGCGTTTGCGTTTTAGATTTTAATTTAAACATTATTAAATATATAATTAAGATCTAAACGAAAATTTTAACGCAAACGTTTGAATAATTGCAAATTTACACTCGGGCCTCTGTTTTCTATAGAAATAATTGTTGCTTGGCTCTGTCATTGTTTTTAAAAATTATAACATGGCAGGTACTCAACAGACTATACAGAAACTTTATTGCATTACACGCGCGTGTTTCCGCCCATTTGTTCATCTACGACGACTCTTCTGAACTCACCTTACACTTTGGTCGAGCGGGAATGAATAATTACACACATCAAAAATGTCCAGGGACCAAGCACGTTGTTGCCAATCATTGAAAATCAACCTTTTTAATTCAATATTTTTAACATCGACGGATGTTTTTTTTTGGTCAATTTTATAATTTAATTTTGAAAATGAAATTAATAAAAAAAAAATCCATTGGCGTTAAAAAAATTCATTAAAAAACTTGTATTTCAGTAATTAACAAAAACGTGATTGATCCCTATACACTTTTACCCTTATATTCTAGAACTCTACTCAATGCTCGAGTCAGGACTTGAGTATGATTCAAAGCACTAAAAATCATACTCAAGTCCTTGCCATTAGGGTCGTATTTCAGTGCTTGAAATCATACTCAAGTCTGCTCAAATCCTGACTTGAGCATTGAGTAGAGTTCTGCAATACGACCCAAATCGGGGGTAGCACAATTGTTACCACCCTGTATTATGTACTGTAATTAACTTTATAAATATTACCCATAGACAGTTATTTTTAAAATACTAACAACCTCACAAGACTATATTACTAACAACATAAATAACAGCTCAGGCCACACAGAAACGGAAGACCGACGCGCGGCCGCTGCGCGTTACAGTGTGACAGGGTTCATAAATATGAATATTACAAAAATTCTCGCGCCCGGAACGCGAAATAAACTTTTAAGTTTTTCTTGTACTGTCTGACACGATTCATTAACACAAAACGAATCATTAAAAAAAAATCTAAAAGTATTAAGTACTCAAGTTCAAGTACCCCTCAAAGTTACAGTAAAACAATAATTTGCTTACCACAACACTGCATACTTATTGCCTAATTAGTCAGTAGTTGCATTCTTCAGTATAATTATACATAATTACCGTGGTTTATTTTAAAAACGGTCACCTTTTGTGGTGAAACTCGACACTTAGCTGCAATTTGCGAGTTTAAATTCTCTATCTTTTTCTCTATAATGGAGTGAGAATATTTTCAGTATGGTATATAAGCAATAATTATAATAATGTGTGTTGAACAGGGAGACTCTAAAACTTAAGTTTAGTAGAAAAATAAATGTTATTATTGATGCAAATACCGAACAAAGAAAAAGAAATGTTTCGGGGCCGCTGGACCCGCTCTTTCAACTGAGCTATGAAACGATTTATAAGTAGTAGTAAAAGGGTAACTTTAAGGTTAGCTTTCTCTACCTAACTTCGATGGTTCTAATTTTTATTGCACCGAAATTATGTAAAAAAAGCCCGCAAAAAATAATATGTTTATGTTAAATATATGAAGTAATCTTCTATCAAAGTTCACGACAGCGTGAACACAGAAAAGGATAAAAATTTTATACCACCATTGCTACCATAATATAATATGTATATAATGTCATTAATGTATATAATATTATATACATTTTAATGTGTCAGACAACCACACAAGTAAATTCTCAACTGAGAAATCCCTGTACTATGAGTGCCACAGCAAAGAAATTACCTCACAGGCATAGCACAGAACACCCACACCAAAATGTGGAAAAAATCAATTTCCAAATGTGTCCTATCAAGTATCCAACCCGGGATGTTCTCACGTCCACATATCTAATTGCCATCTAATTAATCCAGGTAACTTTGTACGACAATATTTATTATATTAATATTTATTGTTTTCTGTCCTTTGAGACCGCTCGTACTATTGCGATGTTTGTTGAATATTAATTTATAGTATACAATTTGTAAGAAATGCGAAGTTCCTTTTCCCAAAGTCGGTTAATAAAACTAAAGGCGACTAATCCAAATGAGACGAAGTAACATAACACCTCTCGGTCATTGCCATTCAAAGCTGTAACGACCGTTGTATATAGACCTACGAGAGGTCAAGATCTCAATATGTAGCTAAAAAGCGTTTGAGTGGGCAGGATAGGTCAGGAATGGTTGGTTGTGTTGGCTTTCTTTGGTTATTTTTTGCAATGTTTTTTTCCAGTCTCTCTCTAGCGCGAGAGGTGGTTGACAGTGTTTAGGCACTTGTTATTATGTCAAACATGAAAACAAATACTGTCGTGAGTCCAAATTGTGGAATTGAGAAAACACGATTTTAAAAAAGACAGTTAAAAAATTTACTGAATAAAAACATTCTCATTTATAAATGGATATCTAAATATTATATGTAAATAAAAATATATTCAGTATTCTTTTTTTAATTTTCAAATTGTGTCTTCTCAATGCCACATGTTATTATGAGTTACGACAATATTTGGATTCATGTGCGATGTACTGAATGTTGGATTGGAAAATAAATTTTCAATTGCCTTATAATAAAAGCTTATTTCATGACATAAGTTTATTTGCAATACTTTAAAATCAAAATGGGCGAGTACGACATATTTGTAAGGCTCCATTGATGGGATGGTACGACAGGGAATTTTTAAGCGACGAATAGTAATATACTTTGATGTTATGACATTATAGTTGAAATTTTAATTATAATGGTCGTAGCTAAAAACCAAAGCTGCGGTATGCTTACAGATACGTGTAAATATAAATATATTAAAGTCGGCAAATGCACGTATTTCAACTTTTTTCCCCCCTAGTTCGTTTAATGAGTAAAATTGCAGTTAATGGTAGAGATAAGCTTCTTTAGCTAAGTCTAGAATGTTGTTCATACCTATACAGGTCTTGAAATGTTGGTAGTTACGTCATGTCGGAGAACAAGGCGCTCTTTGACATTCTTCATACAAGGTCGATGTGCATCGACATGAGATTAAATGCATTTTAGGGTAACCATGCTGATGTTATAATGCCCACTTGTCATTAGTACAATTACGACATTGAACCATTTTAAAAACTCATGTATATTATATTAAAAAGGTTGCACAGATTGACTTGTTTTAAGCCCATCATAAAAAAATAATAGGTTTAGCTCCGATTTGTTACGTCTCTTCACACAATACAATAACAATACTATATCAACCCCTACATAACATGATTATTCTTTTGTTTTGGGTACCCTTACAAATTGCCAATTAAAATTTCAAAGTGACCTATAAAAGTTGTTTATTTTCATAAATACATTTACTCTCGTAATTTCTTTCGTCACCGTAAAAAACAGCACAAGTGTTTTTTGTGTCAATAAGAATTTCTTATTGACGGATACATATATGTATATGCAATTTTCATATATATGCAGACCTTATTGCATTAAGCCACCACTATAGGAGTATAGTCAATAATGTAGGGACTTACATTGGCGACGGCTTACGAAAAAAAAAAAATTCAAAATTTACTGGTGATAAATGTTTAAGAACAAGTGTAAAAACTTTATTCCTAAAACAGTTGCATTTTCAATTACCAAAAAAAGATTAATAAAAAGGAAATAACCTCCCAAACGTAGTAAACATGGTAACCGTAACCTACGTTGCATTTTATTGAGCAACTACCGAGTAGATGATAATTAAAAATACAATTATGAGTAATCTTTTAAGGTCAGGCATGTTAATGATCCTATTACTGTCCAGTTTAAGTACGAACTTAAGCGATACACGAGAAGAGGTCTAGAGGACTAGCGTCTTTCGAGTAGCGTCTTGCCTACGTGCGCTCAGCGTCGACACGACGTCCGCGCGGCGGCGGCACAACGCCAGCGCGGCGTTGTGAGCAGCAATGCAGTCAGCAATGAGTGACTGTTGGGGGTCTACTCCGGTTCATTTGAGTTAGTACAGTATCTTTCTTCG
>NW_020653743.1:7590667-7622718 GCF_003589595.1 Hyposmocoma kahamanoa | reverse complement strand
AACGTCGCCATGTCGACGCTGTGCGTGCGCTGGCAAGACGCTAGTGTAATAATTAATATGATAATGTAACATAGACGTTTAGTTTAAGTTCGTATTTTAATACTAGACATAAATTTATTTTGTTTTGATCAATTAATAATAATATTAATGATTAGTCTGTTGTAAGGGACCAGTTACATGTTTTGGTATTGAAATTTTTTAAATGTACACCATATCTACCACACAACAGCATTAAATGGCTTACACTTTTTTTTATGATTTCAAGTGACGGGACGACCGAGTCGTGCACCTGGTAGTATGCGACACGCTTGTCCATAGCAGTTGTAGTGCCACTCAGAGCTTGAAATCGCAAAGATTTAAGGGGTTCTGACACGGCGCCCGTAGTCCTGAGACATAAGTGGACAAGTCTCAAGTACCTGTAAGTTCACCAGCACCCTGACCCTTCTAAACTTAAACGCTGTACATTAATGCTCACATTACTGCTTGGCGGCAGAAATAGGTAATGTGGCAAACTTACTTGGGCGAACTCCTTTACACCAAAACTAATTCACAAAATTTATTTTCCTACCGGGAAGGAAATCATATTCTTCTTTCCTAGTACCTAGTCAGCATACCTCTGAGCCACTAATATAATCACTCGTAAAAATAGGGCGTGACCACTCTACTAATGTTACATAGACTGTTGGCCGTTATAATTCCAGTCACATATCGCCAAAACATGTCAAGGAAAAATAGGATGTGGTTTGAATACTAGTTAGATCTCTTGGGTAATGACTATTGCACATAGATTTACACATTTATACTATGTGAATTAGTAATGTTCTGATAAAATTACAGGCACATGGGACTTGTCGACTTATGTCTCAGGGTGACGGTCGCAGTGGCAGTGCCCCTCAGATGTTTGCGAAGGTCTGAGTGGCACTGCAACTGTTATGGACAGGTGTGGAGCTTACCATCGGGCGCACGACTTGTTCGTCCCGTCACTTGATATTATACAAAAAATGTTATAGTGTGTGTGTATAATGCGGATTTAGTGTGTGTTGTGTGCCACTAAAGTAAAATATAGTAAGTAGGTTTTGCCAAACTACTTAGTTGTTTTGTATTAAGGATGTTAATTCAATTACATTTTTTAACTTCTTAACAGAGATTTTTGGTATAAAGTAATGTTAACAACAGTGCGTATATGGGGAATGGATTCACTGTTTAAAACTGTTTCACACAAAGTAACCTCAGTTGATATCACTGTCTAGCACGTTGGCATAGATCCAATATTTTAAAGGGTAGTTTTATTAATTAACCGACTAAAAAAAAGGAGGAGGTTCTCAATTCGCCTGTTTTTTTATTGTATGTATGTTACGCGATAATTTCGGCATTTGTGAACCGATTTTGATGATTCTTTTTCTGTTGGAAAGAGGGTACCTCAGTATTGGTCTCAGTAAGGGTGGCAAACTGGGGGATAAATCAGGTTTCGCACACTTTCCGGTAACTGATTTCAACAAAACTTGGCAAATAGATGTAACACCATGAACTTTTTAGGTCGGTTTTTTTTAGTAACTCCGTAGTGATTTTTATTATGGAGACCCTCTCAAATTAGAAAAAATCAGCGAAAATACATTTGGATTGATTTAGGTTATTTTGAAGCAGCTGCAATTTTTTTTTTTTCAAAATGAGGTTCACATAATAACAATTGTTAGTTTTGATATACAGAATTATCTCAAATATTGTGAAATAAAAAACAATTTACCCTATATACTCGTATACCACAGGCACAATCGTAGAAAAACAGTTCACATTTTATTTCACAAATAATGCAAATTACTTACATGAATCTAGCATACTATAGATACATAGGTATTAGAAATGGAATTTGATAATAATTTTATCAATAGATATGTACAATTATGTATGTACAATATTAATGTATTTCCTGTACATAAGCGCTACCTATTGGTTTTCTAAATAATATTTATTTATTGCTGCAACTTATCAATGATAAGTCTCATACTCCTTACATTATGAAGATAATTATCTAGTAAAACATTTGTTATATATAATACTTACTGTTATTTACATGTTTTTAAAAAAACCAAGATAACATTGTGGATGAATGTTTGCAACTTCAATTAATACCTGTCTATATCTTCTTTAGTAGCAATTTAGTAAAAGTGTTATATAACATTATACCTATCATTGCATCCTATTAATCTTCTCAACATTTACTGAAGATGTGGTCAAGTTTCACAACCTTGCATAGAACGCAATCAAATAAATTTTATGAAAACTATGGTTCTTAACATATAGCATTTCAAAATGTTAACAGCTGCATTCATTCTTTTTAGTTATAATTCAAGTTCTGTATCTGTTTTTCTTCCTTTATCGTTTTCTATTTGTCTGTGTGATTGTGTTAAGACAACAAAAACTTTATCTACTTATTTGTTCAATAAAATACCACTATGCACAATCAACAGCCCGTCCAAATAAATTGTCTGTATCATCTGTTGCTTTATTCACTTGTCTACATATGAAAAATGAAGATCTTAGGTTTCTTCCAAATATCACCCAGAGATATTCAACCTTCAACCCAGTGCCATAGATTTATGCCCAGTTCGCATAAAAAGTACATCAGCACAAAAACAAGCAATAGTAGGTGTGAAGACAAACACACTATTATTGATACTAGGTGTATGATGTCAGCTAAGTAAATAGAGGACAATAGTGTCGCCAAAAATGCAAATTGAATAGGTAATTGTACCTTGGAGGATTTATATGTTTTGGTTTTTAATCAATAGGTTGAATTTATAAGAATATGTACCTTTTATATTATCAATATGATAAAGTGATGTCAGTACAGGACAATAGTAACAAATGGGAATTGAATTAGTAATTGTGTATCAAGTTTCTGAATAGTCTAATAAGTCATGAATAATAGTGTTTATAGTTAAAAAAAGAAACAAATTTCAGGATTTTGTCCTCAAACTAGAAATACTTGTCGTTTTGGCATGTCGTCTATGTGTCTAAGGATTTGTTAGTATTGTATAAGAGTTCTAAGCACACTTAGAAAAAAAAAAGAAAATAAAAATACATAACACGTCATAAATGTCTGAATTAGCAATTGTGCACACATGTAACTTTAAAAAACAAATAAAACACAGATTTCTAGGTTTTATAATTCGTATAGAATACCCGTTTCTTCAGTAAATTAATTAATTCCACCAACTTTCTACTATTAGTACAATTGTTGTTATGCAAATGTGCATTGTGCAGGCAATTATGCAAACCTGTTTAAAACCCTCTTGAAATTAAATTTAAATTTCAGTAATAGATAACTGGGATATTGCTATCGATTTTCAACAACTTTTATTGTAGAATAGGTAGTCAATGTTTTTAATTGCCCTTCGCCAAACTGAAATTGTATAGTTATATTGGTTAGTATAATTATTCATATGTTAAATGGCATGCAACAGTTGTAGTGAATGTTATAATTGTTTTTAATACAATACACAATAATAATAATACTTTAATTAACAACAAAATACAGAAACAAACAAAGGAGATGAAACAGTAAGTGGCCTTATGGGTAGATAGCATTCTCTTCTGGGAGAATGAATGAATCATACTTATTTGAAAATCATACTTACAAAAAAGTTTGATCAAGTTTATTCATTTTTATGGACAACTCCCACTTGACCAAATAATTGACAATGCCTAATTTTATTAAATTAAAAGATAGTTTAATTACTTTATTTGTACCATACGCAAAAAAGGTGCCTGGATTTCGAGTTGCGGACTACAACCCGTTAACACCATACCAAACCATACTTTGTATCAGTTTTGTCATCTGTTAACTCATTGTTACCTCTTACAGTAGGAAAAGTAAAGCTTCTCTATGAATGTCATTATTTATTATATTTATTTATTTATTTATTTATTCAATGAACAATGAGATATGAAAGAGATAATATGAGAGCGTTTAATGTACAATTTTGGTTATTGCTTAGACTTCTCTTCAAAAAGTTCTTGATGTTGATTTACTCATTAGGTAACATATTTTCGATATCAGTTTAAAGCTTTATGAAACTTAATGATTACAACCTGTATACAAGTTTTTTTTTTAACTTTTTGTGAGTATATAAAACAATGTCTACTCATTATCAACCTATGCACATCACTGCTGGGTATGGGATGATACAGACCTCATGTGGGTTAGGAAATTTCAAACACTTAATGTCATATGCAAGGAGCAAATTTCAGTTGCCCACTAACTAAAATGTGACTAAGTGACTACAGGTCAGATATCTGTTTTAGTAAGAAAAATAGAGCAAAAAATTCTCTTTTAAAAACAGATAAAATTAGTTAACGTGTTCTGTTCTACTTATCGGAACCTACTCTAACAATGCATAGCTGTATATCAATAATATTATTAAACAATTTCAATATGCTAAAACTGGGTTATGGTTTTTTATGATATCCAAAAAATTATTCAGCCACTTAGCCGCATTTTAGTTAGCGGATGGCATATTTGCAGTTTTATCAGTAAACTATGTCAATTACTTAATAACAGCTTTTATGTAATTGTTTTATGACATTATTATTTGAGATTAACTGTTACCAGGGACCTTACTGTGACGTCTTATTACGATTCAGTTTAGGACCTAAAAGCAATCATGTGAGGCAGCGCTATATAGTGTATATATCACCATCCCGCTTTTTAGTCGTTACAAACCTGTACTGAACTGTGATAAGAGTTCATGGTGAGGCCCCTGCTTGTAACAAGTCAAAGTCTGGACTCAGCATAGGATCATCGTGTGATATAGATAGATAAACTACAAAAACGTAAAACACCTTATCATGTTGATTATAGTATCAGAAATATCTATAATCCCTACAATACCAGTTTTAAGGATAATTGAAAGTAAATTAAAAAAAAACCAACTTTCATTTATCTACTTTAAAAACAGTAGTGTAGCTATACACTGTATATGTCTATGGTTTATAACAGCAACCTCGTGTTCAAAGCAGCCTCAGCTTCAAAATCCTGCCGGTATACCGATAAAGATAATATTTTATGATTTATATAAACAGATATGTAGGTACATATAGGTTATTAGTCCCCCAAGGTAAACCGGACCACACACGGCTTGATTGAGCCTATGGTTTAACAAAAATGCCGCGTACACGCCTTAAAAGGTAAACGAATTTCGAATTATTGCAAAATACACTCTACGTAAGCCCATGGCCCAAATTCGGGCTAAGATAATCAATCGCGACTCCTCGGCCGGCCTCAAAAAATGAATGAACACACGATAACTGTACAAAACTCACCTGTGAGAATTGCTCCTTAATCTCCGCTCGCTCCTCGTCGGTCAATTTCGAATCAGAAGACATTATCGCACAAGAAATATCACAAAAACAAATTTCACGACATCCACAAAACGCCGCAACTGTAAAAATGTGTTTCAAACACAAAAATCCGTCTTACAACACTTTTCACTTAAACACTAATAAAGTTCGTATAAAATAAAAGAAAATACAAAATCACAGCACTCTTAGCAACTTTTTCCTGTGATAATTGTGATTTGTAAAGAATTAAATCACAATTTCGTATAGCGTGCACGGAGTACGCACGAAGTTGAATGAAACACGAGCGAATGTCGCCCTTTGGTAGCTATCGAGTGACGAATAAAAAAGATATATATCCGTACAAAAGAGAGATATATCTTTAACTCACTCACGCATAAGGTTCAATTTTATTAAAATTACGTTGTTCAGAAAAGGACAGAGATGTATTGACGAACACAAAAAAGAAAGAGATAATAAATGATGAAGTAGTAGAAGAAAGAATAGATGCGTCTTTAGCGGGCAATAAAAGAAAACGATATATACTGCAGTACTACTGTAGATTAGTAAAAGTAAAATAGTAATTTTTGAAGAGAAATAACATTATTGTCCTTTCGTAGAAAATTAGGAAAACCAATTTCCAAATAATTTTAATGGACAATAGATAGTTTCATTCGGTTGTTTTCAATCTTTAAAAGATTACTGAGTTAGTAAGTTACTTTATAAGATTAGTTCATATATCACAGAGTCGAAAAGATACATAATCTTTCACTTTATAATATGTTTGGCACAACTCTACTTCTCGCCCCATTACTTGCGATCAGAGGTGGTTCAGCACAGTTACTCTAGATGGCACCAGGGGCATGGTATTCAGTTCAGTCAAGTTTTAAAAGTCTGTTGATAGTTGGAAATTAGAAAAAATTAAAGAAAACCAAAAAAGATTTAAAGAGATTAAGGAAAAAATTAAATGTACAGAATGGTAAGTTTTAATGGTGACCATTTTAAACGGTGTGTTGTTTTGATGTTTTAAAGTTGTTTAGATCTGTACTATTAAACAAAATGTGTTGATAAAGCTGTAAAATTTGTGGCATTACAAATTTCTGAACTTTTTCTAAAGGAGTTACTTCTTTTTTCTGATAAAGATGTGTATGACTGACAACAATATTATTAAGACGTATTACTAGTTTGATGTGCCATCTTGTGGTACGGAATTCTAAGTGCTCGGTGTCCAAATTAAGAGGACAACTATCTTACTCATTCTTGTAATAGTTCAACTATTCGACACTAGAGGTCGAAAGTTTAGATGTTTTCGTAATTACACTGTACAGTTAGATATTTTGTGCCAATGACAAACTAGAATATTCGACTTATTTCGACAGCAATCTTCACCATTCCGGTGTTGATTTCCAGATGTGCAAAACATTCTACCCGCATTTTTCATACTAAATTTGATTGTGAGTTATAATTTATGAAAGTAATAACCGGATAATATTTAATTAATTTTATGGGTACTTACTATATTGGTCTATAATTAATATTATGCAATAAAATTTTAATGGTTGCTTTCAAATTCAATTTAAATGTAATAACTATTTCAGTTTGTATCATATATGTATAGTATAGTTTATATTTCATGTCGTTAAGCAAATATGATTCAATTAGTAGGTAGGTACTAAAATAAAGATACACACACTAAAGTCTTGACTTTTTTTTATTAGAAGAAAATGCGACAATTTCTGGAAAAATGTTCATTCATAAAAAAACAATGCTTTAAGGGCTTAAGCATGTTGCCGAGATCATTTATAGAAAAAAAAAATAGGAAGCGGCCTCACTTAAAAGCAGCCCTGCCGTCGCGTCGCGTCGCGTATAATATTCGACCGATTTCGAGAACGTACTGGCCAATTGAAACACGTGAACCATAGATATGTCCTTAAGTCATCAATTTTGAAAAAAACAATTGAGTGCGCGACTGCGAAAAAACGAAAAGAAGCTTTCCAAAATCCTTCCTGTTTTCAACACGAATTTTGTGGCGGAACCTGTTTTACGTAACTATTTCAAGAGTACAATAAGAAAGAAAATACGTAATGTCCTTGCTACCTTTGCTGTTGGACTACGATTTGGAGCGTCCACGTCGACTCATAGACCAGCATTTCGGCTTGGGGCTGACTCCGGACGACCTTCTCTCCGTTGTCGCTGGCCCGATGGTGAATCGGGAATATTTCAGACCATGGCGACATATGGCTGCATCGGCGCGTGACTTTGGATCCAGCATTAAGGCGGATAAAGATAAGTTCCAAGTTAACTTGGATGTTCAACATTTCACGCCTGACGAGATCTCTGTGAAAACCGTAGACGGATATATTGTCGTTGAAGGGAAACATGAGGAGAAGAAAGATCAACATGGTTTCATTTCGCGTCAATTTACCAGGCGTTATGCATTGCCGGAAGGATGTACACCGGAGACCGTAGAGTCTAGGCTTTCTTCCGACGGTGTTTTGTCGGTTATCTGTCCAAAAAAGGTGCCTCCTAGCATCCAGGGTGAAAAAACGATTAACATCACTCAGACTGGACCCGTTCGCAAGGATATTAAGGACCAGGCCAATGGAGATAAAGCTGAATAAAATGTTCTCGTCTCCATTAGAGTTTTGACATGTTCTATGTCACATTTTCATGGATTTAATTTGATTAAGACTGATTTATTTAAGTTGTAGCTTCTAAATTGTTCCTAAATAAAGATAATTCGTTTGTTTTTAAAATGTTTGTTTATATCCGTTAAGTTCGTGTTGATAAATTGATACTACGTTATTTCTCCGTGTATGAAACATATCTGTATGATAACCTACCTATTGTAATAAATACACCGACTTGACCCTTTGCTTTAAGCCTATGCAGCGTTTACTCGTCAACCTGGTGTTTCTCTATAAACAGTGTATCCCGTGACATTGATATTCACTCCTGCCACTTGGCTCCCATGCCTATAATCCCATGGGACATCAGTATAATTTTATATCCTCTTGGTACCTGTATTCACGGGATTGATGTTTACTAACTTTTTTAAACATTTATGTAGCAACTTCAATCCTATTTTGATTCTATAGGATCCTAAGAATTTCTCCATCCCAAAGCTCCTGAGATATCAAGCCAAAGGAATGCTATTTATTAACTAAATTCGCAAACGAAAAAAAAAACGCTATTCCCAATCAAAACGTGTAATAAATCGAACGGAATAATCCCAATCCCAAGACAACTGAGACAAAAACGATTTATTTGCATTTTAATGACCTTTCGCATTTTAAATATTTTTAAGTTTTTAAAACATTTAATTATTATCTTTTTTAGAATTTTAATGTAGGTATTTCGTTATTTGCTTTGGAAAATACCTTATATATTTTATTATTTATTCTTATTATTATCATGCCTATAATCCCATGGGACAGGAGTATAATTTTATATCCTCTTGGTTCCTGTATTCACGGGATTGATTTTTACTAACTTTTTTAAACATGTATGTAGCAACTTTAATCGTATTTTGATTCTATAGGATCCTAAGAATTTTTCCATCCCAAAGCTCCTGAATTGTCAAGCCAAAGGAGTGCTATTTATGAACTGAATTCGCAAACGAAAAAAAAAACGCTATTTCCAATCGAAACGTGTAATAAATCGAACAGAATAATCCCAATTCCAAGACAACTGAGACAAAAACGATTTATTCGCATTTTAATGACCTTTCGCATTTTAAATATTTTTAAAACATTTAATTATTATCTTTTTAGAATTTTAATGTAGATATTTCGTTATTTGCTTTGAAAAATACCTCATTATAGTATTAATTCCTTCCTTATACTAAAAACGTTTAGTAAAAGTAAAGCTCCTTGTGATAGAGTTCGTCTAGGGAAGTACTGCCACCACCAAGCAGTAATGTAAGCATTATTGCATTTCGGTTTTGATAGACAACGGTGCTGGTGAAATTACAAGCACATGGGATTGTTCAACTTACGTCTCAGGGTGATGGGCGCAGTGACAGTGCCCCTCATATCTTTGCGATTTAAAACTGAGCGGCACTGCAACTGTTATTTTATTTATTTATTAAACTTTATTCACCACAATACAAAGGGTACAAAAGGCGGACTTAATGCTAAAAGCATTCTCTACCAGTCAACCTATGAGAAAAACGAAATTCACGAACGCGGTAAATAAACAGAATATTACGGTTATATTAAAATAAATGAAACAAATTCATAATTATATATATAACAAACTAACCTAATACCTTACTTAATAATATAAAAAAATACACTTACATACATACAAATATACTATACATATACAAAATACTTACAATAACAGAATATGATGATGATTATTGCTGTGACAAACAATTTAGAAGATGCTCATGAACATTATTTTTAAAAGAAAATATATTAGGAGACCGTCTGATGGCGTCCGGTAGAGCGTTCCAGAGCCGTATCGAGTGGAGAGTAAAAGAATCTGACATGAAGCCAGAATGAAAGAGAGGTACAGAGAGTGATAGTGAATTCATGGAACGAAGTGGGAGGTCATGAGAGTCACAGAGATACTGAAATTTACATTTCAAGTATTCTGGATAGTGGGGATTGAAAAGAACGTACAGAGATACAGAGAGAACAACGTACAGAGAATTCTTTTCTGTCTGCGTTGACGAATAGGGAGCCAATTAAGTTGAGACCTAAAAGAAGAAACATGATCAAATTTCCGAAGGCAGAAAATGAAACGAATAGCATTATTGAGCAGGCGGTCCAACTTGTTTAATAGATTTTCGTTGAGATCAGGATAACAGACATCAGCATAATCAATGAGTGGGAATATAAGGGAGGTGACGAGCAGGGTCTTAGTACTAATGGGCAGAAAATGTCGAAAGCGGTTTAGAAAACGTAAAGAAGAAGTAACCCTACGACTAACCTCGGACACCTGTAAGGTCCAGCTTAGTGAGGAGTCAATGTATGTTATGGACAGGTTATGTCGCTTACCACCAGATGCACGATTTGTTCGTGCCGTCACTTGATATCATAAGGAAATTAAAGACAAAGAAAAGGAATATTAGCTATTTTGCTGAATGTCCTGCTGTTTTACTGCCGTGATGTACATTTTCGTAGCAGAAGAGCACCTTGTGAAAGAGTTCATCCAGGGAAGTAATGCCACCATCGAGTATATGACCAGACACAGAGACGAAATATCATTACTGTGACAACTGCGCTCCGATTGGCTAGCCCGAGCTCGAAACAATTGACGGGTTTCGTCAATGGGTGTCGTCAACTGTTTCACTTCAAATCGACCAGTTAACTTGAGCTTTGCTATAATGGGCGAAAATTGCAAAATTACATATTCAATATTTAATTACCGATGAAATGTGATTCCGTTTGTTTTGTAATTAGATGTTTTGCTGTTCTTCCCACACCACCGAATAGAACAGCACGGCATTGTTAGAGATATTATCTTTATTACAATAAATATAGAATATTTTTTGGAACATACGGAGACGTACATACAGGTCAGTAGTTGGCCTGTCTATATTTCAGTGCAAACGGGAGTTGATATAAGAGCTGTATCGCTAATGTGTTACCAGGAATATATGGCCCTTATTTCATCTCTGTTTCTGATTATATACTCGATGACTACCACCTTACCTATTTCTGCCGTTAAGCAGTAATGTGAGCTTTATTCTGCCGTCAACTAACTAAATCACGGCTAAGTGCAAAATATTTATAAGTAAGGGAAGTTCCGATAAGTCAAATACCTTAAGTAATTTTACCTGTTCTTAAAAGAGAATTTTGTGCTCTATCTTTTGCTAGTTAAATCTGATATTTGACCATTTGTCACTTAGCCGCGCTTTAGTTGGTGGGCGGCAGTATTGCATTCCGGTTTAGAAAGCTAAGGTTGCTGGTGAAATTACACGCACATGGGACTTGTCAACTTATATTTAAGGGTAACGGGTGCAGTGACAGAGCCCCTCAGATGTTTGCAATTTAAAGCTCCGAGCACCTGAGTGGCACGCAACCGGTATGTTCATCGTCCCATCACTGGGTATCACAAAAAAAAAACTATAAAAATGTAGTGTTTCGAAATATGTGAAACAACTCTACCACTAAAAGAGCAATGAGCGACTCATTTAAGTTAGGTATTATTGGTACGTCATTGGTCATATATTTTGTAGATCTAGGATCGGTAAAACGGGGTCTACGACCCCCCCAGTAATCGATTTTATTATATCTTATTTAGTTTAAGTTTTGTAGTTAAGCAGAATCAGCATCATTGAAACTTATTATTAGCAAAAAAAACTTCAGGTGCCAATACCTCGAAAGTTACGATACCATACCAATATGCAAATGCGTTAGTTATGACAAGCAGGGCAGAGACGTTGTTTAAGGCAAAATTTTTATGCTAGGAGAAGCGGGAAAAACTATTTTGCTAGATTTAGGTAAGATCAGTGGTATACACTTTTTTGTATGAACATGTTTCTCTTTGAGTACTACAGAAAACCTGATAAAATTTGGTTTTCAACGGAAACCTTAGTTATGAAATTCACATGTATCCCAAAATTTGCAATTTTCAAATTTTGAGACAAACGGTGGTTCAACGTTACGCCGCGCCGGCGTCGCCCGCTGCCCCGTCTTATTTTATTCATATTAATGTCCTGCACGCGGATTGCGGGACGCGAGGGGTGGTCATTCACACCTCACCTCCCAAAGCTCGAACGCCTCGAACTAAGAGACCCACACTAGCGTCTTTCGAGCGTCAGCGTCTTGCAAACGCATACACAGAGTCTATAGGCGACGCAACGTAGTATTCCTAACTATGTAGACGCAATGCCAACACTGAGCGACTACTTAATAGTGTCGAACGTGCGTCGTCGGGTATACACTGCGCTGGCGTTACATCGCAGTTGCGTGGATGTCATGTCTCTCGAAGTCTCGACGCCATGCGTGCGTTGTGTGTGTGGGGGGTTGTGTCTTAGATGTAGGTTCACGTTGAAATACCTCACCTTAATATATAGGAAGTACTTTTTATTTTGTATTGTATTGTATGATTGCGAGAACCGGCGAACGTACCGTACATTCGAGCACACAAACTGTACCGTACCTCTTTTGTCCATATTGTGATATTTGCTTTTGTACGTACAGTGCTGTTCTGGGAGTAATCGAGATCATGTGATTACTCATCCACTTCCCAAAATTCGGGAGGTAGAGACCAAAAAGCGTTAGGTGGGTAACCTGATCTTCGTAGGCCTTCGAATTACTAACAGAATCCGTGGGCAAACTATTCCTAAAAACTTACAAACAAACTGGGCAAACTTAGGCCCGGCGCCCACTGTCACGACAGTAAAGCATCCTTCGGCATCCCTATATGCAAGCGCACAGTGACGGTTTAACTTAAAAACCTGCTGAAGCATCCCGAAGGCTGCCAAGGCATTTCGGAGGCTGCCGGCTCGGTATCCCTTTGTTTTCGTAACTACGACCATTATTGTAGCGAATCGCAGCAGTCGCTACAAATCTCTTTTGCATATATTTTATAATCTCTTTCAGTTTTATATTTAAATTCTAAATTTGAATGTGTTTGTTTTAGGCGCCTTTTTCTTGACTTTAGCTAGTTTTTGCTGTTTTGCTTTGATAGCGACTACGCGTTTTCTAGTAAATTATTAATAAACTGTAAGTACATTCTCTTGGCATTGCTCACTCGTTGTTAGCACCCAACCTTTAACCCATTGATACATCATTGCAATTTGAATTATGAAGTCATAACGTTAAGCTGAAATCCCAAGCCGTGCCGCCGGGCCTTATAGTTTTCCTCCATAAAACTATAAATACAATTTTACTCCGTCGTTGTAAAAGTAAAAGAATCAAAATGACAAAGAACACTTGTAATCGCAAATAAAAAAAAATCACGTCTTTGGCGGAGGTGGAGGGCAAGTTGGTGGTGGCGGTGGACACGGTGGACATGGTGGTGGTGGCGGTGGATTACACTGATCTTGACCATCTTTTTCGTTGTTCGGCTTATCTTTTTTCAAATAGTAATCACATAGAGATTTTAAAGATTTTTTTGGTTCCTCAACTTCCGCACATTGTGGATCTTCATTGCAGTCTGGACTGCAGAATTTTATAGGGATGGGTATTTCGGTCCGTAGGTTTATATCGTCACTTACTTCTCGCGGTGCTGTTACTGTTAACATGCCATTGGGTTTGAGGGTTGAGTACACTGAATGTGGATTACATCCTGTAAAATACAAGGCAATTATAACAAATACAATATAGTCAATGTATGAGATGAGGCACGTGTATTTGTTAAACAAACCTGGGTAACTTTTTAAAGTATTTAAAGTAGATATCTTAGAAATACGGATAATAATATAGAAGCATCAACGTCATCATCAGGCAACGTTCTAATGTGAATTTTACAGTAAAATAATATTTGTATTACACCTCAGTTATTCAGTAGATTACCAGACGATATACTTAAAAGAATTAAAATATCGAGTTCTTAGGTTTTCGCGATTGTTACACATAGGAAATGAAACTATTTTTCCGGGTTTAAATCGCGTATATTTGTTTTTTCAAACAAACCGACGTTTCGGGCCCTTTACAGGTCCCATGGTCACGGTTGACCACGTCAACCTGTAAATGGCGGAATATTCCTAAGAATTAAAATATACTTCGATAATTTGAACGAAGGTAACATAACATCCCTTGTTAGTAACGCTATTTATTACAATATTTTATATAGTGACATAAAATGTAAAATATATTGAGGCGATCAACGCAAAAGTAGTGTAACTCGCATTAATTTTGCTTTCTGCAACATTACTTTAAATCGTAGGTTCCCAAACTTTTTGCCTCACCGTCCACTTAGGCAATATAAAAAAATTTTAACGTCCACACGTACCACAAAAAATTATTGAAAACACCTATTTTTAAATTAAATTAGCACAAAAAATTACGAGGAAAAAAATATAGCGTACTTTATATGTATAGATAATTCTGTTTTTTTTTTCAAACGCTGTAGCACCCTCCGGACAGAATTATTAAAAAATTTTAAGTCCCTATTTCATAGTGCTCCCTTTTTTTCAGTCGAACCTGGAAAAGCAATTATTGTATTGTTGGTACCTGATGGTAGTTTGTATTTGCGTTCAAACTGCCTAATAACAAATCCATTTTTCATTTTTCGCTCCTGTTTGCCTTCAATAACAATGAATTCTTTTCGTGCCTTCACTCTGATTTCATCTTTATTGAATTGCCGTACGTCTATACATACTTGGAATTTATCTTTACCAAGTTTTACTATGGGCCTTAGATATCTTGGATGATCCAACAAAGCACGAAACGGAACGAAACGCAAAACACATGAGGAACTTAATAACATATTATTTCAGTTCGTTTAAAGTTCTTCTTTTTACTATTCTATTTCTGTACATGTCCCGCTTAGTGTAAATATTGTGGAAGTCGTCATGTTCATTTTATG
This sequence comes from Hyposmocoma kahamanoa, assembly GCF_003589595.1. NCBI lineage: Eukaryota > Metazoa > Arthropoda > Insecta > Lepidoptera > Cosmopterigidae > Hyposmocoma > Hyposmocoma kahamanoa. The sequence goes on along the minus strand of NW_020653743.1, from coordinate 7,607,892 downwards.
AGCTATTTGGTATTTAAAAACAATTTTAAAACCTTTATTATACAAAATCAAAATAAATAATATAGCATGACATTATCTGTCACGAGTATTGTTAGGTTTAAGTTTTAAGCTTTACATAAAACAACTATTTTTAGTTTTTTTTTTTTTTAGAAACGTTTACTTTAGGGAATATTGACTCAGGGATTGACCGCATTTGACCACACGGATCGGATCTTTGTGAGTATAAGTGTTCTGTGGATTGGATGGTACATACAGTGTCCATACCATAGATTTAGTATATCGTGTTTCATTTTCATATGGATATAGTCAGCGCGCTTGATGTCTCATTAGTGTGCTGGCGTTTTACGATTACGATTAGGTACGACACTTGCCTTGGATTTTCATTAAGTAGGGCTGCTTCTGTGATGAATGATATTCTTTTCTTCTTATCTGGGCAGATTGGGGACAATTTTGCCAATCGGAATTCATGTAGATGCCGTTATCGCTGATCAATGGGCATTGTTTTCAACTCTTCATTTTCATTTCATTCACTTCATTCAACCCACCCTAAACCTTGTTATAGAAAGAAAGAAAGCGTCTATACTATATAAATTGAAAGTAACTTATTCATAATAAAAGTTATTCATATGCGTCCATTATTCCAGCATGACAATGATAGTATTTAAAATTTGATTAGTAGGGTAAAAAGTTGTCGTTTTAGTTTAAGTGCTGCAATCATTGTGCAATTCTTTCTTTTCCATCTTCTAAAAGGCTCCAGTCGACACTGTTTGGGATTATTTGTCTGAAAGACGTATAAAAACACTTTTTTCTTTTTAATATAATTTATTTAATTATTTAAAATTTGTTCTTGAACAATAGTTAATTTAATTACATATTTCTCCTTGTAAAAAATACTAACTTTCGATAAATATAACAATTATATATTGTATACTCTTAGCTCTACAAATCAACTTATTACAGAAGTTTTTTTTGTTCGATGAGGTTTGTAATTAATGCAATTGATATTCTTTGAAAAGGACTAGAGACGTTACAAAAATACAAATAGGTACTTAGGTAGGTAGGTACTTAGCAACTAATCAGACCATCACAAATCGGTAAAATCTACAAAATAAAAGGAGCGGATTTGAACTAAACCTGCCTAGCATCAATCCGTTTGTTACTACAACAACATGAGACCAGTTTACTCAGACGTCTGAAATAATTAAAGGAACTTGATCACTATGTCTATGACTTTTTGGTTTCTTCCTTCTCGCTGCCATCTTTGATTTCCTTTTTAACAGGTCCAGTTTGTTGAATGGGCACAGGTCTTTCTCCCTCGACAGCCAACTCTTTTCTAGGAGCAGTGACGGTCAAAACTCCATCAGACGATAGTTTAGACTCTACAGACTCGGCGTTGCAACCCTTGGGTAGGGCGTACCTTCTTACAAAGTGACGAGAGATATACCCATGTTCGTCTTGCTTTTCCTCATGTTTACCTTCAACAACTATGTACCCGTCAACTGTTTTCACAGAAATCTCTTCAGGCGCGAAGTGCTGGACATCCAGGTTAATCTGGAACTTATCTTTATCCGCCTTGATGCTAGAACCGATATCTTGAGAAGCCAGCTGTCTCCAGGGTCTGAAATAGTCTCGTGAGAGTACCGGACAGGCCGAAGCACCAAGAAGGTCATCCGGAGTCAAAGCCAATCCGAAGTCCTGGTTGAGAAGACGGCTGGGCATGGGCCAGCCACCAAACACGTAGGGGAAAAGAGACATCTTGCTGAATTTCTGACTCAAATTCACAATTTCACTGTGAAAGAAATTCACTTGTAGCTTGGTATGATTCCTCGATTTGAGAGTTCGCGTTCGTGTTCAATATTTACTTGAACCGTACCTCGCTCGACGTGCATTTATATACGCTAGACAGCGCCATCTCGTATCAAGTAGAAATTTCTCGAACTCGCTGGTTTTGGGATACACGGGCAATGTTTCACTCACACATTGATAAGAATTGTTTACACAATGTACCGCGCTCCGATACTAAACATGCCGAAATTTCTTGAAGGTCAAATTGCCGGTTGTCTAGACAAATAAATAAATATTATGATGATGCAATTATGTATGCTGTAAATAGTTACCATTTGTAGATTTAGGATTTAATTTTATTAGATAAGTACCAACGCTCACAACGTGAAAATTATAAAAAATCCCAGGCAATTGATAAATTTAGAAACATTCTTCTAGACTTCTTTTGCGAACAGTCTGGAACCTTTCTGGAACATCGTTTAAAAATTTTATAGCTCGTAATAATAAATAAATACTGACGAGTAAACAATTGTGCTAGGCCAACGATAGGCGGATAGTTTTAAAAATAATATAAGTAAATTTTTTGTAGGTAGTTTATAAGTTTTATGTAAGTATGTGGCATTTTGATTGCCTATTTACTTACATACAACTCAGAAGCATTTGAACAATCAAACACTACAAAGTTTTGCTAGAAGCTTACATAACATATTAACGTGAATTTATAACAAAATTTAATTAATAATAATAGACTTACGTATTTACTGTATTTACTAGTTTTCATGAAGGATAAGTATACCGGTGAAAGCGTATACATAAGCACTCACTGTATTCATCTATTACCGCCTCTTCAGTTTTTTTACTTTTTTTTAAGGTACATACCTTTCTGAATACCTAATGGTAATAATTGATAAACTTACTTTACGTATTATTTTTATATATTTAGGGTGGCAATAAAATAAGTTACGTAGATAAAGTCTATTTTTTTATAGTTTTAATACTATTTGCCACGCCTTTCAGTGTCAAGGTTATGTATGCTGGTGTTTTCTAGAATCTTCCTAGGACACCGACCTCGTATCATTTGCAGGGCTGCACAACCTTAGGTTCGGTTTCACTTTATGCGAGCTTGCTTTGTGACTCCCGATATGACTATTGTACTTAAATATTTCTATTTAATTACATGTACGTTCAAGGGTACATGAAGCTTGATACTTTGAAATTTGGAGCCTTAAAGGGTTTATAGAATGAATTTAAATTCAGTCAAGAGTAAGTATGTTGGTAAAAAAAGATTTATAAGGCCATAGTTGCAGTGATTAAAGATATTGGTATTATATTTTCCAATATATATATTAAAGTGCAAAACTAATGTTTGTCTTACACACTTGCGACCACATGCGATTTATGATTAGACGAAGTTAAAACTCTTCTTTCTCTTCTATTCTTTGTAAACGTATTATTGTTGGCATTATTTTGATATTGATTGAATTTCGTCATTTTAACAATTCTTTTATTTGATGCCCTTTAAACACTCGTTATTCAAATAAACACATTAATACTTACTACTTATCTAATGTAACTTACTTTAATTATCAGATTAATCATTAAACGACATCGTTCACAATGTGTTGACGTTGCGGCCCAAAAGATTGACCAGCCCTCAGCTGATAAAATTTGTCGTCATCGAGAATTTTCTATTCGATACTAGATGGCGTCAAGCATGGTATAAAAGACGCGCGCGAGTTCCACTTCGCTAGTTGAATTTGGAACACAAGCGAAGAAACTTCGTATTATACAAGCGAATTTGAAGAGACCAGCTTCTCTTGAATTTTGTATTCTGCTATCATTAAGTTCGAGTTCAATAATTATGTCTCTGTTACCGTATCTTTTTGATGATTGGTATCCAAGCTACCGTCCTCGGCGTCTTCAAGATCAGCATTTCGGCCTGGTGCTGACTCCTGACGATTTCCTTACCGCTGCCGCTGGACCACTTCTATCAAGGGAGTACTACCGTCCCTGGCGCCATTTAGCCGCTGCTGCAAGAGACCTAGGATCCAGTATTAAAGCTGATGCGGATAAGTACCAAATTAACTTGGATGTCCAACAATTTGCGCCCGAAGAAATTTCCGTGAAAACGGCAGACGGGTATATTGTAGTTGAGGGTAAACATGAGGAGAAGAAAGACGAACATGGGTACATATCTAGGCAGTTTACACGACGTTACGCGCTTCCCGAAGGTATTACTCCGGAATCTGTGGAATCAAAGTTGTCGTCTGACGGTGTCCTGACAATTTCGGCTCCAAGGAAGGTTCCAGATGCCGTGAAAGGAGAAAGGACTGTACCAATCTCGCAAACTGGACCAGTACGGAAAGAAATCCAAGATCAAAGCGCAGATACCACCAACAAGAAAGAAAAAAAGTAGTAAAACATTCTAATTTAAATATTTAATTTTGTGAGACTGATTAAGATGTCGGGTGTTACCAAAGTGTGCATTTGTAAGTTTCGGTTATGTAGAAATAAAAAATAAATTTAAGGTTTTTATAATTTAGTTGTTTTATTGCATTAAGTACCTATACATATAACTACTCTCAATTTAATTAATTTGATAAGAGTAGGCAGAAGAATATTCAATCAAATCGATCATGGTTTCATAGAATTTTATGTGATCTATTGTTAAATAAATTCAAAACGTGCGTGCCTAGTATTTTGTACTTAATTATCAGGATTGGATTTAATACTGTTGATACCTTAGGTAGATATTGTATGTATAAAAGCCTTTTGAGCCAGATCTTCATTTAGTTTTTTGAAGAATCCTAATTATTAAATATTTGCTATAATGTGTTTTTAATTTTACAATGGCAAAAAGGCGTGTGCCTTATTCCAGCGCGACCAGGGTTAAGTTTTTGATATTTGACTAGCCAGAAAAAAACGCTATAATTGTGCGTGCAGTCACTGAGGAGCGCCGCAGCTGGATTTAAAACGCAACGTCATATCTACTTTTGGAATGGCGACTGATCAGGCCAGCAAACTCGGTTTAGGGTGAAATAAAACTATAAATTCCTAAGTATTCCAATTACCAGGGCCACATACCAACCTCGTCTGCACGCGGTGGACCCTGCACATAGCGAAAGGGGTGGACCCTGCACATAGCGAAAGGGGGGCTCTGGCCACACTTTAAACAGAGTATTCCCAAGGAGGGTTGACGTCAGGCAGTCGGTCGGTCATAAAACACCATACCAAATCCGTTTACAACGCGTATTCCCATAAAATACGTGTTGTGCCGACCCGACCTAGCGTGGGATAAGGACACGAAGAAGGAAAAGAAGATTAGTTGCGCCAAATTTTGTAATAAGTTGCCATGTTAGTCTATAATTTTTTTATTTTGCCTTAAAATGATTTTTGTTAACAGTTTCAAAAATTAATAACAAAAATTAAAAAAATTAAAAATATTTTTTATACTAAAACTATAGCAAATATATAATTATATAAAAACCCTAACTTTTTATGATGCATTGTGATCATTGACTAGACAATTTGGGTTACTGTCACAAAATATAGAACAGTAACATTTACAAATTTATCAAAAGAATGCTCGTTTCTGAAAAAAAAAAAAAATGGCGTCCGATTGATTTAACGCAGCTTGTCCAAGGCATGTGCTACAGAAATTTCGGAATTAATTAGTTCTATATGAACTCCCATTATAAATTCGTCGTTCTTGACGGTGACCGTACTAACCGATCTAGGTCCAATGCCCATTACAATATTGCCCGTAGTCCAAATGGTTGGACCAAGGGCAAAAAACTTTGCAAACTTGGTCCTACTAGTTGAACTACGCAGTTGGACCAGATTGAAACAGATTTAGCGTTATCGGTCCGTTGTTCAAAAGTTATAAGGGTGTTTTATTGTCCACGCTGGCATAAACTTATTCCAGCGGCACCGTTTCTCAATCTCGAGGACCACAACACTTAGCTTAGATCTGATTACACTAAAAACAAGTCGTGATTTAATCGGTTCTGGACGTAAAAAACTAGATTTAGTCATTACGCCGTTTTGAAGTTATTAAGATGTTTTACTGTCCACGCTGAAATAAGCTTATTCCGGCGGCACCATTTTTGAATCTCGAGAACCACAGCCTCTAGCTTAGATCTGATTGCATCCAGAAAAAGTCGTGTATTAGTCGGTTCTAGTTGCAAAATTTTAGAATTAGTCGCTCCTTTGTTAAGAAGATATTGGATATTCAATTATTTTCATTGATAGATACATTTACGTCGAAAAATCGTACACATAATGAAAAATGTGAATATATATAAAAATCTATACTCTGTCCAACCATTTGTTTAACTTTTGACAGCTCGAATTCTAATTTTAATTTATTATTTTGAGGTTGTACCTAAGTTAGTCTCGGAGTTCATGTGCGTACATATTTTGCGTAATATACAGCTTTTGTTTTTTTTTTTAAATACGTAGTATTTGAAGTTTATAATAACGTTTAGTTTTCAATACATGCAAAATTAGCAAAAAATATGTACTTAATTTTCTTTAATGATCTTAGGATTTATCGATTGACATGATATTTATTTATATAAGTATGTCGTGTTGGTATCCAGGCTTACACGAAACGAACGAGACGCGTACAGTTGCGTACGACTATTGATAAGAATTCATTGAATGAATGAATGAATTTTATTACAACGAAAAATATTTAATTATCTAAAAATCACAGATTTCGCAGTAGTGTCTATATTATTTCTTAAACTAAAAATCACAGAATAATTAGACTTAGAATAACAATTATGTACAACAAGTACATAACACGTACACATCCATAGCATTTGATGCATCTTATAGATATTTGGTGTTCAACATAAAATACGTAACAGTTTGAGTTTTTTCTTTTACGAAAAAATCAAATATAAAAATTGTTATAGCTTAAAATTTGTGTTTTATGTAATTGGCTTTTTTGTTTATTGGAAAGAAAATTGAGTTTTTTTTTAGATTATATTTTGAGGCAATATCTGGGTGGAAGGTAATGTGGTAAGTCCTGTAAATCGTGGTAACACTGCCAATTTTTTGGTAGCTTTCATATAGCACCAACTTCTGAAATGTCCAATGCCGCCTATTTTGATGCAGCACGGTACATCATCAATGTTGACGCTAGCAACGCCAGATGTCTCAATAAATAAGTTAGTCCTTGGATAATAATCAAATTTCACAGTAGCACCACAATCAGAGAGGCATCTTTGTCTTTAAATGATTATCACTAATATCAGGTTTCTTACCACGGTATGACTTCTTTTTATTTTCACGGGTTGACCGGTGACCATGGAGCATGCAACCATTCCGAAATATCGGGAAAATAAAAAGAAGTCACACCGTGGTAAGAAACCTAATATTAGTGACAATCATTTAGTGAATAACCACGAAAGTCTTAAAATCTATATAACTTTGTCTTTATTTATTGACATGTTTATAGACTTGTTTAATGCCACTATCCCCTCTTTTTTTATGATTTCGATATTGATAGGCATTGCATGTTTGTACATATTTTTCGCCGCATTGTGCTATAAAAAGTTGGATATAACATATTAATTATATCTGCTGTACTTGTTACGCAATCTACTAAATCGCAAGCATCTGAATTGATTTCTTTGTCGAAAAGCTTGAGTAGAAAACCCATTTTCCATAAAAAACCATTTTATATAAAAAAGGACCCATCCTTTTTTATATAAAATGGTTTTATCGTCTTCGTTCTGAGCAATTTGCAATCAAAATGGACAGATTTCGTTATTACAATTATTAATACAAAGATTGAACACTCAGAAAAAATCTTTCGATCCGTCCGGATTCATTATTTATAATTGTAACAAACTAGTGGAGTAATTTCACATAAAAAATAATTGAATATCAATTCAATAATAAAATTAAATACAATGAATAGCGACATCTCTAGCCAGGGCTGGTAGCTATAAAGGTGTCTAACTGGGTGACGAAATACTTAAGATATCTCATAGATGAACTCTACTCTACTAACTAACTCTAGTACTCCACGCGCCTCGTTCGTCTCGTGTAAGCCAGGAGCCCAACACGACATACATACACTAATAAATATCATGATATTGATAAATCCTAATGCCATTAAGGAAAAATAACTGTATATTTTTTTCCTATTTTCCTTGTATTAAAAACCAAACATTATAAAAATCTTCAAATAGCATGTATTTCAAAAAGATAAATAAGAAAATCTGTGTATTTTGCAAAATTTGTACATGAACTCCGTGACTAACACAGGTATAACCTAAAAATAATAAATCGGTTGTATCTTCCATACAAAGGGGCGACTAATTCTAAAATTTCGCGACTACAACCGATTAATTCACGACTTTTTCTGGGTGCAATCAGATCTAAGCTAGGAGTTGTGTTTCCCGAGATTCAAAAATGGCGCCACCGGAATGAGCTTATTTCAGTGTTAACAGTAAAACGACTAAATCTAGTTTTTAGGACTAGAACCGACTAATTTACGACTTTTTTTTAGTGTATAATCAGATCTAAGCTAGTAATGGTGCCGCTATAATAAGCTTATTCCGGTGTGAAGAAACGACTAAATAGTGACTTTCCTGGCTAATCAAATTTCAAAAACTCGACCACGGTCACGCTGGAATAACGCACGAGTATTTTTGGCTTGGATACTATATGTATACAAATCTTTTGAGTCAGGTCTTCATTTTGTTTTTTTTTTTTTTTTCAGAATCATCATTATTAAATATTTTCTATTGTGTTTTTAATTACCGAAATGGCAAAAAGAACTTTGGTTTTTTGCCCCTCTAATCGGTGTTTGAATATCTTATTTAGTTTCAGTCTTATTGTTATTGCAAAATCAGCGTTTTTTATGTGACAATAAAACTTTAGGTACGAAAGTTACTGAAATGCACATTAGCATAGTAATGACAAGGAGAGCAGCATAAATGCCTATTCTATTTCGACTTTTGTTTGGGTCTGTATTTTTTTTCTGAAGTATTTAAATATTAAAACTTCTTTTTTTTTATAATAATAATAACGCTCACAATCAACATAGCCCCGCACTAGGGAAACCCTGTGTCGCGGGTGCCATGGACACACACATAGACAACCACAAATTACACCCAAACTCACGGGAGAAATAAATGTAGGCCATACAAATATTTCTCCCGGCCCGGGAATCGAACCTGGGACCTTTGCGTGGCAGTCATGGCAGGCATGGTAACCGTTCGGCCACGGAGGCAGTTTTAAACTTTAAAACAATTTTATTCAATTCGCATGCAGTTTATAGCAGATTCGGTAATCTTTCGGGCTATGAATGTTGATGTTTTCTTCTTTATTCTATCTTTTTTGGTTTTTTATTATTATTTCGAATTAGGTAAAAGAAAATATTTTTTTTGTTTTGTACGAATCGTCTTTATTTAGCTACAACAATATGACAGAACCACGGCATGCCGCGGGCATAAATAAATAATACATTAAACAGTGTATAAAACAATATTTTAAGTTACAAGTTACTCTGTCTGAAGCTCAGTTTTACGCATACCACTACGTGCGGTGTATTCACAATATAATAGTTTTTAAATAAATAATTTTGTTTAATTTTCGGTTTAGAAACGCTCTTCAACTAAAAGTTTTAAAAACCTTTTCAACAGTTTCTTTAATGGCTTTTTTTAATAAAGGTGTGTTTCTCTTTGGGTTATTCGTAAAACACTGACATCCTCTCATGTCTATATTACTAACATCATAAACACCAAATTTTGCTCCATGACTTTTTACAATAATAAACGTATGAAAGAAAGTTCGATCATTGTATCAACCTGTAATATTATTTCAAAAACAACTAAGCGATTTTCAGAAATTTTCTCTATTTCATCAATTTAATTTTTGCATGAACGACGACGTGATTAGTTCGTTTTTCATAGATTAGACAAAAAAAAAACGAAAAACGCTCATTGTCTTGTAATAAGGCTGTCAATAGAAAGATAACTTTACGTAAAGTCTATTTTTATGTTCAAACAATCGATTAAATAATTTTTATAATTATACCTTCTTTCTGAATGGTAAATAATTCGTAAGTGAGGTTCCCAAACCGAAAATAAACATGTTCTACAAATAACATACTGCTATACATTGAGTCTACTTCGTATGCTGCAACTGCACTAACACTGAACATTTCAGAACGCCTTATTTTAAACCATTATTCACAAGCTCAACTTATACTGAATATTTCGAATTATCAAATCAATGACAAATTTCATAAGACCTTTGGACGAATACGAGTCTCATTTTAATTGTTTTTGTCTATATTCTTACTCAGTAAACCAGTTTAAAAAGAGCTTGTATATAATCATGTCATTTAAGGCGACATAAAGCGACGATGAAACACAAATCCATAAAATATCTACAACTTCAACACATAGATTTTTTACATACATTTTTTCTAGATTCGTAACGGCTTTTTCCTCTAACACAATGTCTAACTATGTATGTCATATTTTAATATAACCTACATTGAAGAACAAAAATGTTTTCCTATGACGTCACAGATATTTTTCTAATATTTTAATTTTATTAACAATAAATCGATGTATAAATTTTTTGTCAATAATTTCCAGAAATGTCTAGTTTTGCCGATTTTTTTACTCATAATACAGGCGTTATTAAACAAATATTATGTTGCCTGTTTGAAAAAAAAAAAAACAATGATTTTAAAGCTATACTAATCAACAATAATGTGTAAATAAATTGTTTTATATGAAATTGATTAAAATGCATACATACCGTCTAAATTTATAATTACCTAAAGTGAAGTGATAGGTTGTTTTATCTTCCATCGACTCGATTACGTTCAGTCACTTATTGAATGATGTTACATCTCAAACCATAAATAACGTCACTTGTAACCCTTGCATTGAATTTGAGTGTGAGTTACATTAAAAGCATAAACAATGTTACCTTTCACTTACTTTTGGTAGAACACATTCAAACAAAACGGTTTTTGATGCAATTATTCTATTTAATTTATTTACATGGAAGGCTCGAGGCGTGTGCATGTTTTAAATATAAGTTAGCGCAGATTATAGGACGTTATTTCAATGAATTAATTTCGCTAACCTATTCCATTACAACATTGATTTCGATAAAATTATGATCTTATATAAAAAAAAATGAATTAAATAATTCATGTCGTCACACCCAATATAGTGTATCTAACACAGTGACTTTTCGGGTATAAGTTCATTACATTGTTCCATTGCGTCACATTCTACCTATAATATTACATTGTCTTGTGTGACAGTTACATTATCACAAGTGTGACATAATAGGAAAAAAATAACAAATACAACATGTCGTACCTTATATAAAATTTTTAGCAATACAAAACACACGACGTAGTTTTAATACACCCTACAACAGAAGGTAACATTTATTTTAGAAACATTTCCCTAATATATTTTTTTCTATATCATATATTTACCCTACTTTTTTCTAAATTCTAAGCTACGTTTAAAAGATATGCTTTTTTGCCTTGCAACGTCTAATGCATACAATAGAAAATTGAGCTTTACTGATATGTATAATAAAATTTCTTGTAGTATCTTTTATGTGATATGTATGTTTTTCTATAACGTAGAACATTTTTGTTACCAAATGTAAAAATCGCATTTTAACCACAATCTATATTTAATATAACCAAGTAATCACTCAAAATAGACTTTATTTGTAATATGACATTGACTGTTTACTTTTAACGACATATTTATTATATAGAAAAAACAAGAGAAGGTGATATATTATTTATATTAAAATTGTATATGAATATAGATCATAAGCGTGTCCGTGCATTTGTGTTATATAAATAACTATGAGAATAGTTGAACCGAGATTTTTTTTTAAACGATTAAGGTAATTGGGGGAGTTTATAAATCATGGTTTTATGACGTAATATTTACCAATAATAATAATTCTGGATTTAATTTTCTGTAGTACTAATTTCGACCGAGGTTTAGAATTTTCTAGGAACTAACTATTGCATAGTTACCCTATTTCATTCTAATAATATTATTATTTTATTTAGACTTGAATTTATTTTTATTAGAATTTTCTCGTTCCGTTACGTTAATTTAAATATAGAACGTCTCGGGATACCTTAAAATATAAAACTTTTATCTAAATTGATAAAGTAAACTTTTTATTGCAGTAACGAAATGATAAACGAGAAAATGTCAAATACATTATTCTAAAATAGGGTGACAATGCAATCGTCGATCATCGTAAAACTCGACTTTTAAAATAGTACTCAAGGCTGTTGCTTTGTTGCGGAATGAACGTATTTCCAGCAGTTCACTTTAATCTGACCCGATGAAGCCTACTGTCCCAAGGGAAAGAAGTCGCAAGTTGCGGATCTTATCTTGCGGATAATTTTTCTCATGACTGGATCATTATATTCGTTACATTAAAATATTATAAGTTCTAATAATATCACGTAACGGAAACGCCATTAAACGTCTTTGTCTGTAGATCGCTTTTCAAGTTGTTTTTATTTTGAAATAATAATATAAAAATTTTGTACACTATACATATAATAGGTGTAAATAACACGTATTTCACACTTTTCTGTCACTACTAGATTTACACTGGTTTATGAGCGTAAACAAAGCTTTGTGTTTTACGTAAACCAAAAACCATTCATTCATTTCTTGCTTTACACATTGACATTGTATTTCATGGTCTAATGAAAAAAATGAAATAAATAAAAGCTCTTGCATTTGTAGTAAATAATTGCTTCGACTGACAGCACGAACGCTATTATTATACCGAAGAAAAAGAAGAAGACACGAATATAGAACACTGCTTGCATTTCTTTCAGGGTTTCAGCAGTTTTCTGTATAATACATATAAAACATGAAATTATATTAAAAAATGGCAGTAGGTTTATTTATGTAAAAAAGTGTGTTTAAGGGTCAATACAGACAGAATTACCACTGTAAGAAAAAAAAAACAATGAAATATATCACATCACTAGAAACTAAAAATCCTCTCCTATTCCAATAAAATTATTACATGAAGGAAAATTTTTTATGATTGTCTACAGAACAAAAAAGTACTTTAGTGCGTATTGATTAATAAATATCATTTTTTGACAGGTATTAACGGTTTGTTTTAGTAACTTTTGTTTAAAAATAAATGCACTAGGCTTTTTGCGTGCTTTTTTGTGCTAAGTATACATGTTTATTCCAAAGAACTATTTGCAGTTTACAATTTTAATGGCTCATGATCATGACTCATAAGTAGCTTATATTATTTCTGTACTCCTAAAAAATAAAACTGTCTGTCTAGAACATAACTTATATTCATTAACCAAAACTGACGCATCCAGTAACTTTGTACATAGTATCTAATACAACTAACCACACAGCTATTTACTTAAGAACGTAAGACACTATGTCTACCCCAAATTAAAGCTTCGTTCTTTACCATTTTAATACGTTTAGAAAAGGGACATCTCGGGGTTGAAGGGTGCAATTGACTAAAGGAAATAAACAAGGAAAGTCAGTTATAAAAAGGAAACGGCTAAAACTGATTAATGCCATTAGTTACCCGTTGGTAATACATTAACCACAGGTTTTTTGACAGCCCATTGGAGAAATCACTCACAATGTTAGTGCTTATAATTTGTATTCCGTATTCATACAAACACCTTTTTTCTTACGTTTTTATTCTATTAGTGGGTATTTAACAAATAACTCTATTAAGTTGGTAAGAAATGTTAGGTATTAATTTCTTACAATATATGAATACATTTTTAAAGCCTCGAAAATGTCAATTTGAAGAGCTCGAGCAGTTTTTGCTTTTGTGTATGTTGACCCTAATGGTAAATTAATGTGATACTTTTTTACTTTTGAAGATGGAATCTTTTGATGTATTGTGGGATGTTATGACAGTCAAACTCAAGTTTCAACCCCGAGAATGCCGATGTCCTGTAACTTTAACCTAGTCGTGAATCCCAGAAAATACGTCTAAGTGTAATTTAACTAACGTACAAGTACATCTTTGGACAATAATTAACGCCTTTTGCATTTACACGTATTATGCCAATCATTCTTGTAAAACACCTCATCTCATGTTATTTATTAAGGTTTATTAGTAAGCGTTCTTTCATCCGAGTATTTTTGTTAATTGTCAGTTCTCAATTAAATAAAGCAGGCATTTGTTGCTGTACGGTTGCACATTTAAATAATTTAATATTTTAGAAGATTTAAAGCTTAAATTAGATTTAGATTTAACACGACAAGCAATGGCCGTAAAGGTTGTTATATGTTTTTGATAACAAATACAATAATAATTTTCAAATATAACAAACTATTTGGTGATCAATCTTTGACAATTTTTACAAAACCTATATGTAGGTACTATTTATTCATTGAGGCTATCAGCGCAAAAGTGGTGTAACTCAATGAAATGCATTTAGACTAATAATTAGATGAGTGATTTAAAATTAGCCAAAATAATTTTATATAGGTATATAATATGTATATATAGGTATGTATATGTAGTAAGGTATATAGGTATAGTAGTAGTATATGTATATATATGTATAATAGGTAATGTATGTATAGGTATACATATAGCTCGTGTCAATAAATATTTCATGAGAAGAAAACAAACCGGCTTGGATAAAATTCTTAAACAATCATTAAATAACTTACACATTCATATCTGATGGTTTTAACTTGATATCTCACTACTTTTTCCTATTATATTTCATTTTAATAACATCTTAAAATAGTATTTGTAACATGTTGAATAGGTTATCTTTTATGCACAATGAATTCAAACGGCTATAATAAATATGACCAATTAATGTTTTTATACGTGAAATAGCATCCAAATATGAAATAATTATGAACTTTAGTATAATTTAAATCATATTATAGAAAAAAAAAATCGAAAGTAAGTTACCCATTTTTGTGCTGATGGCCTCAATTTAGCCAGTCATTCTTCGGATTTCAAAATTGTGTTGAGTTCCAATTTGGTTGATATAGTTATAATTCGTTTACCTTTTTTTAAGTTGTTCGTTTTTCTTTCTACCCACAGTTCGTCATACATTCAAATATCATACAAAAGCCGCTAACTTGTCTAATTATCATCTAAGTGCGTTCACATTGACCTACACAATTACCTAATAGAAAGGCTGTCTACAGCGTTTCTAATTAACAGTTAATCGAAAGAAAGTAAAAGATTACAGTTACCGGCAACTGTTGCAATAAGTAGCTGGAGTAAGGACCAGCCGGTAGGCAAAAAGGAGGACGAGGTATGGATGATTTAAAGGCGTAAAGAGAGAAAAATGACAAAGAATACCAAACTTTAAGATATATGTGAAGATAATGAATTTCTGTTATCACGACCTTTTCTTCCCCGCTAATTGTAAATGCAGCACTTGCAAAATGGCAGTTTGGAGAAAAACACGAGATTAACTGCCTCCATGGGCGAACAGTTACCATGCTGGATTGAAACGCAGAGGTCTCGGGTTCGATTCTCGGGCCGGGAGAAATATTTGAAAGAAATTAAACGTAGGCTTATAGCCTATAGCCTACCTTTAATTTCTTTCGTGAGTTTGGGTGTAGTTTGTGGCTGTTTATGTGTGTGTGTCCATGGCACCCGTGATACACTTCCCTAGTGCAGAGTTATGAGTATGTGCGTTAAAGATTTCTAAGCAACATAAATATGTCAGGGTATTTAAAAATATGTTTTTTCCCGCGTTTTTCTCCGAACAGCTTCGCTAGTGTTTCGCTAGTGCTGTATTTGCAGATTTGAAGGTTATTAAAGTTCGGTAGAAGCAATATGTAAAAAGTACAACAAACAATAGCATACGTATAATGTAATACAAGAAATCGATATTTCTTTTATTTTTGCGATTGTCACACATGGAAATGAAACAATTTTTTCAGATGTAAACGTTCACAGTTTTACAGGTCCCATCATGTCAGTAGTGACCGTGTTGACCTGCGTCCTGATTTTGATTCAAATTGGAATTGGACCGATCGGGTAGTCTCGAAATCAGATAGGTTTCTGAGCGAGAAGATGAACCTGATTCTTACTATATCTTTCTAATTTGTGAGTTAAATCAATTACTGTTCCGATTACAAATGTCAAAAGTTTCCGATCAGCCAGTTGTGAATCACAATTATGCGCCTCGACTCGGAAAAGACGCAGTTTCCGATCGGGAGAGGCAATCAAAATCAAACTGCCGAAGACCGCACAGGGTAACCTAGTAGGGTAGTTCAGGCTTCAGCCAGTTTACTTATTTTTATACAACAATGTTTTGAAAAGGAAAATAAAAATTATGATTACTATATCATACGAACAACTTGTTTCATTTCCAACAATAGTAGTACTAAAGAAATAATAAAATGGGTAGGTAGGTTCATAAACATTAGAAATGAAAATTAAAAATGAGATTAGAAGCAGATGTGTTGATCAAAAGAATCATATAAAGTGTTATTTTGTACCTGCAACAACTATTGTTAAGAAACAGACTGGAATAAATAACTAACAGTGAAGGCAAGATACACTTATTTACAAAACCCAGCCTTTTAAGATCGACCTACAAGCACCAGTACTAAGTCGAAAATAAAACGAAACACGTTTAACTATGATATGTTAGTTCATCTCAGTCTTCAAACTACTACTAGAGTCAGTCCTAAGCTAGTGGATTTTGCAATCCCATAAGAAGAGGACGCATTTTTTTTTCAAAAAAGAATTCACCAAAAAGCTTCGAATTAGTACATTCATAATACACATCTCTAGAAAAATATTTAAGTATAATTGCGTCAGCAACAAGTTCATTTAAATAAGTAAATATTGTAGTACTCACAGCTTTTATGATATGCTTAGTTTCCTTATAAATATTTACACCTATATCCCTTATTTTTAATTGATCAGTGTTCTTTTGTGCGTCATCTAAAGCAAATGCGTGCGCAGTGATTACAACGTCTACACTATGAATAAATTCATCGTAACTCTTCAAAATAGATACAAAATTGTTGTTTACAAAATATTTCTTTACGAAAGGAACGTTTTCAAAACATGATATAGAATTCGAACATGCCGTTTTACGATTATTATCGAATAAATCCGATATCAAATTGACCATTTTAATAATGGCAATGTTAATGAAATTTTTGAGGTGGTAGAGTATAGTTAAGAACACAATGATGATGTAAATGTTCTTGCTTGGTTTGATGGAATAGGCGGAACTGGGTGGTGTGGGGTATATGACGTCAACTTCTGCGATCTTAAAGATGGACAGCAGAAGGTGAGAGGAGATATCTTCGTGTTGAGAGTTGATGCGGGATTTTACCACTTTGAGCACGTCGATGCACTCCTCCTGGAAGAAACAATGAAAGAAATGCTCATAAAATAGA
>NW_020653743.1:7588312-7590267 GCF_003589595.1 Hyposmocoma kahamanoa | reverse complement strand
CAAAATTTTGATCACACTAATTAAAAATCGTAAATATAGTGGAGAGTGCTATCTTCCTAGGTCGTTTAATGATTTCGAGATTTTTTATTTAAATTTATAATATCAAGAGACGGGACGAACAAGTCGTGCCTATATACACGCCTGTCCATAACAGTTGCAGTGCCACTCAGAGCTTTAAATCGCAAAGATTTCAGGGGCACTGCCACTGCGCCCGTCACCCTGAGACATAAGTTGACAAGTCCCATGTGCCTGTAATTTCACCAGCACCCTTACCCTTCAAAACCGGAACACAGTAATGCGGACATTACTGCTTGGCGGCAGAAATAGGTAAGGTGGCAGTACTACCCTGGACGAACTCTTTCACAAGAAGATCTACTGCTACTAAAATAAAGCATAATATCTTAGTTTCGTAATTTAGTCAATAATAACAAGACGGAACAGAACGGAAGCTTGTTTAGAATCACGAACCAACGACTCAAGAGGGTTGCTGATCTCCACAAAATATTTTGATCGAAAAATCATATTACAAAATTGAAGACTACGTGTTAGATAAAGATGTATGGAAAGACGACATGGCTCCAGAATCCACACAAATTTGATTCAAAGTGTATTTATTCCATTTACTTTTATTTGAAAAGAGCAATCCCTAGAGTTTCTTGCTCGTTCTTCTCAGGGAGGTCAGCGTAGTGATCGAGCAGTAGCTTAAATGTGACGTTTTTAAGTGTAAATTTATTTTACCTATGTAATAAATAATCTTTGACTTTGACTTTGACCACATTACAGATCGTAATTCTGCAAAACGTCAAAATCGAGTCTTATCTACATTATATAGCGTTGCTCGATTGCCTGGAAGCCTTTATATTATTTCAATGGTCATGGATATATCAATTAATTTTTCCTTAACATAAATTGCAAATAGTTGGTTTTTTCCTTGTAATATTATTCAAATATCAAGCCGTGAGCTAAAACTACTTTTTGAACTTTGTTAAATATAATTCAACATTGACGTGTAATGAAACTGATCTGTGTTTACACTTTGACCTTTTCATCAATGAAAACTATATCGTATTGTATTAGAATACGCTTCTAAACCTTATGTTTACTAATAGATGGCATTGTGTAAATTACTAATCAATTTATGAATTTACGCTTGCTTGTATGAGTAGATTGTGGTAATCCTAAACAAAATAAGAGAATAGCCGGCAGTATCCATACAAATCGGTGTAATAGCCTAAAGGAAGTTAAATTGTCATTCAACTGCGAAGGCGTTAAGATAGCCTTTGGAATAAAGTAAAAAAATAATTTATTTTCTGGAGAAATACACCCCGTGTGCATAGCCCTTTTGATGCAAAATGTTTTTTTTTTAATGATACTAAGGAACGGGAAGAGCAGTCGTGCGCCTGGTGGTGGCAAACGGCGCTACACGACTGTTCATAACAGTTGTCGCAGTGCCACTCAAGAGCTTTAAATCGCAAAGATCTGAGGGGCACTGTCACAGCGCCTATTACCCTGAGACATAAGTTGATAAGTTCCATGTGCCTGTAATTTCACCAGCACCGGGGACGCAATAATGCTCACCACTTGGCGGTCCAGAAACAGGTATCTTGATCGTTTTTATTTCTTCATCAAAATATGTTGATGAAAATACATATCAACGCTTCGCAGAAAACTATGCGATTTTTATGTGATGATTTTAGTATGTAATTTTAGGAAATAGATGCCCGCCAAGATTTGTACATTGTGTTGTAGTAGGGGCACCTACACGAATATTTGTTTTAATTCTTGATTTGAATTGTATTAACACGTGGTTCTCGACATTCTCGACTTTTGTTTAAATTAAGAACATCCACGTATTTGTGAAAGATTTCAATTTAATAATAACGGTAATTCTTGGACTAGAGTTCACTACCTAATTCCCGTGACAATTTTCATTATTTAAATATTCAACTATATTG